>NW_027307829.1:0-361000 GCF_047496885.1 Scyliorhinus torazame
GTCGGACAAAGAGCAGATTTTACACTGACCCGGGATGGGTTGCATATAACTGGTTTGATCGGATTTTAACCCCACTGATCCCATTCTCCTCAATCTTGTTGATCAACGCTCTGACAGTCAGGCACATTTTACTCACCAGCCGAGTCCGGAAGGCACTGAGGGCTCAGAGTCAGGGAGGGAATCGCACAGACCCAGAGATGGAGAGCAGAAGAAAGTCAATGATTTTACTCTTCAGCATCTCCGGAACTTTCATCCTCCTCTGGACCGTGTCTGTTATTAAATTTTTCTATGTAGATGTTAGAGGAGTATATTACATCACCCTTTCTGAATATACTTTCCAACAAGTCGGATTTCTGCTGCGGGATTTAAATTGCTGCACAAACACATTTATTTATGTGGTGACTCAGTCCAGGTTCAGGGAGCAGATCAAGATCGCGGTGAAATATCCACTTCAATCAGTTCTCAAAGTAATGAGTAAATAAAACTGAATGACAACCCCTCAGCCAATCAAGGGCACCAACCAATGGCTGGCAGCCCCCCCCCCCCCGGCCAATCAGGAGCACCGGATGCGGATTGACAGCCCCTCAGCTAATCAGGAGCTCTATTTGCAGGCTGACAACCGCCTCAACCACTTAGCGGTCGCTCGTACTTCCTGACGACAACGTGTAGCCAATTAGAAACACGAAACTGACTCACAACAGGGTGAGTCAATCGGGGCATCTGCTTTCAGACTTATAGCCCCTCATACAATCAGGAGCTCCATAGTCTTGGACGTCACTGGCAGGGCTGGTTTGGGGGGCATTGGCAGTGCTGGCTGAGTCGATACTGGCAGGGCTGGCTGAGGGGGACTCTGGCAGGGCTAGTTGAGGGGCACTGGCAGTCTGGCTATGCGGGACATTTGCAAGGATCACTGGGGGTGTGCACTGGTTGGGGGCAATGGCTGTGCTGGCTCAGGGGGGCAATGTTAAGGCTGGCTGGGTGCACTCGAAGAGAGGGTCACTGGCTGGGCATAACGGGGGCACTGGCAAGGCTATCAGGGGGCAATGGCTGAGCTGGGGTGGATCTGGCAGCGCTGGCTGTTTGGAGCACTGGCAGGGCTGGGATGGGGCCACTGGCAGGGCCGGTTAGGGGCACTGGCAGGGCAGGCTGGGGTGGTATTTTCAGAGCTGGCTGGCGGGAGGGGCCTGGGAAGGCTGGTTTCGGGGGAACTGGAAAGGCTGGCGGACACTGGCAGGGCAGGCTGGACGGCATTGGCAAGGCTGGCTACAGGTAGTCCCTTTGCTGACTTGGAGCACTGGCTGGGGGAGGGGGGTCAGTGGTAGGGCTTACGCGGCTGGGCATTCGCATGTCTGACTGGGGGCCACGGGTTGGTATTCACTGTCAGGGCTGGTTGGGGTTGGACTGGCTGAGGGGCATTTTGCAGGGCTGGCTGAGGGGGGCTTTGGCTGGACTGGCTTGGGAGCATTTGGCAGGGATGGCTGTGAAATTATCGCTGGGGAAGTGCACTGGAAGCGCTGGCTGGGGAACGTCGCTGGCAGGAATTCAGGATGGGGTCAATGGCAAGGCTGTATAGTAGGAGGGCACTGGCAGTGCGGACTGGGAGTCATGGCAGGGCTGGCTGTCGGGGACAGGCAGGGCTTGCTGTGGGAAAGGGTGAAACTGACAGGGCTGGCTGGGGGAAACAGGTCGTGCTCGCTTGGTGTGGAGACTGAGAGGACCGGCAGGGGTGTTCACTGGCAGCGTTATCTAGGGTGAGAGGCACTGGTAGAGCAAGTTGAGGGTGGGAGTAGTGTCTGGACTATCTGGGGGGTACTCACAGGGCAGACTGAGGTGGTAATGGAACGGCTTGGTGAGGGCAATGGGTGAGGGGGGTTAGCGGCAGTGCGGGAAATGGGAGCACAGGCAGGACAGGTTTGGAGTCATTGTCAGGGCTGGCTGTGGGTGGGGTACTTGCAGGACTGGCTGAGGGCACATTGGCAGGGCTGGTTAATTGGGGTACTGGCAGGGCTGGCTGAGAAGTCACTGGCAGAACTGGCTGGAGGCACTGGCTGGGGAGTAACTGGCAGGTCTGGTTTGTGGGGTACTGTCAGGTCTGTCTGAAGGAGCACTGGCTGGGTTGGCTGAGGGGGCACTAGCAGGGCAGTTGAGGGGTCACTCGCAGGAGTGCCTGAGGAGGCACTGGCAGGGCTGGCTGAGTGGGACACTGCCAGAGCTCGGGGCAGTGGCAGGGATGACTGGGGGGCACAGCAGAGCTGGATGGAAAGTAACTGGCAACTGGCCGGGGACGCTGGTTGTGGTGTCACTGGCATGGACGATTTTGGGAAGCACTGGCAGGACTGGCAGGATTGGCAGGAAAAGCACTGGCAGGAATGACTGTGGACAACATTTCCAAGGATTGCTGGGGGAATGCACTGCGAGCGGCTGAGGGATGTCACTGGCAAAACTGGACGGTGGGGGTCACTGGAAGGGCTGAATAGTTTGAGGGCATTGGCAGGGCTAGCTCGGAGGCACTCGCAGGGCTAGCTGGAAAGAGAATTGGCTTGGCTGGTGGCACTGGCAGGAATGGGGGATACTGGCTGGGCTGGCTGGGAGGAACGGTAGGACCGATTGAGTGGTCAATGGCAAGTCTGGCTGTAATGGCACTGGCAGGGCTGGCTGGCGGCCCTGGCTTGGGGGTCACTGGCAGGTTTGATTGTGGGGCACTGTCAGCGCTGGCTGAGGGGGGCACTGGAAGTGGTGCATGAAGGGAGCACCAGCAGGGCTGGCTGGGTGGTCCATTGGCAGTGCTGGAGACATTTGCAACGATTGCTGGGGGAATGTACTGGAAGCACTGGCTAGGGGGTCTCACTGGTAGCTCTGGATTCTGGGTCACTGGCAGGGCTGGATGGTTGGAGGGCACTGGTAGAGCTCAGTGGGAGGCACTGACTAGGCTGGCTGGAGGGAACTGTCAGATCTTGCGGGGGGGGGAGGGGTACGCTGCCAGTACTGGCTGGGGTGGCACGTGCGGGTGGGGTCACTGGCAGGGCTGCTTGGCGGGGGCACTGACAGGGCTGGCTGGTGAGCACTCACTGGGCTAGCTGGGGGGAGCTGGCAGGCATGGCTGAGGTGAGGGTGCCCTGGCAGGGCTTGCTGTGAGACGGGGGGACACTGGCAGGCCTGCTAGGGAGGGCACAATAGCGCTGGCTGTGCGATGGGGGTACTCTGGCAGTGCTGGCTGGGGGCAGGTGGAGGGCACTCGCAGGGCTGGCTGAGGGATACTGGCAGGACTGACTCGGAGTGGTCACTGAGATGGTAGGCAGGAGTTTTCAGTGGCAGAAATGGCTGTGGTGTCACTGGCAGGGCTAGCTGGGTGGGCACTGGCAGGGATAACCGAAGGGTGGTCACTGGCAGGGCTGACAGGGGTGTGCACCGGCAGCGCCAGCAGGGGTTCACTGGCAGTGCTGTCTGGGGTCTGGCGGCTCTGGCAGGGCTGGATGGAGGTGGGCTGCACACTAGCGCCGCACCCTCCACCACCGCAGCCTGCCACCCAGGCAACCACAGTCCGAACCGTCACCCCAACTCCCACCCTGCCAACCTACCCCCCAACCGGCAGCCACCCACCGGTGGGTCATCACACGTCCCACCCATGGCCCACAGCGGCCCCTACAGGAGGCCACTGGATGGGGACCGCGGAATCTCGCGCTGGCATGTGTAATGCCAGTCAAGGGGACCCCTATGAGCAGGGATGGGCCAGGGCCAGGGCCCCCACGGTGACCGGAGGTCAGAAAGATCACCTTTTGTATGGCTATATCCTTGGCTGTCTCTTTTTATATTAGCTGCAACTTCTCATTGAAGACTGGAAGAGATACAGTGACGAGATAGACATAGAACATAGAACATAGAAAATACAGCACCGAACAGGCCCTTCGGCCCACGATTTTGTGCCGAACGTTTGTCCTAGATTAAGAACAAATTAATCTACAACCCATCATTCTACCGCAATCCATGTAGCTATCCAATAGCCGCTTGAGGTCCCTGATGTTTCCGGCTCAACTACTTCCACAGGCAGTGCATTCCATGCCCCCACTACTCACTTGGTAAAGAACCTACCTCTGACATCCCGCCCCCCCCCCCCATATAGACATGGCGTTGCACATCCACATCACCCAGGTGCACGTCACTACTCTCCCTGGCTCGAGAAAGTGTGTCAGCGACAGGTCGGTGCTCGTCTGGTGTGTATATTAGGTCGAAATCGTAGCGTTGAAGCTTCATCGTCATCCGCTGGATCTGCGGCGACTTTTGGAACGAGTGGCCTGTGGTCAATTTCCCCGAAAACCTCAGAAGACCATACACAGAACGATGGAAAATTACCAAACCCGTGATTAACTCTCAGAAGACCATACACAGAACGATGGAAAATTGCCAAACCCGTGATTAACTCTCAGAAGACCATTCACAGAACGATGGAAAATTACCAAACCCGTGATTAACTCTCAGAAGACCACACACAGAACGATGAAAAATTACCAAACCCGTGATTAACTCTCAGAAGACCATACACAGCACGATGGAAAATTACCAAACCCGTGATTAACTCTCAGAAGACCACACACAGAACGATGGAAAATTACCAAACCCGTGATTAACTCTCAGAAGACCATACACAGAACGATGGAAAATTACCAAACCCGTGATTAACTCTCAGAAGACCATACACAGAACGATGGAAAATTACCAAACCCGTGGTTAACTCTCAGAAGACCATACACAGAACGATGGAAAATTACCAAACCCGTGATTAACTCTCAGAAGACCATACACAGAACGATGGAAAATTACCAAACCCGTGATTAACTCTCAGAAGACCAAACACACAACGATGGAAATTTACCAAACCCGTGATTAACTTAAGGCATATTTTTCAATTTGCACATGCCTGCTGTGGAAGGGAAGTTAATGAATTACTAATTTAGAAGCATGCTGGGAATATTAACTATATTTTAACACTGCTTTTGAGCGAAAACAAGGAGGTCAAGTAATGTAAACCAAATACTGCTTAGTATGTGGTACTGGCTTTATTATGATAATAAGTTGTTCTTCCGAAGGACAACAAAATGCGGACTCGAAATGTTTTTAAACCAAGGGCAAAACATTCATATTTCCTCTTGGGTATGTTCCCAAGCTTTATCTCTTCAAAGTTGTTTCTTTCAACCTATAAATATAATGTTTTTTCACTGCAGAACTCAGAGTGCAGTGCCTTGGCTTTGCAGCTGAAACACTCTCTCTCCACAAGTATATTTGTGTAAATAAATTTCCTTAAATCGAAGCTCGAGGAATTTGTCTTTATTATGATTTTCACGACACCTGCGCTTCGTCTCGGACATCACTCTGGATGTCTCTGCCACAGCCAGCCAGCTGTCGTCTGCATCCTGCTGCAACAACACCGCTCCTAGGCCATCCTTAGATGCATCGGTCTAAATTTTGCTCTTTTCCACCGGGTCACAAAATGCTAGGAATGGCGCTGTCATCAGCGAGATACGCACTGCTTGCCACTAATGATCATAAGAACATAAGAACTAGGAGCAGGAGTAGGCCATCTGGCCCCTCGAGTCTGCTCCACCATTCAATGAGATCATGGCTGATCTTTTGTGGACTCAGCTCCATTTTCCGGCCCGGACACCATAACCCTTAATCCCTTTATTCTTCAAAAAACTATCTATCTTTATCTTAAAAACATTTAATGACGGAGCCTCTACTGCTTCACTGGGCAAGGAATTCCATAGATTCACAACCCTTTGGGTGCAGACGTTCCTCCTAAACTCAGTCCTAAATCTACTTCCCCTTATTTTGAGGCTATGCCCCTTGGTTCTGCTTTCACCCGCCAGTGGAAACAACCTGCCCGCATCTATCATATCTATTTCCTTCATAATCTTATATGTTTCTATAAGATCCCCCCCCCCCCCTCATGCTTCTAAATTCCAACGGGTACAGTCCCAGTATACTCAACCTCTCCTCGTAATCCAACCCCTTCAGCTCTGGGATTAACCTAGTGAATCTCCTCTGCACACGCTCCAGTGCCACTACGTCCTTTTTCAAGTAAGGAGAACAAAACTGAACACAATACTTCAGGTGTGGCCTCACTAACACCTTATACAATTGCAGCATAAGCTCCCTAGTCTTAAACTCCATCCCTCTCGCAATGAAGGACACCATTCCATTTGCCTTCTTAATCACCTGTTGCACCTGTGAACCAACTTTTTGCGACTCATGCACTAGCACACCCAGGTCTCTCTGCACAGCAGCATGTTTTAATATTTTATCATTAAATAATAATCGATGTTGCTGTTATTCCTACCAAAATGGATAACCTCACATTAGTCAACATTGTATTCCATCTGCCAGACCCTAACCCATTCACTTAGCCTATCCAAATCCCTCTGCAGACTTCCAGTATCCTCTGCACTTTTTGCTTTACCACTTATCTTAGTGTCGTCTGCAAACTTGGACACATTGCCCTTGGTCCCCAACTCCAAATCAGCTATGTAAATTGTGAACAGTTGTGGGCCCAACACTGATCCGTGAGGGACACCACTAGCTACTGATTGCCAACCAGAGAAACACCCATTAATCCCCACTCGTTGCTTTCTATTAATTAACCAATCCTCTATCCACGCTACTACTTTCCCCTTAATGCCATGCATCTTTATATTATGCAGCAACCTTTTGTGTGGCACCTTGTCAAAGGCTTTCTGGAAATCCAGATATACCACATCCATTGCCTCCCCGTTATCTACCGCACTGTTAATGTCCTCAAAAAATTCCACTAAATTAGTTAGGCAGGACCATGTCTGAGACACCACTGAAAAACTGCATCCTTTTTTTTAATAGAATCCCGTAGTTGCGAAGTTTTAAAAGCCGGGTTGAAAATAAACTTGCCAACATTGTTGATCATCCCTAGTATCTGTAAGATGCCCTTATTATCTGTGGGACGTGGCATCAATAACATGGCCTTCATCTTGTAATTGTCCGGCTGCACAACTTGTGCCAAGAACCTGTCCCCGACAAAGGTCATACTCGCAACACTGGATTGACATTTTGCTTCATTAAGCTTCAGGCCATTTTTTGTATCCGTTGTCGGACTCTGAAAGCTTCCGTCACACTCGTCGCATGTGGACCTCTAGATAATTATATCATCAACATAAACGCGGGTGCCTCGTGACCCTTCAACTGTGTGTTCCATGGCACGATGAAAAATTTCAGACGCCGAAATTATGCTGAATGGCATACTGAAAAAGCAGTATGGGCTGGTTTAGCACAGGGTTAAATCTCTGGCTTTGAAAGCAGACCAAGGCCAGCAGCACGGTTCAATTCCAGTACCAGCCTCCCATAACAGGCGGCGGAATGTGGCGACTAGGGGATTTTCACAGTAACTTCACTTGAAGCCTACTTGTGACAATCAGCGATTTTCATTTCAGTAGCGCCGAAAGTGTGTATTAAACGTGTACAGCGTTGTGCTCGCTTTGTCCAGCTTGAGTTGCCAGAAACCTTGTGACTCGTCCAGCTTGCTGAAACATGTGGCTCCATTATTTCTTCCGTCTGGGATATTGGGCAGTGCTCTCCCTCTTGATGTTCAGGTTCAAGTCTTTGGGGTCCATGCATATCCGCAAGTAATTGCTCCTCTTTTTAACACACCATAGATTTAACCCAGTTAGTAGGTCCTTCTATGCATCTGGTGACTCCTAGACCCGACATTCTGTCTAACTCGGCCTTCAGTTTGTCCCTCAGCAGAGCAGGAGCACGTCTCGGCACCTGTAATTCTCCTTCAATTGGATACTTTACATAAAAGGTAGAGTGCCGAAGCCTTGAAATATCTCCAAAAAGTCCTTTATGACCGATTCCATGGCTCCATGCTGGCTGGGTGCCATGGTTTCTGCAATGTACACCCGCTGAACGAATCCAAGCTCTTCACATGCTTCCACTCCGATGAGCGATTTGCGCTCTGTCTCCACTGTGGAATTGTGATCATACACGTTCTCTCCTTGACCGTGTGTTGCAAGCTCATAAACTCCTAACTTTGTGATCTGATTCCCATTGTAGTCCTTCTGTCGTATTGATCTTCGGACCATTTTCGGTTTGATTTTTAATTATTTCAACGCTGACAGAGTGATCAGATTGGTTTTCACTCCCGTTTCGAACTTGCATCTCAGTAGCGTGCCACTAACCATCAACCGAATCATCCATCTATCCTCTATGGTCATTGCATTCACATCACTATGGGTGCAAGTGGTGAGAAAAAAATTGCCATTGTGGCTGGTTGGAAAATTTGTGTCCTCCGGTGAAATCATGTTTAGCCAGGTAATCGATGCATATTTTATCATCTACACTAACTGTCCTGTTTGGCCAACTGTTGGGCGTGAGGGAGATCGCCTAGCAAAGTGTTCTTAGTGCCACACTTGTAACATACCTTTCCAAGAACGGGACATCGCCGTTGAAAATGTCGAATGCCGCATTGATGGCACAAAATGGCGGATCCAGTTGTCAGCTCAAAATAGCCGCCAGCACTTATACCACGTTTCCTTTTGGATGTGTCACAGTTCTTATGGTACTGCCATTTTCTTCCAGATTAGCGGCAAAATGTTCCGGGTTGAGCATACTGATCCACTGTGTGGCTAGCTCACTTGCATGGCAAATGCTGGTGGCATTTTCTAATTTCAGGGCTTCTTCCCTCAGCAATCTCTCACGTACTTTGTCATTCAATAAGCCGAACAGTATCTGGTCGCTGATCATCGACGAGTCTAAAGTACAAAAATTGTACGACTGCGCCTTCAACAGCAAGATGGTTACAAAAGAATCAACAGATTCGCCTGCTTTTTGGGTACACGAACGAAACATATAACGTTCAAACGTCTCATTTTCCTTCAGAGAGCAAAGCCCATCAAAGGCCTATATTCATTAATCGAAGCTCCTGCTCTCGACTTCACTGTCGTTGGCGAAGGTATTGTATATTGATATTGCTTGGGGACCTGCTGCCGTGAGCAGCAACGCAATACGCCTCTCGTCAGGCTGTGATTGCAGGCCAAGGGCTGAAACATAGAGTCTAAATTGCAGCATGAAAACACGCCAATTTTCAACTACGTTAAACGAGACTTGAAGCTGGTGCGTGCCTTGAATCCTTCCAAATTTAACTTCACAGTCTTTCATCGCGTTGAGTTGCAAATGGCCACAGTTCACGAGGTCGGTGGAAGAAGTTTCTCTTTTCATTGTTCAGCATTATTTCGCCCCGTATTCCCCGACATTATCTTTAATTGTTCTGCACTCATGGTACCACGTTGTGTTATGTGCGATGATCGTTGTAATGATGTACACAGGACATCTAGTTGTTTGACTAGAAAGATGATTTATTAACAAACACGTGGAAAGATAACTAACGAAGTATAATACAGATAATGGCTACCAAAGGAATTCAGTGAATTCTCATGGAATTTGCTCTTGTACCACTCACTGACAATTGACCAGTGACAAGTCAAGTAGTGGATCTCTATCCCCACCTGCTGGTTGGAGGTTTTATTGATAACTGGGTAAACCGAGAGACAACTATATACATTGATGTGTACATGCCTGTCACCACACTCATGCCTATTTAATTACCTTTGTTTAGTTGCAGAACGCTATTGATGGGCTCCAATTTCTCGCCCGCAAACTTGAGTTCAATCATACTATAGTCAATACTCCCGAGTCAATTACGCCATTAATTAATCCTCATCACACAATACAAGATCCAGAATAGCCTGCTCCCTCATTGGTTCCATAACGTGTTGTTGCAAGAAATAGTCTCCAATACATTTAATGAACTCTCCCTCAAGGCTACACTTGCAAATTTGATTCCTGGAGCCTATGTGCACATTATCCAAGATTATTGACATACATTTCTTACAAACCCTCAGTATTTCCTGGTTAAGCCTGTGCACCACTGAGAAACTATTGTTTGGGGACTTATAGAATATTTCTCCCAAGGACATTTCCCCTTTCCTATTTCTTATTTCCACACAGAGGTATTCGACATCTTGATCTACAGTGCTTATATCATTTATCATTAGAGCGCTGATCTCTTTCTTCAGCAGGGACGCTATACCACCTCGTATTCCCTTCAACCTATCTTTACAAAATACTGAGCACTCAGAGATATTAAATTCACTGAGCTGGGCTCCTTGTAACCATGTCTCAGTAAGCACGACCACATTATACCCATTTGCCTCGATGTGTGACGTTAACTCATTAGTTTTGCTTCAAATGCTTCGTGAATTTAGATGCAAATCTTTGAAATGTGTTCTATTGTCAAATTTCAGTACTATTTTATAATTCCGTGGTGCAGAAAGGCCGTTCTGTCCCTCACCTTTAATTTCTGGTAACCATCTGCTACTCTGCATCCCTATCTCCTCCTTTAATTTTGGTTTTCTAATAATCCTTTTAACTGAACCCTCTCTCTCTCCAGCCCCCCCCCCCCCCTCCCCCCAACCACTAATATTCAGATTGAATCCCAATCTACAGCCCGAGGTATTAGAATCGCCTGGGCACTGATGCCAGTATGCTTCAGGTGAAGACGGTCCCATCGGAACAGGACCCTACTTCCTGAGCGCTGATGCTCAATTCCCATGAATTTGAACCAATTTCTCCCACACCAACCATTAAGCCACGATTTTACCTCATTGATCTTATTCACCTGTCTCAATTAGTTCATGGCTCAGGTCGTAATCCAGAGAGCATTACTTTTTTGATTCTGCTTTTTATAGCTGCTCATATTCATTCAACAGGACCTTTGTCCTCATTCTACCTACTTTACTGGCAGCTTCATACAAACTGTGTGCTTTCCCTTCCACTCCAAGTTCCATGGCCGCCTAGATGAGATAATGCGCACCAGGCGGGCGACACAACTTTCGGGATTCTCGACACTGGTCACAGAGAACATTATCTATGTCGCAAACTATACTATTCGTGATTGGACTGCATATCTTTTCTCTAAACCTCGTTGAATTGTTCCGTGTATCGCACTGTTGTGGTCATCTTGTGCATCCTCCCTACAACCTTTTTCCGGTCCATACAGGGAGCAAGAGTCTCGTATCTGCTGGACAAGAACAGAGGCTCCTGCCACACTATCTCTGAATACCTCTACTTGTCTCATTCTGTGCCCCTCCATCCTGCTCCTGACCACTGGCCGAATTCACGTTAATTGGTCGAAGGCAGTGTTTGTCAAACTTTTTGTTCCCGGGACCCTCTTTTGCCAACAGACCATCTTCGGGATCAAAGTCAGCCGACATGCGGGAGCCATGCCGGCTGAGCTTCGAGACCACGTCACATTTTCTCCCCCAGTCTCTCCTGATTCAAGGCACTGTTTGAAACAAAAACGTTTTCAGGCCCCGGGCAAGGGACGGAGAACAAGACATGATTCCCTGATCTTATTCACTATCCAGTAGCCACTGGCGCATTGAATTAATCCCAACATTGGGTGAGGACAGGATCATATATACCAGTTATGAACTCCAACCTCCAAACGTTCATTGTCCAGGTGTCACGTGAGAGGACCTTGAAGAAATGGGTGTTTATAAATGGGTGTGTATATAAATATCTGTAGTGAGAGTGCCGTTAAGAAATGGGTGTTTATTACTGCAGTAATGACGGAGAGTGAGTGGAGCTAGGCTGTCTGTCAGCTTTTTACTTTCGCTTTAAGCTTTCCCTGCAGGCTGGGTTTGGTTTCATTTTAGTTTTGGAGAGGCTGCAATCACAGCAAGATGTGAGTGTGAATCTCTGCAAGCTTATGATTGTCCATTTGCTGATTTCAACGTGGTAGCTGTTCTCAGTAGTGAAGTTAAGCCTGATGTCTTTCTGGTTTGAAGGTTTTTTCTCAAGTCGTGTGGATGTTAAAAAGACAGCTGAAGCATTATTTCGTGTTGTATTCTTTGGGGGTGGAATTTGAATTGATGGTTGCTAAGATGTTCACTGTATGTTTTAAAACTGTTTACTTGAGTTCATAGAATAAACATTATTTTGCTGAAAAAAATACTTTTCCATTCCAGCTGTACCACACATGTAGAGTGGGCCGTGTGCTCCCCATACCACATTCTTTCAAAAGTCGTGGTTCAGATGAACTCCATGATATACTTTGGGGTTCTCTAAAACCTGGCCCATAACAAATTGGGGGCTCGTCCTGGATAAAAGTCTATCTATTGGAATGGCTTAGTGAACTTTACGACAGTGAGGTGTGAACATATTGTGTTGCTTCTGAGCTGTGGTATTTCAGTTTCAGTAGGGAGTGTGTTGTGGACAATGGCTCTTTCAGAGACTCTGAGGTTTTTGGGGGTGGAGACGGTCACACACAGTACCTCACGGACAGAGACTAAAAGCAGACTGTTAGATTTGGCAAAAGCATTACAGTTAATATTACCTGACAAAATGCAAAATACAAGGTAATGTTGGCGCTGGCTAAGCATTTAAAGTTGCGTGAGATACAGTTTGACTCATTGGAAATGGCAAAAATTCAGGTACAAATTAAACAAATGGAAGATGAGAAAGAATTAAAGCAGTTTGAATACGAAAGAATGAAAAGGAAAGAGATAGAGCGCCAAAAGAAAGAGAAAGATATAGAGAGGTAAAAAAGAGAGAGAGGTAAAAGAAAAGGAGAGAGAAGAAAGGAGAAAAGGAAGAATAGCCCTAGCAGAACAAAAAGAAAGAGAAAGGGAGATACAGATTATGAAAAAAGATAAAGAGAGAGAATTTGAACTTCAGAAAGTGGCCATGAAACATGACAGTCAGTCAAAATTGGTAGACTTAAAGGGAAACGTACAGTTGGATGATAGTGATGAGGATAGTGAGAAAGAGCGACAAAGTCGAAGGTTTGGTGGGAATCTATTTAAATATGTCCAAGCATTGCCAAGGTTTGACGAGAAGGAGGTAGGCGCCTTTTTCATTTCATTTGAGAAGGTAGCTAAACAAATGAAATGGCCACAGGACATGATTCAAACATAGATGATAGGTAGGGCGAGTGACGTGTTTGCATCACTACCGGCGGAGGTAGCTGGGACGTATGAGGAGGTGACGAAATGCATCTGAGGTGCAAATGAACTAGTGCCTGAAGCCTACAGACAAAAGTTTAGAAATTTAAGGAAAGAATTTGGCCAAACATACATGGAGTATGAAAGCATCAAACGGAGTAATTTTGATTGGTGGATAAGGGCTTTGAAAATAGACAAAACGTATGAAGCTCTCAGAGAAATTATACTTTTCAGAAATGTAAAAATTTAATTCCTGATGTAGTGAGAACTCATGTGGAAGAGCAGAGGGTTAAAACTGCGTGATTAGCAGCAGAAAGGCAGGTGATTATGAATTAGTTCATAAATCAAAGCTTGGATTCCGACATCAGTTTCAGCTGTGAGGGACAGTGCTGGGGACGTGAGAAGTGCTCAGGTGGTAAACGTTAAGGTGATCTGATGGGAGATAATAAGGAGAGTGTACATCAGACTAAAAAAGCAATCCTGGAGGGTGGAAAAGAAAGGAAAAGTTTCAAATGTTTTCACTGTAATAAACTACGCCATGTAAAGTCACATTGTTGGTGGTTGAAGAAAAGCACTGGGAAGGCTGATGAGGTAAAACAGCATAAGACAGTGGAGTTTGTTAAAGTGGTAAAGGAAAGCCCAAGTGAAGCTAAGGAGTTGCAAAAGGTTGTACCGCCTGATCAAGAGATGATTGACAAGAAGGTGCCAGATCTCTTCAAATAATTTACTTGTGTGGGTAAAGTTTACTCACGTGTGTCAGGAGGAGCAGGTAAAGCACTCACAATTTTAAGAGATACGGGAGCTAGTCAATCTGTAATGGTAAGATATGAGGAGTTATGTAGTTTGGGAAGAATGTTTCCAGAAAAGGTAGTAATATGTGGAATTCAGGGTGAGAGGAGTAGTTTTCCATTATATAATGTAAGGTTGGAAAGTTCAGTGAATAGTGGTGAAGTGGTAGTAGGAGTAATAGAGAAACTATCTTGTCCAGGAATACAGTTTATCTTGGGTAATGATATAGCTGGATCGCAGGTGGGAGTGATGCCTACTGTGGTTGATAAGCCAGTGGAAAATCAGACAACTGAATTGTTCAAGGACGAATATCCTGGGATTTTTCCGGATTGTGCAGGAACAAGGTCGCAAAGTCACAGGATAAGACAAGAGGAGAAATCAAAGAGTGAAGATGAATTTGAAGTGCTATTATCAGAAACGAGTTTTGATCAGATTGTTAAAAAATAACAAAAACAGGTGGAGAATGAGGCAGATATTTTTCGTTCAGGAAAATTGGCTGAGTTGCAACAGGTGATGTAGAGATAAAACGGAAGTTCCAGAAAGCATACACGGAGGAGGAATCTGAGTGTCTACCAGTGTGTTATTACCGTAAAAGTAATGTCTTGATGAGAAAATAGAGACCTTTACATATGCAGGCGGATGAGTAGTGGGCAGTTCTTCAAGTAGTATTGCCGGTATGGTATAGAAAGGAGGTGTTGCGAGTTGCACTTGAGGTACCAGTGGGAGGTCACTTGGGAATCGGGAAAACTCAAGCTAAAATGGGACTACAGAAAGATGTAGTTACATATTGTCAATCACGTCACACATGTGAAGTGATAGGGAAGCCTCAAGCGGTGATAAAACCAGCGCCCTTAATACCCAATCCAAAATTGGAGGAACCTTTCACAAGGGTCCTAATTGATTGCATAAGACTGCTTCCTAAAACGGAAAGTGGGAATCAATATCTTTTGACTATAATGGATGTGTCTACTAGGTTTCCAGCGGCCATTCCAGTGCATGATATTACAGCTAAAAAGATTGTGGAGGAGTTAGTTAAATTCTTTACTCGATATGGACTACCTACAACAATACAATCGGATCAAGGATCAAATTTTACCTCAAGGTTATTCAAAGACAATTTAAATCATCTGCGTACCATCCAGAATCGCAGGGAGCGTTAGAAAGGTGGCATCAGACATTTACGACAATGTTGAGGGCTTATTCTCAAGATTATCCAGAGGATTGGGATAAAGCAATTCCATTCGTACTGTTTGCAATTAGGGTTGCACATAATGAATCAACCAAATTTAGTCCTTTTGAATTAATTTTTGGTGATGAGGTAAGAGGACCACTGAAATTGATTAAGGAAAAATTGGTGAGTGACAAATCGGAAATTACATAATTGGAATACGTGTTAAATGTTATTGAATGTTTAAATAGAGCAGGTGAATTGGCTAGACAACATTTAAAAGTTGCGCAAAATGTGATGAAACGGGTAGCGGAAAATAAATCCAAAGTTCGCAGTTTTGCCTGTGGAGATTAAGTTTTAGTGTTGGTACCAGTGGTAGGTTTTGTGGACCTTATCAGATTGAAAGGAAATTAAGTTAAGTGAATTGTGTGATAAGAACGCTAAATAGAAGGAAAACGCACCGAGTGTGACATGTGAATATGCTTAAAATGTACTTTGAAAGGGAAGAATAAAAAAAGAAGGAGGTTTTAATGATTCTAACTCAAAGTGACGAACCAAATCCAGATGACTGTGAATTTGACATACCTCAAATTAAATTGGAAAACGAGGATGTTGTGAAAAATTGGGATGAATTGTTGAGTTACGTTCCAGAGGAAAAACGAACTGACCTGAAAAAGTTGTTGATGTCACATGGGCAAGTTTGTGGAGATAAATTGGGAAGTACTATAATGGCAATACATGATGTAGATGTGGGAAATTCTGCTCCAATCAAACAACATCCATACAAACTTAACCGTTAAAAATTGGCACAGGTTAACACAGGAATTGAGAGTATGCTTAAAAATGGCAGAATTGAAGTGGGTTGCAACCAATGGAGCTCACCCATAGTGATGGCACCAAAACCAGACGGTACCCAACAGTTGTATGTGGACTTTAGAAAGGTTAATGCAGTTAATGAACGGACTCTTATCCTATCCCACGTTTAGAGGATTGCATTGAGAAAATGGGACAATCACATTTAATGCCTCAACTAGATTAACTTAAAGGCTACTGGCAGGCACCTTTATCTGAAAGGGCGAAGTAGATTTCAGCTTTTGTGACTCCAGATGGTATACACCAATTCAAAGTTATGCCATTTGGCATGACAAACGCCCCAGCCACATTCAAACGGTAAACTAACAAAGTGGTTTCAGGATTACCCAATTGTGCGGTATACATCGACGATCTGGTAATTTTCAGCCAGACATGGAAAGAACATTTGAAACATCAGATGGAGTTATTCGATCGACTTCAGGAGGCGGGTTTGGTGATAAACCTAGCCTAAAGTAAATTTTGAAACGCCCAACTCACTTTCCTTGGCCATACAATCGGACAGGGTCGAATAGTCACACGGGATGTGAAACCATCACTTATTGAGGACTTTTCAATTGTCTCAAGACGAAGGGAAATCTTGCTATTTCTTGGCATGAATGGATGTGATCGAACAGTTGTCAAATGTTTTGCAGCGTTATTGCTCCACTGATGGACTTGCTGAAGAAACGTCGAAAATATCAATGGACAGCAGATTTTAATCAGGCATTTGACTGCCTCAAAGCTGAGATAACCAATGCTCCTGTATTGGAGAATTACAAGGGACTCTGTGATCAGAATTATCTAAAGTATCTGACTTTGAAGAGACATGCCGAGACATAGAGAAATGGATGGATCGTGCAGCGACCTTCTTGTTCAAAGAAACTGTCATTCAACAAGGATTCCAGTTGGAGGAAGAAGAAAAAAATGGACTATATTATTGTACCTGTATGCGTGTGTGCTATTTTAAAACAAAAAAGTATATTTACTGTGTGCATTTCTTAAAGAATAGTGACAAGGTGAAAAATAAAATCATCTTGAAATTGATGGTTTATTTTTTTCTCTTGTGGGGAGGTGTCATGTGAGAGTACCTTTCAGAAATGAGTGTTTATAAATGGGTGTGTATCTAAATATCTGTAATGAGAGTACCTTTAAGGAATGGGTGTTTATTTCTGCAGTGATGTCAGCGAGTGGTTGGAGCTGGGCTGTCTGTCAGCTTTTTACTTTCGCTTTTGGTTTTTGCTGCAGGATTGGTTTGGTTTCATTTTAGTTTTGGAGAAGCTGCAATCACAGCAAGATGTGAGTGTGAATCTCTGCAAGCTTATGAATGTCCATTTTATGATTTCAACGTGGTAACTGTTCTCACTAGTGAAGTTAAGCCTGATGTCTTCCTGTTTTAAACGTTTTTAAAGTATTTTTTAAGATGTTAAAAGGACAGCATAAACATTATTTGGTGTTGTATTCTTTGGCGGTTGTATTTGAATTGATGGTTGCTAAGATGTTCACTGTATGTTTTAAAAAGGTTAACTTGAGTTCATAGAATAAACATTCTTTTGCTGTAAAAAAACAAGTTTCCATTTCTGCTGTACCACAACTGTAAAGTGGGCCGTGTGCTCCCCATACCACAATCTATTAAAAGTTCTGGATCAGGTGAACTCCATGATACATTTTGGAGTTCTCTAAACCCTGGCCCATAACCCAGGGTGACACATGAAGGATACTTACTCATGATAGAAACTGGAGGGATACCGACAATTGTGAACCTGCATTCATCATGGGACCGTGCCTCTAGAAATCAAACAAAGAAGAGGACTGAGGTGAGGAGCATAAAGAGCTAATATCACTGTGAGAGCCATTTGTGGTTCCTTGAAATAAAAAAGCCATAAACCTGAATATAGTGATATTAAAATATTAATTCATAATTGGCTTTTTAGTTTATTTGATGCAATTTATTCAGCTTCAGGGTGCACGACTGAAAACCATTTCACCAATGTTTGTTTGCTGACAACACTAAAATTGACACAACGACAACTGACTCCCTAATTGTTCTGCTTGTAATTAATCAGGCAAATTCATCATAGAATTTACATTGCAGAAGGAGGCCATTCGGCCCATCGAGTCTGCATCGGTCCTAGAAATAGCAGCCTACCCAAGCCCACACCTCCACCCTATCCCCGTAACCCAGCAACCCCACATAATCTTTTTTGGACACTAAGGGCAATTTATCATGGCCACTCCCCCTGACCTGCACATATTTGGACTGTAAGAGGAAACCGGAGCACCCCGATGAAACCCACGCAGACACGGGGAGAACGTGCAGCCTCTGCACAGACAGTGACCCAAGCCGGGAATCGAACCTGGGACCCTGGAGCTGTGAAGCAACAGCGCTAACCACAGTGCCACAGTGCCGCCACAATTCTACATTGAAAAATATTTTATCAAATCTTCACAATTACACGAAGATATGTCAGTGGAGCCACTTCGTGGAGACTGTTGTATCCAATAATGTAGCTCTTGCTGCAATGGCAGCCTATTTCCTCCCACTCAATGTCCTTCAACGCTTTCGCTGACACACACGCTTCTGGCCCATCAGCAGCAACCACGCAGCAAGAAGACATGCAGAAGATGTGTAAGCTAATTCTCTGCATTGAGAGACACACGCACACATATACAAGGGATTCCTATCCACGTGTGTGCTCGATCATCGACATACTCTGACTATCGGATCTGCCGAGCTTGACGGTAAGTTCTCTCACAGACTCCTGCATAATGACAGTCGTTTTCTGCGGCAGGATTGTCTCCCAGAAGATGGTGTCTTCCTGCGGACCACTGTTCTGCATCAGGGCAGAACACATGGGATCCATGACTAAGAGGCTGGGAGCACAGTTGGACCGAGTCTGGACGAAGCTCTTGATCTGCAGCTTTCGCCAGGAGAGATCATGAGATTCGCAAAATATTTTGCGGCACATGATTTTCAAAGATCCTTCCGCGATCCTTCTGATACCCGCAGGCGACCGATCCGTGGGTTGCGTCCTGTGGCTTGCGAATCCCTGCTGTCGGGCGCTGTTTAGCAGACCCTATTTAGGGCAGCACGGTAGCACAAGTGGATAGCACTGTGGCTGCACAGCGTCCGGGTCCCAGGTTCGATTCCTCGCTGGGTCACTGTCTGTGCGGAGTCTGCACGTAGTCTGCGTGGGTTTCCTCCGGGTGCTCCGGTTGCCTCCCACAGTCCAAACACGTGCAGGTTACCTGGATTGGCCATGATAAATTGTCCTTAGTGACCAAAAAAGGTGAGGAGGGGTTATTGGGTTACGGAAATAGGGTGAAAGTGAGGGCTTAAGTGAGTCGGTGCAGACCCGATAGGCCGAATGGCCTCCTTCTGCACTGTATGTTCTATGTTCGATGTACTGTAGGACACTGTTTAAATAGACTGTTTACCGTCGGACACACTTGAACGAGAATGCTAACTGTAAGGCAGTGTTTAAATAGTCTGTGTTTACTGTAGGGCACTGCTTCAATGGACTCTGTTTACTGTAATGCATTACTTTCATAGACTCTGTTTACTGTATTACAACGTATAAATAAAATCTGTTACGTGGGATATTAATGACATAGACTGTTTTGTGTCGGGCACTGTTTAAATATTCAGTGTTTATTGTAAGGTACTGTTTAAAGAGTCTGTTTACGCCGGACATTGTATAACTAGACTCCGTTTACTGCAGGGCACTGTTTAAATAGACTCTATTTGAGTCGGAAACTGTTTATATCGACTCTGTTTGCTGCAGGACACGCTTGAAACAGATTCTGTTTGCGGTAGGGCACTGTTTAATAGACTCTATACTCTTGGACACTTTTTAAATAGACTCTATTTAGTGTAAGACACTGCTTAAACAGGCTCTGTTTACGGTAGGAAACTCTTTAACTATAAGACCATGAGACATAAGAGCAGAATTAGGCCACTCGGCCCATCGGGTCTGCTCCGCAGAATAAATAATCATGGCTGGTAATTTCTCATCCACATTCTCCGGCCTTCTCCCCATAACCCCTGATCCACTTATTAAACAAGACCCTATCTGTCTCTGTCGTAAAGTTACTAGTGAATCGGCCTCCACAGCCTTCTGCGGCAAGTAATTCCACAGATTCGCCACCCTCTGGCTGAAGAAATTCCTCTACATCTCTATTTTAAAGGATCGCCCCTTTATTCTGAGATGGTGTCCTCTGCTTCTAGTTGTTCCTACAAGTGGAAACATCCTCTCCACGTCCACTCTCCCATGCCTCGCAGTATCCAGTAAGTTTCAATAAGATCCCCCTCATCCTTCCAAACTCCAACGAGTACAGACCCAGAGTCTTCAACCGTTGCTCATACGTAAGAAGTTTTACAACACCAGGTTAAAGTCGAACAGATTTGTTTCAAACACTGACTTTCGGAGCACTGCTCCTTCCTCAGGTGAATGAAGAAGTATGTTCCAGAAATATATATATAGACAACTTCAAAGATGCAAGACAATGCTTAGAATGCGAGCATTTGCTGGTAATTAAGTCTTTACAGATTCAGAGATAGGGGTAACCCCAGGTTAAAGAGATGTGAATTGTCTCTAGCCAGGACAGTTGGTTGGATTTCGCAAGCCCAGGCCAGATGGTGCGGGATGAACGAAATGTGACATGAATCCCAGGTCCCGGTTGAGGCCGCACTCATGTGTGCGGAACTTGGCTGTTCATAATTTTATATGTTTCTGTAAGATCGCCCCTCATCCTTCTAAATTCCAGCCAGTACGGTCCCAGCCTACTCAACCTCTCCTCGTAATCCAACCCCTTCAGCTCTGGGATTAACCCAGTGAATCTCCTCTGCACACCCTCCAGAGCCAGTAGGTCCTTTGTCAAGTAAGGAGACCAAAACTGAACACAATATTCCAGGTGTGGCCTCACTAACACCTTATACAATTGCAGCATAAGCTCCCTAGTCTTAAACTACATCCCTCTGGCAATGAAGGAAACCATTCCATTCGCCTCCTTAATCACCTGTTGCACCTGTAAACCAACTTTTTGCGACTCATGCACTAGCACACCCAGATCTCTCTGCACAGCAGCATGTTTTAATATTTTATCATTTAAATAATAATCCCTTTTGCTGTTATTCCTACCAAAATGGATAACCTCACATTTGTCAACATGGTATTCCATATGCCAGACCCTAGCCCATTCACTTAGCCTATCCAAATCCCTCTGCAGACTTCCAGTATCCTCTGCACTTTTTGCTTACCACTGATCTTAGTGTCGTCTGCAAACTTGGACACATTGCCCTTGGTCCCCAACTCCAAATCATCTATGTAAATTGTGCACAAGTGTGGGCCCAACACTGATCTCTGAGGGACACCACTAGCTACTGATTGCCAACCAGAGAAACACCCATTAATCCCCACTCTTTGCTTTCTATTAATTAACCAATCCTCTATCCATGCTAACACTTTCCCCTTAATGCCATGCGTCTTTATCTTACGCAGCAACCTTTTGTGAGGCACCTTGTCAAATTAACCACTTTCTTACCTTGCAGGTCAGCTGTTCGGGAGAGAGAGAGGGAGCCGGGACGTTGGAAACAGCGCGGGAGTTTGAAAAAGCGCGAGAGCTGCGAGGCAGAGGGGACAGATTAAAAGGTCGCTGCCTGGATGAGGTAAGTACTGATTAACCACTTTCTTACCTTGCAGGTCAGCTGTTCGGGAGAGAGAGGGAGCCGGGACCTTGGAAACAGCGCGGGAGTTTGAAAAAGCGCGAGAGATGCGATGCAGAGGGGACAGATTAAAAGGTCGCTGCCTGGGTGAGGTAAGTACTGATTAACAACTTCCTTACCTTGCAGGTCAGCTGTTAGTTTCGGGAGATCAGTTTCGGGAGCAGGCCTATTGGCTGACTGTAAATCAGGAAGGATACAAAAGGTGTGTCTGAAGTGCCTATAGAAACAGAGTGCTGGAGGCAAACAGAGTGTATCTAAGTTTGGGTAAGGCTGAGTTCGGGTAAGAGGTGAGTGAGGGCTGCGTTTGTTTTTTGGAGTTTGGGGTTTGGGGTTGAGTTTCCACCCCCCCCCCAAAAAAAAAATCCAATTAATTAAGTAAATTAATTAACTAGTTAAGGGAATTTGGTGCTCATCTTAAGGCGGTGCAGAGAAGCAGACCTGTGAGGGAGCCTCGGGAGCAATTACATCACAGCCAGCAGGTGAGTGATTGGCTTGTAACAGGTAAGTGATTTCTCTCTTTGACTTTCTCTTAGCTGTGTAGTGTAGTTCAAATTTAACTTCAGGTTTAAGTCATGGCAGGAGAGCTCAGACCCGTGTCATGCTCCTCTTGTGAGATGTGGCAAGTCAGGGACCCTTCTGGTGTCCCTAACTCCTTCATCTGCAAGAAGAGTGTCCAACTGCAGCTCCTGTTAGACATCTTGACGGCTCTGGAGCTGCGGATGGACTCACTTTGGAGCATCCGCGATGCTGAGGAAGTTGTGGATAGCACATTCAGTGAGTTGGTCACACCGCAGATTAAAATTACTGAGGCAGATAGGGAATGGGTGACCAACAGACAGAGGAAGAGTAGGAAGGCAGTGCAGGGTTCCCCTGCGGTCATCTCCCTCCAAAACAGATTAACTGTTGGGGAGATGGCTCACCAGGGGAAGGTGGCAGTAGCCAGGTTCATGGCACCGTGGCTGGCTCTGCTGCACAGAAGGGCGGGAAAAAGAGTGGCAGAGCTATAGTGATAGGGGATTCAATTGTAAGGGAAATAGACAGGCGTTTCTGTGGACGCAAACGGGAATCCAGGTTGGTATGTTGCCTCCCTGGTGCAAGGGTCAAGGATGTCTCGGAGCGGCTGCAGGGCAGTCTGGAGGGGGAGGGTGAACAGCCAGCTGTCGTGGTGCATATAGGCACCAACGATATAGGTAAAAAACGGGATGAGGTCCTACAAGCTGAATTTAGGGAGTTAGGAGTTAAACTAAAAAGTAGGACCTCAAAGGTAGTAATCTTAGGATTGCTAGCAGTGCCACGTGATAGTCAGAGTAGGAATGACAGGATAGCTAGGATGAATGCGTGGCTTGAGAGATGGTGCAAGAGGGAGGGTTTCAAATTCCTGGGACATTGGGACCGGTTCTGGGGGAGGTGGGACCTGTACAAATCGGACGGTCTGCATCTGGGTGGGACGGGAACCAATGTTCTCGGGGGGGGTGTTTGCTAGTGCAGTTGGGGAGGGTTTAAACTAATGAGGCAGGGGGATGGGAACCGATGTAGGAAGTCTGTGGGGACAGAAACAAAAGGCAGAAAGGGAGAGTGTGTAAAGCATGACCAGAGAAAGCAGGGCAGAGAGCAAGGAAGGTCTACATTAAACTTCATTTATTTCAATGCAAGGGGTCTGACGGGCAAAGCGGATGAACTCAGGGCATGGACGGGCACATGGGACTGGGATATTATAGCGATGACTGAAACATGGCTAAGGGAGGGGCAGGACTGGCAGCTCAATGTTCCGGGATACAGATGCTATAGAAAGGATAGAACAGGAGGTAAGAGAGGAGGGGGAGTGGCGTTTTTGATTAGGGAGAACATCACGGCAGTACTTCGAGGGGATATATCCGAGGGTTCGCCCACTGAGTCTATATGGGTGGAACTGAAAAATAAGAAGGGAGAGATCACCTTGGTAGGACTGTACTACAGGCCCCCAAATAGTCAGAGGGAAATTGAGGAGCAAATATGTAAGGAGATTACAGATAGCTGCAAGAATAATAGGGTGGTAGTAGTAGGGGACTTTAACTTTCCCAACATTGACTGGGACAGCCATAGCATTAGGGGCTTGGATGGAGGGAAATTGTTGAGTGTATTCAGGAGGAATTTTTCATTCAGTATGTGGATGGACCGACTAGAGAGGGGGCAAAACTTGACCTCGTCTTGGGAAATATCAAGGGCAAGTGACAGAAGTGCTAGTGAGAGATCACTTTGGGACAAGTGACCATAACTCCATTAGTTTTAAGATAGCTATGGAGAATGATAGATCTGGCCCAAGAGTTAAAATTCTTAATTGGGGCAAGGCCAATTTTGATGGTATCAGACAGGAACTTGCAGAGGTAGATTGGGGGAGACTGTTGGCAGGCAAAGGGACGGCTGGTAAATGGGAGGCTTTTAAAAATGTGTTAACCAGGGTGCAGGGTAAGCACATTCCCTTTAGAGTGAAGGGTAAGGCTGGTAGAAGTAGGGAACCCTGGATGACTCGAGATATTGAGACTCTGGTCAAAAAGAAGAAGGAGGCATATGACGTACATAAGCAACTGGGATCAAGTGGATCCCTTGAAGAGAATAGAGATTGTCGAAATAGAGTTAAGAGGGAAATCAGGAGGGCAAAAAGGGGACATGAAATTGCTTTGGCAAATAATGCAAGGGAGAATCCAAAGAGATTCTACAAATACATAAAGGGGAAAAGAGTAATTAGGGACAGAGTAGGGCCTCTTAAGGATCAACAAGGGCATCTATGTGCAGAGCCACAAGAGTTGGGTGAGATCCTGAATGAATATTTCTCATCGGTATTCACGGTCGAGAAAGGCATGGATGTTAGGAAACTAAGGGAAATAAATAGTGATGTCTTGAGAAGTGTGCATATTACAGAGGAGGAGGTGCTGGAAGTCTTAAAGCGCATCAAGGTAGATAAATCCCCGGGACCTGATAAAATGTATCCCAGGGTGTTGTGGGAGGCTAGGGAGGAAATTGGGGGTCCCCTAACAGAGATATTTGAATCATCGGCAGCCACAGGTGAGGTGCCTGAAGATTGGAGAGTGGTGAATGTTGTGCCCTTGTTTAAGAAGGGCAGCAGGGAAAAGCCTGGGAACTACAGACCGGTGAGCCTAACGTCTGTAGTAGGTAAGTTGATAGAAGGTATTCTGAGAGACAGGATCTACAAGCATTTAGAGAGGCAAGGACTGATTCGGGGCAGTCAGCATGGCTTTGTGCGTGGAAAATCATGTCTCACAAATTTGATTGAGTTTTTTGAGGGGGTGACCAAGAAGGTAGATGAGGGCAGTGCAGTAGACGTTGTCTACATGGACATTAGCAAAGCCTTTGACAAGGTACCGCATGGTAGGTTGTTGCAGAAGGTTAAAGCTCACGGGATCCAGGGTGAGGTTGCCAATTGGATTCAAAATTGGCTGGACGACAGAAGGCGGTTGTAGAGGGTTGTTTTTCAAACTGGAGGCCTGTGGCCAGTGGTGTGCCTCAGGGATCGGTGCTGGGTCCACTGTTATTTGTGATTTATATTAATGATTTGGATGAGAATTTAGGAGGCATGGTTAGTAAGTTTGCAGATGACACCAAGACTGGTGGCACAGTGGATAGTGAAGAAGGTTATCTAGGATTGCAACGGGATCTTGATCAATTAGGCCAGTGGGCCGACGAATGGCAGATGGAGTTTAATTTAGATACATGTGAGGTGATGCATTTTGGCAGATCGAATCAGGCCAGGACCTACTCAGTTAATGGTATGGCGTTGGGGAGAGTTATAGAACAAAGTGATCTAGGAGTACAGGTTCATAGCTCCTTGAACGTGGAGTCGCATGTGGACAGGGTGGTGAATAAGGCATTCGGCATGCTTGGTTTCATTGGTCAGAACATTGAATACAGGAGTTCGGACGTCTTGTTGAAGTTGTACAATACATTGGTACGGCCACACTTGGAATACTGTGTGCAGTTCTGGTCACCCTATTATAGGAAGGATTTTATTAAACTGGAAAGAGTACAGAAAAGATTTACCAGCATGTTGCCGGGACTTGATGGTTTGAGTTATAAGGACAGGCTGGATAGACTGGGACTTTTTTCCTTGGAGCGGAGGAGGCTCAGGGGTGATCTTATAGAGGTCTATAAAATAATGAGGGGCATAGATAAGGTAGATAGTCAACATCGTTTCCCAAAGGTAGGGGAGTCTAAAACTAGAGGGCATCGGTTTAAGGTGAGAGGGGAGAGATTCAGAAGGGCCCAGAGGGGCAATTTCTTCACTCAGAGGGTAGTGAGTGTCTGGAATGGGCTGCCAGAGGTAGTAGTAGAGGCGGGTACAATTGTGTCTTTTAAAAAACATTTAGATAGTTACATGGGTAAGATGGGTATAGAGGGTTATGGGCCAAGTGCGGGCAACTGGGACTAGCTTAATGGTAAAAACTGGGCGGCATGGACTGGTTGGGCCGAAGGCCCTGTTTCCATGCTGTAAACTTCTATGATTCTATGGTCACAGTTACGTAGGCAGCTACACCCCAGAGTGCAGTGGAGCCACCCAGAGAAACACACTGACAATTGGAACTGAATGGGCACTGTTACAGAGGCAGCTACACCCCAGGGTGCAGTGGACCCACCCAGAGAAACGCACTGACAATTGGAACTGGATCACTGAATGGTCACAGTTACAGAGGCAACTACATCCCAGAGTGCAGTGGAGCCACCCAGAGAAACACACTGACATTTGAAACTGAATCACTGAATGGTCACAGTTACAGAGACAGCTACACCCCAGAGTGCAGTGGTAACACTCAGAGAAACACACTGACAATTGGAACTGAATCACTGAATGGTCACAGTTTCAGAGGCAGCTACACCCCAGAGTGCAGTGGAACCACCCAGAGAAACACACTGACAATTGGAACTGAATCACTGAATTGTCACAGTTCCAGAGGCAGCTACACCCCAGAGTGCACTGGAACCACCCAGAGAAACACACTGACAATTGGACCTGAATCACTGAATGGCCACAGTTACAGAGACAGCTACACCCCAGAGTGCAGTGGAACTTCCCAGATAAACACACTGACATTTGGAACTGCATCACTGAATGGTCACAGTTACAGAGGCAGCTACACCCCAGAGTGCCGTGGAACCACCCAGAGAAACACACTGACAGTTGTAACAGAATCACTGAATGTTCACAGATAGAGGCAGCTACACCCAGGGTGCAGTGGAACCACCCAGAGAAACACACTGCCAATTGAAACTGAATCACTGAATGGTCACAGTTACAGAGGCAGCTACATCCCAGAGTGCAGTGGAACCACCCAGAGAAACACGCTGACAATTGGAACTGAATCACTGAATGGTCACAGTTACCGAGACAGCTACACCCCAGAATGCAGTGGAACTACCCAGAGAAACACACTGACAATTCGAACTGAATCACTGAATGCTCATAGTTACAGTGGCAGCTACACTCCAGAGTGCAGTGGAACCGCCCAGAGAAACACACTGTCAATTGGAACTGAATCACTGAATAGTCACAGTTACAGAGAAAACCACACCCCAGAGTGCAGTGGACCCACCCAGAGGAACACACTGACAATTGGAACTGAATCACTGAATGGTCACAGATAGAGGCAGCTACACCCAGGGTGCAGTGGAACCACCCAGAGAAACACACTGCCAATTGGAACTGAATCACTGAATGGTCACAGTTACAGAGGCAGCTACATCCCAGAGTGCAGTGGAACCACCCAGAGAAACACACTGACAATTGGAACTGAATCACTGAATGGTCACAGTTACCGAGAAAGCTACACCCCAGAATGCAGTGAAACTACCCTGAGAAACACACTGACAATTGGAACTGAATCACTGAATGGTCACAGTTACAGAGGCAGCTACACCCCAGAGTCAGTGGACCCACCCAGAGCAACACACTGACAATTGGAACTGCATCACTGAATGGTCAGTTACAGAGGCAGCTACACCCCAGAGTGCTGTGGACCCACACAGAGAAACACACTGACAATTTGAGCTGATTCACTGAATGGTCACAGTGGAGTGAGGGAAACAATTTGAAGCAATCTGAGATGTAGAGATGGTACTGATGGTGTCTGAGTGGACAGCATCCTTTCTGTTATTGTTAGTTGAACAATGTGATCAACAGTCCAGTGTTTGCAAAGAATGCTGTAATCTGTTTGTTCATATATTTCTATACATAACTTGAACGATGTCAAAACCTCAATACCCCTGTTGTGATTCCACAGGGTATATCTTAAAGGCGTTGGGAATATATAACCTCAGAGTTTCAGACTCAGAGACGACACCAGCACGAAGGACACATCACTTCTCGCTGAAAATGCATCTTACAATTAAACTGGTTGAGAAAATATTCTCCCCAATTGTTGCTATTGTTGTTGTTCCTGGTAAGTGACTGTCACCATTGAATTTGTGTAAATCTGTGTGTGAGCTGCTCTCTGATTTTAAACTGGGACTGAAAATATCTGATCCTGATCTCGTGCTCACTGTTATATTGACACCTGACCAACGATATCATTGTCAAATGTCTTTAAGCATGTCAATGGTTTGAATCCCTTCCATCAACTCACAATAAACCTCTGTTTGTAACTCACTGGATCTCTGACCGGTTAAGTTATTATCTTGAGTGGAATCGTGTATAATGTGAGATTGGATCTCCATGAAGGCAATCTCTCTGAAGGAAGGTTTAGGAGGAGAAAGAATAAAATCACACTGAGTGTGGGTCACTAACCAGAGTGGAATATCTGACAGCAGCGAACACGGTTTACTGGAAGTATCTGTCAGTGTAGAATTGTACTGAGTGTGGCTAACTAACCAGAGTGGAATATCTGTCAGCAGTGAACAAGGATTACTGGAAGTATCTATCAGTGTAGAATTGTACTGAATGTGGGTCACTAATCAGAGTGGAATATCTGACAGCAGTGAACACGGATTACTGGAAGTATCTGTCAGTGTAGAATTGTACTGAATGTGGGTCACTAATCAGAGTGGTATATATGACAGCAGTGAACAAGGATTACTGGAAGTATCTGTCAGTGTAGAATTCTACTGAATGTGGGTCTCTCACCAGAGTGGAATATCTGACGGCAGTGAACAAGTGTTACAGGAAGTGTGTTTCTGCTTCACACGATTTGTGAATCTATTCACCTGAACCCAGAAACCCCTCCAGTCCATTCACACACTTGTTTTCCAAGGAGTGATTGGAGAACTTACTATTCTTATCAAAATGCAGCAGCGGACACTGATCTGTCGGAACATTAATTTCCCATTGAAATACCCACTTTGCAAATTCATAATGAATGATGATGTGTGCCTGTAATTAGTTGTATTCTTCCTCTGTATTCACTATCACTCTCAATTTGATTCTGTCTGTAAATTGTGTAATTATCATTCTGCTTCCCGATCCCATACTGTTGATGGGAATGGTGAAGGAGAGTGATCCCAGTGCTGATCCTTGTGGAACACCACTTACCACCTTCCACCAACCAGCCTAAATCCCTTTAACTCCTCTCCCTGTTTTCTGTGTGCGTCGCCAGCATGTGTCCATTCTGCTGCTGTGTCCCCTAACTCCACTGGCTCTGAGATTACTCATCAGTCTGTTATGTCGGATCTTACTGACGGCCTTTAGAAAATCTAATTGTTTAACATCTATCATACTACTCAGATCTATTATTTCTGGTAGTTATTGAAATAATTGGATGAAAAGTGCCAGGAATAATGTTGACTTTGGAATATGTGCCGACTATTTAGTATACTCTGTGTTACTGGATTTCTTTTAACTCATGCTTCTAATTCCATTATTCCAACTGTTGACATTGTGACTGGAAGCTTTTATTATATTTTATTAAATTCAAGAATAATAGAGACCGACTTCTGCCTTTCAATTCTTTGGTAATTCTCGGGGGCAGCACGGTAGCATTGTGGTTAGCACAATTGCGTCACAGCTCCAGGGTCCCAGGTTCGATTCCGGCTTGGGTCACTGTCTGTGCGGAGTCTGCACATCCTCCCCGGGTCTGTGTGGGTTTCCTC
Organism: Scyliorhinus torazame; assembly: GCF_047496885.1. Lineage (NCBI taxonomy): Eukaryota > Metazoa > Chordata > Chondrichthyes > Carcharhiniformes > Scyliorhinidae > Scyliorhinus > Scyliorhinus torazame. The sequence goes on from NW_027307829.1 coordinate 29,627, forward strand.
CGGGTGCTTCGGTTTCCTCCCACAGTCCAAAGATGTGAAGGTTATGTGGATTGGCCATGATAAATTTCCCTTAGTGTCCACAATTGCTCTTAGTGTTGGGTGGGGTTACTGGGTTATAGGGATAGGGTGGAGGTTTTGACCTTGGGTAGGGTGCTCTTTCCAAGAGCCGGTGCAGACTCGATGGGCCGAATGGCTTCCTTGTGCACTGTAAATTCTATGATATAGCTCTATGTAATTATTATGATGATGATCAGTGAATAGATAATATTGTCTCTGCTGTTTCTCACTGTCTATTTTATGAATATTTGTTGTTGAAATCCATCCGCCTCCAGTAATCTCCCTCTCCCTGAACCCCACACTCTGGCCTCCTATCAGTTCTTGATCTTTTCATTGGGATCTGTCAGTGCGACATCGACCGTCTCAGTTTCTCTGTGCCTCTCGCTAGCTCTACCCTGACTCACTCTAAACTTGCTCCAATCCTCCATCTAATATCCAACCCTGGCCTGATGATCTAAACTGCTCACAAGGGTGGTGCCATTATTGTCTGGTGTACTGACCTCTTCCCAACAGAGGCTGACCGTCAGCTCTCAGGCCCATCCTGCTACCTCCCCCTGGACCAGCAGTACACCACCAAACATCGTGATACTGTTTCCAGGACTTTCACTGACCAATTGACTCTGGATATCTTCTGTCCACAGCCTCGGACATCATAGGCCCACAATCCCACACCTCCTGCATCAACCTCCCGCTTCTACCTCCTTCCCAAAATCCACAAATAGGAAAGTCCCAGTACACCATTGTTTTGCCCTTTTCCAGCCCCACCAAGATTACCTGTTCCTATCTTGATTCCATCCGCTTTACCCTGTTCTGCCCCTTCCCAAATACATTGATGTCACAGTAACACAGTGGTTTTCACTGCTGCCTCACAGCACCCGGGTCCTCGGATCAATTCCCACCTCGGGTGACTTTTTCTCCGTGTCTGCGTGGGTTTCCTCCGGGTGCTCCGGTTTCCTCCCACAGTTCAAAGATGTGCAGGTTAGGTGGATTGGCCATGCTAAATTACTCCCTAGTGTCCAGAAAGATATGTAGGTTAGATTAAGGGGTTAATGAGATAGGAGGGGGAGTTACATTTCCCTCCTTCTATAAGTATAAATACATTTTTCTGAAGATGTCTCCTTCTGTAATGAAATGCATCTGAAATTGATCTGCCATTAATGTACAGTCAGTTCATCTTGTGTTCCAATGCGAACATTCCACTCACCTTCCCATATGCTCCCTAGAAATGCACGCTCACATTTTATCATAGAAAGTACAGCACTGAGACAGGCACTTCGGCCCAAAGTGCTCCACGTCAATCAAAAAGCCCATCTAAGCTGACTCCATTTGCCTGAATTTGTCCCATATTCCTCCAAACCTTTACTATCCAAGTATCAGTCCAACTGACTTTTACATGTTGTCACTGTCCCTCCTCAAGCACTTCCTCCGGCAGCTCATTCCACATACACACCATCCTCTGTGCAAAAACGTTGCTCTTCAGCTTCTCATTAATTATATCCCATCTTAACTTAAACCAATGCCTTCTCGTACTTGATTCGCCAACCCTGGGAAAAAGACTGAGTGCATTCAACCTGTCCATGCCTCTCGTGATCGTTCCCACCTCTATCAGGTCTAAAGCGAGCCTTAAACGCTCCAAAGAAAAAAAAGTCCACTCTGTCCCTCGAACTCAGTCTCTTGAGTCCCGGCAACATCGTTGTAACTCCCGTCCGCACTTGCCCCAGTTTGAGAATATCTTTCCTATCCCAACTTCTAAACTCAATGCCCTGACCGATGAAGGCCAGCATGGCAAAAGCCTTCTTCACTTCCCGAACCACCTGTGACTCAATCTTTAGAGAACCGTGCACCTGAACTCCTCGGTCCTTCTCTTTGACGGCACTCCCTAAGGTCCTACCATATACTTTGACAGAACTATCTTGATTTTACTTTGCAAAATGTAACACCTCACACTTACCTGCATTGAACTCTATTGGCCATTTCACGGCGCAATTTCCCTGCTAATCCAGATCCTGCTGCAATTTGGATAACCTTGCGCTTGACTGAAATACCACCTATTTTAATCCATCTTCCGGGCTGCCTCTCTGCTGCTTCTTTCTTCAGTGTCGCCATCAAATAATATCTTATCTGGTTCTCACAATTGTTTCGCATATTATGTTTGATCTGGCATTTAATTCGAACTCACTGTCGAGTTTCCTTTTTTTCTTTGAACCATTGTATCGCCGCCACACTGTGCTTTGGAAAAGTATTTTGGGAATCAACCAATTTGAAAAGCACAATTAGGGCGGCAGTGTGGCACAGTGGTTATCACTGCCGCCTTGAAGCGCCAGGGACCCAGGTTCAATTCCGACCACGGGTGACTGTCTGTGTGTAGTTAACACATTCTTCCCGTGCGAGGGGGGGGGGGGGGCGGCGGGGGTTGATACGGGTGCTGCGGTTTCCTCCCAGAGTACAAAGATGTGGAGTTTCGGTGATTTGACTGTGCTAAGTTGCCCCGAGGTGGGATGTGGGGATAGGGCCGGGGAGTGGGTCTGTGTAGATTGCGCTTTCAGTGGGTCGGCGCAGACTCGTTGGGCCTCATGGCCTTTTGCACTGTTTATTCTATGATTCTATGATAACGCCTGACACAAGCTATAATTCTTTAATTGCTATGTGATTTGCCAACACTGAAACCGATGTACCCGATCTGGTTGGTAATACGGAAGCACGATCTTTACTGCACCTGGATTAAAAGGTGCAACATGCAAGGTTGATGTACAGGATCGAGAGTTCAGTGATATTTTAGCATGCAGAGATAATGTACTCAAAGATATGGAACAGAAAGTACGCAGTGTGGGCCATTTTAACAGACGGAAGGCTGAGATTGGTGGTTTAGCAGGATAGGTGCTCGAGTCTTCGCTTGTAATGAACTGTACTGATAATTTTGGGAAGTGCAAGCAATGCCGTGCCTAAGCTTGCTGCTTTCCGTTAGTCCTACAACAATTTCTTATCTCTTGACATCCGTATGTCATCTTGTTCTGAAGCACTCGTAACGTTAGTCCGTCTTCAAGTCTTGTGTTAGCCACTGCTTTCCTGGCTAACTTACAATTTTCCGCCTTCCAAAAACGTGATGTGTTTCGCAATTCAGTTGTTCATGTCCGACCGCACACGTTGACAACCCCGGTGCTCTCTGACCAATATGCAGTCCCGTTAGAGAAACACATCAAAATCCATATTGTTGCTGCAAACTATTCCATGTCTTGACCCCTGTGTCCTCATTAATTATATACAACGGCACCACGATCAGTGATATCTTCATTCATCCATTGAGAGTCCCAGATTTACTCAGTCCATTCTCCGTCCAGTTTCTTCATCTAACAAGACCTCCCACTCGGTACATCGCTCCATAGACATACCCGTCCCTTACTCTCTCTTTATGTATCTGAGATACCCTCAAAGAGTTTAATTCAGCAGATTTACGTTGAATGCCAGAATAGTTCCTGATTCTTTCCTTATGCAGCTTTGTTTCGTTTATAGCTGCATAATTTTGCTGCAGAATATTTTTGCCCACTTTTCTAAGTGTATGTCTTTTCTCTGTGGATGACTGCAACTAGTTAAAATTGTATTGAAACTTTCAAGCTTAATATATTTCGGAAGGATAACTTTATGCATATTCGATAGCATGAGAATTGCGTGAGAATAAAGGTAGCATTGTGGATAGCACAATTGCTTCGCAGCTCAACGGTCCCAGGTTCGATTCCGGCTTGGGTCACTGTCTGTGCGGAGTCTGCACATCCTCCCCGAGTGTGCGTGGGTTTCCTGCGGATGCTCCGGTTTCCTCCCACAGTCCAAAGATGTGCAGGTTAGGTGGATTGGCCATGATAAATTGCCCTTCGTGTCCAAAATTGCCCTTAGTGTTGGGTGGGGTTACTGGGTTGTGGGGATAGGGTGCTCCCCACTCCCTCTGGGTAGGGTGCTCTTTCCAAGAGCCGGTGCACACTCGATGGGCCGAATGGCCTCCTTCTGCACTGTAAATTCTATGAAAACAAAACGGCAAGGCATTTTCAAGGGCATTTCGAAGGAGAAGAGGACCGTGGTGTTTAAGAAGGGAATTCAATAATTTATAGATGAATCAGTTGAAACATGGAGACTGAATAAAAGTAATGGAAGGGAAAGGCTGTTGTGTGGACTTAGTTCTCGTGTATAGAATACAGTGCTGAAGGAAGCGATTCGGCCACCGAATTTGCACCGACCTTCTGACAGAACACATTTTGCAGCTTTATCTCCGTAATCCTGCAATCCCCGCAAACGCTGGACACCAATATAGCATGGCCTACCGCCTCACTGACATATCCTTGGACTATAGGGCAGGGCGATTACAAACATGTAAACAGGGAACTGAAAAAGAACGCTAAGGAAATTGACCTTCGGTCTGAATTCACACATAATTCCTCTGGCTGTTATGTGGAATCCCTCTTATCCTGTCTGTATTCCAGCGAACGTAGTCACTCTGCTGATCCTCCGACTCAGGGACTGCGGTCTGTGTAAGAGAACAACTATCTACCTGGTAGCCATGGTCTCGCCCGAACTGCTGCTGCTTATATGTCTTGCTCTCATCAACTATATACTGGCGCCTCGTTTGCTACAGGCACTTTTACTTAACAGCTTCGTATCCGGTCTGGACTCCCTCATGGGTATCGCTGTGACCAACTGCTCAGTCTGGCTGACTGTGTCCTTCACCTTTGACCGCTTGGTGGCGATCTGCTGCCAGAGTTTTAAAATAAGCTTCAGTGCTCCCACATCTGCAGCTCTGGTCGTGGGAGCGATGTATCTTGGGCACATCTATGGGCCCCACGCATCCAGCACTGCCAGTGCTGCCCCACAGCCAGCACTGCCAGTGCTTCCCCCACTCCCCAAAGCAGGCACTGCCAGTGCTCCCACAACCAGCACTGGAAGTGCCCCCCCACAGCTAGCACTGGCATTGCTCTCCCACAGCCAGCACTGCCAGTGCTCCCACCGACAGCTAGCACTGCCAGTGCTCCCCACACAGCCAGTACTGCCAGTGCTCCCCACAGCCAGCACTGCCAGTGCTCCCACCCACAGCCAGCACTGCCAGTGCTCCCACCCACAATTAGCACTGCCAGTGCTCCCACACAGCCAGCACTGCCAGTGCTCCCACCCACAGCCAGCATTGCCAGTGCTCTCACCCACAGCCAGCATTGCCAGTGCTCCCACCCACAGCTAGCATTGCCAGTGCTCCCACACAGCCATCACTGTCAGTGCTCCCACAGCCAGCACAGCCAGTGCACCGAACACACAGCCTGCACTTCCAGTTCTCCCCACCCTCCCACAGCCAGCACTGCCAGTGCTCCCCCACAGCCAGAACTGCCAGTGCTGCCCCCAGACTACAGCTAGCACTGGCAGTGCTCCACACAGCCAGCACTGCCAGTGCTCCCACCCACAGCCAGCACTTCACGTACTCCCCCACCCTCCCACAACCAGCTCTGCCAGTGCTCCCCACAGCCAGCACTGCCAGTGCTCCCACCCACAGCCAGCACTGCCAGTGCTCCCACCCACAACTAGCACTGCCAGTGCTCCCACACAGCCAGCACTGCCAGTGCTCCCACCCACAGCCAGCACTGCCAGTGCTCCGACCCACAGCTAGCATTGCCAGTGCTCCCACACAGCCATCGCTGTCAGTGCTCCCCACAGCCAGCACAGCCAGTGCACTGAACACACAGCCTGCACTTCCAGTGCTCCCCACCCTCCCACAGCCAGCACTGCCAGTGCTCCCCCACAGCCAGAACTGCCAGTGCTGCCCCCAGACTACAGCTAGCACTGGCAGTGCTCCACACAGCCAGCACAGCCAGTGCTCCCTCCCACAGCCAGCACTTCACGTACTCCACCACCCTCGCACAACCAGCTCTGCCAGTGCTCCCCCACAGCCAGCACTGCCAGTGCTCCCACCCACAGCTAGCATTGCCAGTGCTGCCACACAGGCATCACTGTCAGTGCTCCCCACAGCCAGCACAGCCAGTGCACCGAACACACAGCCTGCACTTCCAGTGCTCCCCACCCTCCCACAGGAGCACTGCCAGTGCTCCTCCACAGCCAGAACTGCAAGTGCTGCCCGCAGACTACAGCTAGCACTGGCAGTGCTCCACACAGCCAGCACTGCCAGTGCTCCCACCCACAGCCAGCACTTCACGTACTCACCCACCCTCCCACAACCAGCTCTGCCAGTGCTCCGCCACAGCCAGCACTGCCAGTGCTCCCACCCACAACTAGCACTGCCAGTCCTCCCACCCACAGCCAGCACTGCCAGTGCTCCCACCCACAGCTAGCATTGCCAGTGCTCCCCACACAGCCAGCACTGCCAGTGCTTCCACCCACAGCTAGCATTGCCAGTGCTCCCCACACAGCCAACACTGCCAGTGCTCCCACACAGCCATCACTGTCAGTGCTCCCCACAGCCAGCACAGCCAGTGTTCCGAACACACAGCCTGCACTTCCAGTTCTCCCCACCCTCCCACAGCCAGAACTGCCAGTGCTGTCCCCACACTACAGCTAGCACTGGCAGTGCTCCTCACAGCCAGCACTGCCAGTGCTCCGACCCACAGCCAGCACTGCCAGTGCTCCTACCCACAGGCAGCACTTCACGTACTCCCCCACGCTCCCACATCCAGCACTGCCAGTGCTCCCCACAGCCAGAACTGCCAGTGCTCCCAACCCCCTAATCCAGCACTGCCAGTGCTCATTCTACGCCCACCCCCACAGCCTCCTCTGCCAGTGCTTCCCACAGCCAGCCCTGCCAGTGCTCCGACCCCACGGCCAGCACTTCTAGCACTTCCAGAGCTTCCCCATCCAGCACTGCCTGTGCACCCACCACAGCCAGATCTGCCAGTGCTCCCCACAGCCAGCACTGCCAGTGCTCCCTCAGCCCCGAAAGCCAGCACTACCAGTGCTCCCCACATAGCAAACAGTGCCCGTGTTCCCCCACGTTCATGCACTGCCAGTGCTTCCCCACTTTTCAACCCCAGAGCCAGCCGTGCCAGTGCTCCCACACACTCCACAGCCAGCAATGCCAGTACTCCCCCCTACAGCCACATCTGCCAGTGCTCCCCTGCAGCCAACAATGCCAATGCCCCCCACAGCCAGAACTACATGTGCTCCACCATTATGCCAACGCTGTCAGTGCTCCCCACAAACAGCACTGCCAGTACAATCCCTACGCCCCACAGCCATCCCTGCCAGTGCTCGCCCCACACAGCCAGCACTGACAGTGCTCCCCACCCGCCACAGCCAGCGTTGCCAGTGCTACACCACCCCCACACCCATCAATACCAGTGCTACCGCACAGCAAGCAGTGCCAGTGCTCCCAGACAGCACTCGCAACGCTCCCACCACAGCCAGCGCTGCCAGTGTTCCTCAGCCAGCACTGCTAGTGTTCCGAATCTAACAGCCAGCACTGCCAGTGCTCCACCCCTCTGCCAGTCCTGCCAGTGCTCCATCCCCACGGCCAGCACTTTCAGTGCCCCCCAACATCTAGCACTCCCAGTGCGCCCACCCACATCCAGCATTGCCAGTGCTACCCACAGGCAGCACTGCCAGTGCTCCACACCCTCCCACAACCAGCTCTGCCAGTGCTCCCGCCACAGCCAGCAACAGCTCCCACTGCCAGGGCTACCCACTGGCAGCACTGCCAGTGACCCCCCCAAACAACCAGCACTGACAGTGTTGCCCTTACACAGCCAGCACTTCCAGTACTCCGCCCACACAACCAGTACTGAACGTGTTCCCCACTCCGCCAGCACTGTCAGTGCTCCCACCACACAGCCAGCACTGTCAGTGCTCACACACACAGCCTGCAATGTCAGTGCTCCCCCCACACAGCCAGCAATGTCAGTGCTCACACCCCCAGCCAGCACTGCCAGTGCTCCCCACACAGCAAGCACTGCCAGTGTTACCCCCACTTTCATGCGCTGCCAGTACTTCCCCACTTTCCTACCCCCACATGCAGCCCTGACAGTGCTCCCACTCACCCCATGGCTAGCACTGCCAGTCTTCCCATACATCAAGCCCTGCCAGTGCTCCCCACGCTCTCAGCCAGCCAAGACAGCGCTCATCCCCCCACATCGAGTATTGATAGTGATCACGCCTACAGCCAGCGCTGCCAGTAGTCCACCAACACCAGATCTGCCAGTGCTCGCCCTACAGCCAACACAGCCAGTGCTCCCCACAGCCAGCACTGCAAGTGCTCCCACACAATGCCAACACTGTCAGTGTTCCCACAAGCGCCCCCCACCACAGCCAGCACTTCCAGTGCTCTACCCACAGCCAGACCTGCCAGTGCTCCGTCCCCACGGCCAGCACTGCCAGTGCTCCCGAGACAGCACTCCCATTGCTCCCACCACAGCCAGCGATGCAAGTGCTCCCCACATCCCGCACTTCCAGTGCTTCCAACAGCCAGCAATGCCAGTGAACCAACCACATCAGAACTGCCAGTACTCCCCACAGTCAGCACTTCCAGTTCTCCCACACCCCAAAGCCAGCACTGCAGGTGCTCCACCCATCCCGACCCACACAGCCTCCACTGCCAGTGCCCCCCTCAGGCAGCCAGCAAAGCCAGTGTTCCCCCACAGCCAGCACAGCCAATGCTCCCCAGCCAGCACTGCCAGTTCTCTCCACATCCACCACAGCCAACACAGCCAGTGCTCCCCACAGCCAGCACTGCAAGTGCTCCCACACAATGCCAACACTGTCAGTGCTCCCACAACCGGCCCCCCCACCACAGCCAGCACTGCCAGTGCTCCACCCCACAGCCAGCACTGCCAGTGCTCCCCACACATGGCCATCACGACCAGTACCTCCTCACAACAGCCAGCACATCCAGTTCTCCCCGCCTCCCACATCCAACACTGCCTGTGCGCCCCCCCACACAGCCAGCATTGCCAGTGCTCCCCCACAGCCAGCACTGTCAGTGCTCGCCCTCACAGCCAGCACTTCCAGAGATCCCCATAGTCAACACTACCAGTGCACCCACACAGCCTGATTTACCAGTGCTCCCCAATGCCAGCACTGGCAGTGCTCCCCACAGCCAGCACTGCCAGTGTACCCCACAAAACCAGCACTGCCAGTGCCCACACACAGCCTGCACTGCCAGTGCTCCCACAGTCAACACTGCCAGTGCACCCCCACAGCCTGATCTGACTGTGCTCCCCGGATGCCAGCACTGGCAGTGCTCCCCACAGCCAGCACTGCCAGTATATCGCACACAGCCAGCACTGCCAGTGCTCCCGACACCCCTCATCCAGCCCTGTCAGTGCTCCCATTCACACAGCCAGAACTGCAAGTGCTCACTCCACAGCCAACACTGCCAGTGTTCTCCATAGCCAACACTGCCAGTGCTCCCACAGCCAGCAGTGCAAGTGCACCCCCCACACAGCCAGCACTGTCAGTGCTACCACAACACAGCCAGCACTGTCAGTGCTCCCCCACACAGCCAGCACTGTCAGTGCTCCCACCACACAGCCAGCACTGTCAGTGCTCCCACCACACAGCCAGCACTGTCAGTGCTCCCACCAAACAGCCAGCACTGTCAGTGCTACCCCCACAGAGCCAGCACTGTCAGTGCTCCCATCACACAGCCAGCACTGTCAGTGCTCCCCCACACAGCCAGCACTGTCAGTGCTCCCCACACAGCCAGCACTGTCAGTGCTTCCCCACACAGCCAGCACAGTCAGTGCTCCCACCACACGCCAGCAGTGTCAGTGCTCCCACCACAGAGCCAGCACTGTCAGTGCTCCCACCACACGGCCAGCACTGTCAGTGCTCCCCCACACAGCCAGCACTGCCAGTGCTCCCCACACAGCTAGCAGTGCAAGTGCTCCCCCCACACAGCCAGCACTGCCAGTGCTCCCACCAGACAGCCAGCACTGTCAGTGCTCCCACCACACAACCAGCACTGTCAGTGCTCCCCCCACACAGCCAGCCCTGTCAGTGCTCCCACCACACAGCCAGCACAGTCAGTGCTCCCCCCACACAGCCAGCACTGTCAGTGGTCCCTACACACAGCCAGCAATGTCAGTGCTCCCGCCACACAGCCAGCACTGACAGTGCTCCCCCACTCAGCCAGCACTGTCAGTGCTACTACTACGCAGCCAGCACTGTCAGTGCTCCCACCACACGGCCAGCACTGTCAGTGCTGCCACCACACAGCCATCACTCTCAGTGCTCCCTTCGACACAGCCAGCACTGCCAGTGCTTCCACCACACTGCCAGCACTGTCAGTGCTCCCACAACACAGCCTGCTCTGTCAGTGCTCCCCCACACTGCCACCACTGTCAGTGCTCCCCACACAGCCAGCACTGTCAGTGCTCCCCACACAGCCAGCACTGTCAGTGCTCCCTACACACAGCCAGCACTGTCAGTGCTCTCAACACACAGCCAGCACTGTCAGTGCTCTCAACACACAGCCAGCACTGTCATTGCTCCATCACACAGCCAGCACTGTCAGTGCTCCCTCCACACAGCCAGCACTTCAGTGCTCCCCCACACAGCCAGCACTGTCAGTGCCCCCCACACAGCCAGCACTGTCAGTGCTACCACAACACAGCCAGCACTGTCAGTGCTCCCACCAAACAGCCAGCACTGTCAGTGCTCACCCACACAGTCAGCATTGTCAGTGCTCCCATCACACAGCCAGCACGGTCAGTGCTCCCCCACACAGCCAGCACTGTCAGTGCTCCCCACACAGCCAGCACTGTCAGTGCTTCCCCACACATCCAGCACAGTCAGTGCTCCCACCACACGCCAGCACTGTCAGTGTTCCCACCACACAGCCAGCACTGTCAGTGCTCCCACCACACGGCCAGCACTGTCAGTGCCCCACCCCCACAGCCAGCACTGCCAGTGCTCCCCACACAGCTAGCACTGCCAGCGCTCCCTCCCACACAGCCAGCACTGCCAGTGCTCCCACCACACAGCAAGCACTGTCAGTGCTCCCCCACACAGCCAGCACTGCAAGTGCTCCCCATACAGCCAGCACTGCCAGTGCTCCCCCACACAGCCAGCACTGTCAGTGCTCCCCACACAGCCAGCACTGTCAGTGCGCCCCCCACACAGCCAGCAGTGCAAGTGCACCCCCCACACAGCCATCACTGTCAGTGCTACCACAACACAGCCAGCACTGTCAGTGCTCCCCAACACAGCCAGCACTGTCAGTGCTCCCACACACAGCCAGCACTGTCAGTGCTCCCACCAAACAGCCAGCACTGTCAGTGCTACCCCCACAGAGCCAGCACTGTCAGTGCTCCCATCACACAGCCAGCACTGTCAGTGCTCCCCCACACAACCAGCACTGTCAGTGCTCCCCACACAGCCAGCACTGTCAGTGCTTCCCCACACAGCCAGCACTGTCAGTGCTCCCACCACACGCCAGCACTGTCAGTGCTCCCACCACAAAGCCAGCACTGTCAGTGCTCCCACCACCCGGCCAGCACTGTCAGTGCTCCCCCACACAGACAGCACTTCCAGTGCTCCCCACACAGCTAGCAGTGCAAGTACTCCCCCCACACAGCCAGGACTGCCAGTGCTCCCCACAGAGCCAGCACTATCAGTGCTGCCCCACACAGCCAGCACTGTCAGTGCTCCCACCACACAGCCAGCACTGTCAGTGCTCCCACCACACAACCAGCACTGTCAGTGCTCCCCCCACACAGCCAGCACTGTCAGTGCTCCCACCACACAGCCAGCACAGTCAGTGCTCCCCCCACACAGCCAGCACTGTCAGTGGTCCCTACACACAGCCAGCAATGTCAGTGCTCCCGCCACACAGCCAGCACTGACAGTGCTCCCCCCACTCAGCCAGCACTGTCAGTGCTCCTACTACGCAGCCAGCACAGTCAGTGATCCCACCACACGGCCAGCACTGTCAGTGCTGCCACCACACAGCCAGCACTCTCAGTGCTCCCTTCGACACAGCCAGCACTGCCAGTGCTTCCACCACACAGCCAGCACTGTCAGTGCTCCCACAACACAGCCTGCACTGCCAGTGCTCCCACAACACAGCAAGCACTGTCAGTGCTCCCCCACACAGCCAGCACTGCAAGTGCTCCCCATACAGCCAGCACTGCCAGTGCTCCCCCACACAGCCAGCACTGTCAGTGCTCCCCACACAGCCAGCAATGTCAGTGCGCCCCCCACACAGCCAGCAGTGCAAGTGCACCCCCCACACAGCCATCACTGTCAGTGCTACCACAACACAGCCAGCACTGTCACTGCTCCCCACACAGCCAGCACTGTCAGTGCTCCCACCACACAGCCAGCACTGTCAGTGCTCCCACAAAACAGCCAGCACTGTCAGTGCTACCCCCACAGAGCCAGCACTGTCAGTGCTCCCATCACACAGCCAGCACTGTCAGTGCTCCCCCACACAGCCAGCACTGTCTGTGCTCCCCACACAGCCAGCACTCTCAGTGCTTCCCCACACAGCCAGCACAGTCAGTGCTCCCACCACACGCCAGCACTGTCCGTGCTCCCACCACACAGCCAGCACTGTCAGTGCTCCCACCACCCGGCCAGCACTGTCAGTGCTCCCCCACACAGCCAGCACTGCCAGTGCTTCCACCACACAGCCAGCACTGTCAGTGCTCCCACAACACAGCCTGCTCTGTCAGTGCTCCCCCACACTGCCACCACTGTCAGTGCTCCCCACACAGCCAGCACTGTCAGTGCTCCCCACACAGCCAGCACTGTCAGTGCTCCCTACACACAGCCAGCACTGTCAGTGCTCTCAACACACAGCCAGCACTGTCAGTGCTCTCAACACACAGCCAGCACTGTCATTGCTCCCTCACACAGCCAGCACTGTCAGTGCTCCCTCCACACAGCCAGCACTGTCAGTGCTCCCCCACACAACCAGCACTGTCAGTGCCCCCTGCACACAGCCAGCACTGTCAGTGCTCCCAACACAGTGCCAGCACTGTCAGTGCTCCCACCACACAGCCAGCATTGTCAGTGCTCCCACCACAAGCCAGCACTCTCAGTGCTCCCTTCCACACAGCCAGCACTCTCAGTGTTCCCTTCCACACAGCCAGCACTGCCAGTGCTCCCACCACACAGCCAGCACTGTCAGTGCTCCCAACACACAGCCAGCACTCTCAGTGCTCCCTTCCACGCAGCCAGCACTGCCAGTGCTCCCACCACACAGCCAGCACTGTCAGTGCTCCCACAACACAGCCAGCTCTGTCAGTGCCCCCCCACACTGCCAGCACTGTCAGTGCTCCCCACACAGCCAGCACTGTCAGTGCTCCCAACACACAGCCAGCACTGTCAGTGCTCCCACCACACAGCCAGCACTGTCAGTGCTCTCAACACACAGGCAGCACTGCCAGTGCTCCCCCACACAGCCAGCACTGTCAGTGCTCCCCACACAGCCAGCACTGTCAGTGCTCCCCACACAGCCAGCACTGCCAGTGCTCCTCACACAGCCAGCACTGTCAGTGCTCCCCCCACACAGCCAGCACTGTCAATGCTCCCCCACACAGCCAGCACTGCCAGTGCTCCTCTCACACAGCCAGCACTGTCAGTGCTACCTCAAAAAGCCAGCACTGCCAGCGCTCCCTCCCCGACAGCCGGCAGTGCCAGTCCTCCCTCACACAGCCAACACAGCCAGCGCTTCCTCCCCCAAAGCCAGCACTGCCAGTGTTCCCACCACACAGCAAGCACTGTCAGTGCTCCCCCACACAGCCAGCACTGCATATGCTCCCCCATACAGCCAGCACTGCCAGTGCTCCCCCACACAGCCAGCACTGTCAGTGCTCCCCCACACAGCCAGCACTGTCAGTGCTCCCCCACACAGCAAGCACTGTCAGTGCTCCTCCACACAGCCAGCACTGTCAGTGCTCCCCCACACAGCAAGCACTGTCAGTGCTCCCCCACACAGCCAGCACTGTCAGTGCTCCACCACACAGCCAGCACTGTCAGTGCGCCCACCACACAGCCAGCACTGTCAGTGATCCCCCCACACAGCCAGCACTGCCAGTTCTCCTCTCACACAGCCAGCACTGCAAGTGCTCCCTCACAAAGCCAGCACTGCCAGCGCACCCTCCCCGACAGCCGGCACTGCCAGTGGTCCCTCACACAGCCAGCACTGCCAGTGCTCCTACCACGCAGCCAGCACTGACAGTGCTCCCCTCACAGCCAGAACTGCCTGTGCTCACCTCACAGCCAGCACTGCCAGTGCTCCCCTCACAGCCAGCACTGCCAGTGCTTCCCTCACAGCCAGCAATTTCAGTGCTCCCTCACACAGCCAGCACTGCCAGTGCTCCCTCACGTAGCCAGCACTGCCAGCGCTTCCGCCCCGACAGCCAGCACTGCCAGTGCTCCCTCACACAGCCAGCACAGCCAGCGCTCCCTCCCCCACAGCCTGCACTGTCAGTGCTCCCCCACACAACCAGCACTGTCAGTGTTCCCCACACAGCTAGCAATGCAAGTGCTCCCCGCACACAGCCAGCACTGCCAGTTCTCCCCACAGAGCCAGCACTATCAGTGCTGCCCCACACAGCCAGCACTGTCAGTGCTCCCACCACACAGCCAGCACTGTCAGTGCTCCCACCACACAACCAGAAATGTCAGTGCTCCCCCCACACAGCCAGCACTGTCTGTGCTCCCACCACAGCCAGAACTGTCAGTGCTCCCCCACACAGCCAGCACTGTCAGTGGTCCCTACACACAGCCAGCAATGTCAGTGCTCCCGCCACACAGCCAGCACTGACAGTGCTCCCCCACTCAGCCAGCACTGTCAGTGCTCCTACTACGCAGCCAGCACTGTCAGTGCTCCCACCACACGGCCAGCACTGTCAGTGCTCCCACCACACAGCCAGCACTCTCAGTGCTCCCTTCCAAACAGCCATCACTGCCAGTGCTCCCACCACACAGCCAGCACTGTCAGTTCTCCCACAACACAGCCCGCTCTGTCAGTGCTCCCCACACACTGCCAGCACTGTCAGTGCTCCCCACACAGCCAGCACTGTCAGTGCTCCGCAAACAGCCAGCACTGTCAGTGCTCCCTACACACAGCCAGCACTGTCAGTGCTCTCAACACACAGCCAGCACTGTCAGTGCTCTCAACACACAGCCAGCACTGTCAGTGCTCCCTCACACAGCCAGCACTGTCAGTGCTCCCACCACACAGCCAGCACTGTCAGTGCTCCCCCACACAGCCAGCACTGTCAGTGCCCCCTGCACACAGCCAGCACTGTCAGTGCTCCCAACACAGAGCCAGCACTGTCAGTGCTCCCACCAAACAGCCAGCACTGTCAGTGCTCCCACCACACAGCCAGCACTGTCAGTGCTCCCTTCCACACAGCCAGCACTGCCAGTGCTCCCACCACACAGCCAGCACTGTCAGTGCTCCCACAACACAGCCAGCCCTGTCAGTGCTCCCCCCACACTGCCAGCACTGTCTGTGCTCCCCACACAGCCAGCACTGTCAGTGCTCCCAACACACAGCCAGCACGGTCAGTGCTCCCTCACACAGCCAGAACAGCCAGCGCTCCCACCACACAGCCAGCACTGTCAGTGCTCTCAACACACAGCCAGCACTGTCAGTGCTCTCAACACACAGCCAGCACTGTCAGTGCTCATTCACACAGCCAGCACTGTCAGTGCTCCCACCACACAGCCAGCACTGTCAGTGCTCCCCCACACATCCAGCACTGTCAGTGCCCCCAGCACACAGCCAGCACTGTCAGTGCTCCCAACACAGAGCCAGCACTGTCAGTGCTCCCACCACACAGCCAGCACTCTCAGTGCTCCCACCACACAGCCAGCACTCTCAGTGCTCCCTTCCACACAGCCAGCACTGCCAGTGCTCCCACCACACAGCCAGCACTGTCAGTGCTCCCACAACACAGCCAGCCCTGTCAGTGCTCCCCCCACACTGCCAGCACTGTCAGTGCTCCCCACACAGCCAGCACTGTCAGTGCTCCCAACACACAGCCAGCACGGTCAGTGCTCCCTCACACAGCCAGAACAGCCAGCGCTCCCACCACACAGCCAGCACTGTCAGTGCTCCCCCCACAGCCAGCACTGCCAGTGCTCCCACCACACAGCCAGCACTGTCAGTGCTCCCCACACAGCCAGCACTGCCAGCGCTCCCTCCCCGACAGCCAGCACTGCCAGTGCTCCCTCACACAGCCAGAACAGCCAGCGCTCCCTCCCCGCAGCCAGCACTGCCAGTGCTCCCACCACACAGCCAGCACTGTCAGTGCTCCCCCACACAGCCAGCACTGTCAGTGCTCCCCCACACAGCCAGCACTGTCAGTGCTGCCACCACACAGCCAGCACTGGCAGTGCTCCCACCTCACAGCCTGCACTGCCAGTGCTCCCCTCCACACAGACAGCACCGTCAATACTCCCCTGCACCAGCAGTGCTCCCCTCCATCGACAGCACTGCCAGTGCTCCCCTTCACATCCAGCACTGCCAGCGCTCCCAGAGCCTACTCTGCCAGTGCTCCCACCCAAGACCATCACTGCCAGTGCTCCTACCACAGCCAACACTGCCAGTGCTCCCCACAGCCTACTCTGCCCGGGCTCTCCTCCACAGACAGCACTGCCAGTGCTCCTCCCACATCCAGCACTGCCAGTGCTCCTCACAGCCAGCAATCTCAGAGCTCCACCCCACAACCAGCAGTGCCAGTGCTCCCCTTCACAGCCAGCACTGCCAATGCTCCCCACAGCCTGCACTGCCAGTTCTGCCCCCCACACAGCCAGCATTGCCACTGCTCTCCAAAACCAGCACTGTCAGAGCTCCTCCCCACACCCAGCACTAACAATGCTCCCCACGGACAGCATTGCCAGTGCTCCCATTCACACAGCAACCACTGCCAGTGCTCCCTCCACAGCCAACACTGCTAGTGCTCCCCATACAGCCAGCACTGCCAGTTCTGCCGTCCTCCCACACCCAGCATTGCCAGTGCTCCCATTCACACAGCCACCACTGCCAGTGCTCACTCCACAGTCAACACTGCCAGTGTTCCCCACAGCCAGCACTGCCAATGCTTCCCTCACAGCCAGCAATGTCAGTGCTCCCTCACACAGCCAGCACTTCCAGTGCTCCCTCACATAGCCAGCACTGCCAGCGCTCCCGCCCCGACAGCCAGCACTGCCAGTGCTCCCTCATACAGCCAGCACAGCCAGCGCTCCCTCCCCAACAGCCTGCACTGTCAGTGCTCCCCCACACAACCAGCACTGTCAGTGTTCCCCACACAGCTAGCAATGCAAGTGCTCCCCCCACACAGCCAGCACTGCCAGTGCTCCCCACAGAGCCAGCACTATCAGTGCTGCCCCACACAGCCAGCACTGTCAGTGCTCCCACCACACAGCCAGCACTGTCAGTGCTCCCACCACACAACCAGAAATGTCAGTGCTCCCCCCACACAGCCAACACTGTCAGTGCTCCCACCACAGCCAGAACTGTCAGTGCTCCCCCCACACAGCCAGCACTGTCAGTGGTCCCTACGCACAGCCAGCAATGTCAGTGCTCCCGCCACACAGCCAGCACTGACAGTGCTCCCCCCACTCAGCCAGCACTGTCAGTGCTCCTAATACGCAGCCAGCACTGTCAGTGCTCCCACCACACGGCCAGCACTGTCAGTGCTCCCACCACACAGCCAGCACTCTCAGTGCTCCCTTCCAAACAGCCATCACTGCCAGTGCTCCCACCACACAGCCAGCACTGTCAGTGCTGCCACAACACAGCCCGCTCTGTCAGTGCTCCCCACACACTGCCAGCACTGTCAGTGCTCCCCACACAGCCAGCACTGTCAGTGCTCCCCACACAGCCAGCACAGTCAGTGCTCCCTACACACAGCCAGCACTGTCAGTGCTCTCAACACACAGCCAGCACTGTCAGTGCTCTCAACACACAGCCAGCACTGTCAGTGCTCCCTCACACAGCCAGCACTGCCTGTTCTCCCACCACACAGCCAGCACTGTCAGTGCTCCCCCACACAGCCAGCACTGTCAGTGCCCCCTGCACACAGCCAGCACTGTCAGTGCTCCCAACACAGAGCCAGCACTGTCAGTGCTCCCACCACACAGCCAGCACTGTCAGTGCTCCCACCACACAGCCAGCACTCTCAGTGCTCCCTTCCACACAGCCAGCACTGGCAGTGCTCCCACCACACAGCCAGCACTGTCAGTGCTCCCACAACACAGCCAGCCCTGTCAGTGCTCCCCCCACACTGCCAGCACTGTCAGTGCTCCCCACACAGCCAGCACTGTCAGTGCTCCCAACACACAGCCAGCACGGTCAGTGCTCCCTCACACAGCCAGAACAGCCAGCGCTCCCACCACACAGCCAGCACTGTCAGTGCTCTCAACACACAGCCAGCACTGTCAGTGCTCTCAACACACAGCCAGCACTGTCAGTGCTCCCTCACACAGCCAGCACTGTCAGTGCTCCCACCACACAGCCAGCACTGTCAGTGCTCCCCACACAGCCAGCACTGTCAGTGCCCCCTGCACACAGCCAGCACTGTCAGTGCTCCGCAAACAGCCAGCACAGTCAGTGCTCCCTACACACAGCCAGCACTGTCAGTGCTCTCAACACACAGCCAGCACTGTCAGTGCTCTCAACACACAGCCAGCACTGTCAGTGCTCCCTCACACAGCCAGCACTGTCAGTGCTCCCACCACACAGCCAGCACTGTCAGTGCTTCCCCACACAGCCAGCACTGTCAGTGCCCCCTGCACACAGCCAGCACTGTCAGTGCTCCCAACACAGAGCCAGCACTGTCAGTGCTCCCACCAAACAGCCAGCACTGTCAGTGCTCCCACCACACAGCCAGCACTGTCAGTGCTCCCTTCCACACAGCCAGCACTGCCAGTGCTCCCACCACACAGCCAGCACTGTCAGTGCTCCCACAACACAGCCAGCCCTGTCAGTGCTCCCCCCACACTGCCAGCACTGTCAGTGCTCCCCACACAGCCAGCACTGTCAGTGCTCCCAACACACAGCCAGCACGGTCAGTGCTCCCTCACACAGCCAGAACAGCCAGCGCTCCCACCACACAGCCAGCACTGTCAGTGCTCTCAACACACAGCCAGCACTGTCAGTGCTCTCAACACACAGCCAGCACTGTCAGTGCTCATTCACACAGCCAGCACTGTCAGTGCTCCCACCACACAGCCAGCACTGTCAGTGCTCCCCCACACATCCAGCACTGTCAGTGCCCCCAGCACTCAGTCAGCACTGTCAGTGCTCCCAACACAGAGCCAGCACTGTCAGTGCTCCCACCACACAGCCAGCACTGTCAGTGCTCCCACCACACAGCCAGCACTCTCAGTGCTCCCTTCCACACAGCCAGCACTGCCAGTGCTCCCACCACACAGCCAGCACTGTCAGTGCTCCCACAACACAGCCAGCCCTGTCAGTGCTCCCCCACACTGCCAGCACTGTCAGTGCTCCCCACACAGCCAGCACTGTCAGTGCTCCCAACACACAGCCAGCACGGTCAGTGCTCCCTCACACAGCCAGAACAGCCAGCGCTCCCACCACACAGCCAGCACTGTCAGTGCTCTCCCCACAGCCAGCAGTGCCAGTGCTACCACCACACAGCCAGCACTGTCAGTGCTCCCCCACACTGCCAGCACTGTCAGTGCTCCCCACACAGCCAGCACTGTCAGTGCTCCCAACACACAGCCAGCACGGTCAGTGCTCCCTCACACAGCCAGAACAGCCAGCGCTCCCATTCACACAGCCACCACTGCCAGTGCTCCCTCCACAGCCAACACTGCTAGTGCTCCCCATACAGCCAGCACTGCCAGTTCTGCCGTCCTCCCACACCCAGCATTGCCAGTGCTCCCATTCACACAGCCAACACTTTCAGTGCTCACTCCACAGTCAACACTGCCAGTGTTCCCCACAGCCAGCACTGCCAATGCTCCCACAGCCAACATTGTCAGTGCTACCCCCACCACAGCCAGTAGTTCCAGTGCTCATCGACACAGCCAGCACTGCCAGTGCTCCCACATAGCCAGCCCTGCCAGTGATCCCCACAGCCAGCACTGCCAGTGCTCACGTCCACGCAGCCAGCACTTCCAGTACTCTCCCACATCCAGCACTGTCTGTGCTCACCACTCAATGCCAGCACTGGCATTGCTCCCCACAGCCTGCTCTGCCAGTGATCCCCAAAGCCAGCACTGCCAGTACTCCTCATACAGACAGGACTGGAAATTCTGCCATCCACAGCCAGTGCTCCCCACACAGCCAGCACTGCTTGTGTTCCCCACATGGCAAGCACTGGCAGTGCTTCCTTCCACAGCTAGCACAGCCAGTGCTCCCCTCACAGCCAGAACTGCCAGTACTCCCCCCACAGCCAGTACTGCCACTGCTCCCAACACAGCCAGTGCTCCCCAAACATCCAGCACTGCCAGTGTTCCCACCACTGCAAGCACTGCCAGTGCTCCCCACAGCCAACATTGCCTGTGCTCCCCCATGCAGCCAGCTCTGGCAGTGCTCCCACAGCCAGCACTTCCAGTTCACCCCCCATTTCAACGCACCCCAGAGCAAGCACTGCCAGTGCTCCAGCCCACAACCGGCACTGCCAGTGATCCCTCCACACAGCCAGCATTGCCAGTGCTCCCATCCCCAAAAGCCTGCACTGCCATCACTCCCCCAAAAAGCCAACACTGCCAGTGCACCCCCCATAGCCAGCACTGCCAGTGCGCCCCCCCCATCGCAAAAACTTCCAGTGCTACCACCCAAGGCTAGTACTGGCAGTGTTCCCCTCCACAGCCAGCACTTCCAGTGCTCCACCCACGCAGCCAGCACTGCCAGTGCTCCCCTCACAGCTTTCACTGCCAGTGCTCCCCTCACAGCCAGCTCTGCCAGTGCTTCCATCACAGCCTGCACTGCCAGTGTTCCCCACACAGCCAACACTGCCAGTGCTCCCTCACACAGCCAGCACTGCCAGAGCTCCCTCCCCGACAGCCGGCACAGCCAGTGCTCCCTCACACAGCCAACACAGCCAGCGCTCCCTCCCCCACAGCCAGCACTGTCAGTGCTCCCCCCACACAGCCAGCACTGTCAGTGCTCCCCCACACAGCCAGCACTGTCAGTGCTACCACAATACAGCCAGCACTGTCAGTGCTCCCCCACACAGCCAGCACTGCCAGCGCTCCCTCCCCGACAGCCGGCACTGTCAGTGCTCCCTCACACAGCCAACACAGCCAGCGCTCCCTCCCCGACAGCCAGCACTGCCAGTGCTCCCACCACACAGCAAGCACTGCCAGTGCTCCCCACACAGCCAGCACTGCAAGTGCTCCCCCATACAGCCAGCACTGCCAGTTCTCCCCCACACAGCCAGCACTGTCAGTGCTCCCCACACAGCCAGCACGGTCAGCGCTCCCCCACACAGCCAGCACTGTCAGTGCTCCATCACACAGCAAGCACTGTCAGTGCTCCCACCACACAGCCAGCACTGTCAGTGATCCCCCCACACAGCCAGCACTGACAGTGCTCCCCCACACAGCCAGCACTGCCAGTGCTCCTCTCACAGCCAGCACTGCAAGTGCTCCCTCACAAAGCCAGCACTGCCAGCGCACCCTCCCAGACAGCCGGCATTGCCAGTGCTCCCTCACACAGCCAGCACTGCCAGTGCTCCTACCACACAGCAAGCACTGACAGTGCTCCTTCCACGCAGCCAGCACTGACAGTGCTCCCCTCACAGCCAGAACTGCCTGTGCTCCCCTCACAGCCAGCACTGGCAGTGCTCCCCTCACAGCCAGCACTGCCAGTGCTTCCCTCACAGCCAGCACTGCCAGTGCTTCCCTCACAGCCAGCAATGTCAGTGCTCCCTCACACAGCCAGCACTGCCAGTGCTCCCTCACAGCCAGCACTGCCAGTGCTTCCCACACAGCCAGCACTGTCAGTGCTCCCCCCACACAGCCAGCACTGACAGTGCTCCCCCACACAGCCATCACTGTCAATGCTCCTCTCACATAGCCAGCACTGCCAGCGCTCCCTCCCCGACAGCCAGCACTGCCAGTGCTCCCTGACACAGCCAGCACAGCCAGCGCTCCCTCCCCCACAGCCTGCACTGGCAGTGCTCCCTCACACAGCCAGCACTGTCAGTGCACCCCCACACAGCCAGCAGTGCCAGTGCTTCCCTCACAGCCAGCAATGTCTGTGCTCCCACACACAGCCAGCACTGCCAGTGCTCCCTCACATAGCCAGCACTGCCAGCGCTCCCTCCCCGACAGCC
This sequence comes from Scyliorhinus torazame, assembly GCF_047496885.1. Taxonomy (NCBI): domain Eukaryota; kingdom Metazoa; phylum Chordata; class Chondrichthyes; order Carcharhiniformes; family Scyliorhinidae; genus Scyliorhinus; species Scyliorhinus torazame. The sequence goes on from NW_027307829.1 coordinate 51,928, forward strand.
AGCACTGCCAGTGCTCCCTGACACAGCCAGCACAGCCAGCGCTCCCTCCCTCACAGCCTGCACTGGCAGTGCTCCCTCACACAGCCAGCACTGTCAGTGCACCCCCACACAGCCAGCAGTGCCAGTGCACCCCCCAATCAGCCAGCACTGTCAGTGCTCCCACAACACAGCCAGCACTGTCAGTGCTCCCACCACACAGCCAGCACTGTCAGTGCTCCCCCCACACAGCCAGCACTGTCAGTGCTCCCCACACAGCCAGCACTGTCAGTGCTACCACAATACAGCCAGCACTGTCAGTGCTCCCCAACACAGCCAGCACTGTCAGTGCTCCCACCACTACCAGCACTGTCAGTGCTCCCACCAAACAGCCAGCACTGTCAGTGCTCCCCACACAGCCAGCACTGCCAGCGCTCCCTCCCCGACAGCCGGCACTGTCAGTGCTCCCTCACACAGCCAACACAGCCAGCGCTCCCTCCCTCACAGCCAGCAATGCCAGTGCTCCCACCACACAGCAAGCACTGTCAGTGCTCCCCCACACAGCCAGCACTGCAAGAGCTCCCCCATACAGTCAGCACTGCCAGTGCTCCCCCACACAGCCAGCACTGTCAGTGCTCCCCACACAGCCAGCACGGTCAGTGCTCCCGCACACAGCCAGCACTGTCAGTGCTCCATCACACACCAAGCACTGTCAGTGCTCCCACCACACAGCCAGCACTGTCAGTGCTCCCACCACACAGCCAGCACTGTCAGTGATCCCCCCAAACAGCCAGCACTGACAGTGCTCCCCCACACAGCCAGCACTGCCAGTGCTCCTCTCACAGCCAGCACTGCAAGTGCTCCCTCACAAAGCCAGCACTGCCAGCGCACCCTCCCCGACAGCCGGCACTGCCAGTGCTCCCTCACACAGCCAGCACTGCCAGTGCTCCTACCACACAGCAAGCACTGACAGTGCTCCTTCCACGCAGCCAGCACTGACAGTGCTCCCCTCACAGCCAGAATTGCCTGTGCTCCCCTCACAGCCAGCACTGGCAGTGCTCCCCTCACAGCCAGCACTGCCAGTGCTTCCCTCACAGCCAGCAATGTCAGTGCTCCCTCACACAGCCAGCACTGCCAGTGCTCCCTCACATAGCCAGCACTGCCAGCGCTCCCTCCCCGACAGCCAGCACTGCCAGTGCTCCCTGACACAGCCAGCACAGCCAGCGCTCCCTCCCCCACAGCCTGCACTGTCAGTGCTCCCCCACACAGCCAGCACTGTCAGTGCTCCACCCACACAGCCAGCAGTGCCAGTGCACCCCCCACACAGCCAGCACTGTCAGTGCTCCCACAACACAGCCAGCACTGTCAGTGCTCCCACCACACAGCCAGCACTGTCAGTGCTCCCACAACACAGCCAGCACTGTCAGTGCTCCCACCACACAGCCAGCACTGTCAGTGCTCCCCCCACACAGCCAGCACTGTCAGTACTCCCCCACACAGCCAGCACTGTCAGTGCTACCACAACACAGCCAGCACTGTCAGTGCTCCCCAACACAGCCAGCACTGTCAGTGATCCCCCCACACAGCCAGCACTGACAGTGCTCCCCCACACAGCCAGCACTGCCAGTGCTCCTCTCTCAGCCAGCACTGCAAGTGCTCCCTCACAAAGCCAGCACTGCCAGCGCACCCTCCCCGACAGCCGGCACTGCCAGTGCTCCCTCACACAGCCAGCACTGCCAGTGCTCCTACAACACAGCAAGCACTGACAGTGCTCCTTCCACGCAGCCAGCACTGACAGTGCTCCCCTCACAGCCAGAACTGCCTGTGCTCCCCTCACAGCCAGCACTGGCAGTACTCCCCTCACAGCCAGCACTGCCAGTGCTTCCCCCACAGCCAGCAATGTCAGTGCTCCCTCACACAGCCAGCACTGCCAGTGCTCCCTCACATAGCCAGCACTGCCAGCGCTCCCTCCCCGACAGCCAGCACTGCGAGTGCTCCCTGACACAGCCAGCACAGCCAGCGCTCCCTCCCCCACAGCCTGCACTGTCAGTGCTCCCTCACACAGCCAGCACTGTCAGTGCTCCCCCCCACACAGCCAGCAGTGCCAGTGCACCCCCCAATCAGCCAGCACTGTCAGTGCTCCCACAACACAGCCAGCACTGTCAGTGCTCCCACCACACAGCCAGCACTGTCAGTGCTCCCCCCACACAGCCAGCACTGTCAGTGCTCCCCCACACAGCCAGCACTGTCAGTGCTACCACAATACAGCCAGCATTGTCAGTGCTCCCCAACACAGCCAGCACTGTCAGTGCTCCCACCACTACCAGCACTGTCAGTGCTCCCACCAAACAGCCAGCACTCACAGTGCTCCCCCACACAGCCAGCACTGCCAGCGCTCCCTCCCCGACATCCGGCACTGTCAGTGCTCCCTCACACAGCCAACACAGCCAGCGCTCCCTTCCCCACAGCCAGCACTGCCAGTGCTCCCACCACACAGCAAGCAATGTCAGTGCTCCCCCACACAGCCAGCACTGCAAGTGCTCCCCCATACAGCCAGCGCTGCCAGTGCTCCCCCACACAGCCTGCACGGTCAGTGCTCCCCACACAGCCTGCACGGTCAGTGCTCCCCCACACAGCCAGCACTGTCAGTGCTCCCACCACACAGCCAGCACTGTCAGTGCTCCCACCACACAGCCAGCACTGTCAGTGCTCCCACAACACAGCCAACACTGTCAGTGCTCCCACCACACAGCCAGCACTGTCAGTGCTCCCAGAACACAGCCAGCACTGTCAGTGCTCCCACCACACAGCCAGCACTGTCAGTGCTCCCTCCACACAGCCAGTACTGTCAGTGCTCCCCCACACAGCCAGCACAGCCAGCGCTCCCTCCCCCACAGCCTGCACTGTCAGTGCTCCCCCACACAGCCAGCACTGTCAGTGCTCCACCCACACAGCCAGCAGTGCCAGTGCACCCTCCACACAGCCAGCACTGTCAGTGCTCCCACAACACAGCCAACACTGTCAGTGCTCCCACCACACAGCCAGCACTGTCAGTGCTCCCACAACACAGCCAGCACTGTCAGTGCTCCCACCACACAGCCAGCACTGTCAGTGCTCCCTCCACACAGCCAGCACTGTCAGTACTCCCCCACACAGCCAGCACTGTCAGTGCTCCCCAACACAGCCAGCACTGTCAGTGATCCCCCCACACAGCCAGCACTGCCAGTGCTCCTCTCTCAGCCAGCACTGCAAGTGCTCCCTCACAAAGCCAGCACTGCCAGCGCACCCTCCCCGACAGCCGGCACTGTCAGTGCTCCCTCACACAGCCAGCACAGCCAGCGCTCCCTCCCCCACAGCCTGCACTGTCAGTGCTCCCCCACACAGCCAGCACTGTCAGTGCTCCACCCACACAGCCAGCAGTGCCAGTGCACCCCCCACACAGCCAGCACTGTCAGTGCTCCGACAACACAGCCAACACTGTCAGTGCTCCCACCACACAGCCAGCACTGTCAGTGCTCCCACAACACAGCCAGCACTGTCAGTGCTCCCACCACACAGCCAGCACTGTCAGTGCTCCCCCCACACAGCCAGCACTGTCAGTACTCCCCCACACAGCCAGCACTGTCAGTGCTACCATAACACAGCCAGCACTGTCAGTGCTCCCCAACACAGCCAGCACTGTCAGTGATCCCCCCACACAGCCAGCACTGACAGTGCTCCCCCACACAGCCAGCACTGTCAGTGCTCCCCCCACACAGCCAGCTCTGTCAGTGCTCTCCCCACACAGCCAGCACTGTCAGTGCTCCCCCCACACAGCCAGCACTGCCAGTGCTCCTCTCTCAGCCAGCACTGCAAGTGCTCCCTCACAAAGCCAGCACTGCCAGCGCACCCTCCCCGACAGCCGGCACTGCCAGTGCTCCCTCACACAGCCAGCACTGCCAGTGCTCCTACAACACAGCAAGCACTGACAGTGCTCCTTCCACGCAGCCAGCACTGACAGTGCTCCCCTCACAGCCAGAACTGCCTGTGCTCCCCCCACAGCCAGCACTGTCAGTGCTCCCTCCACACAGCCAGCACTGCCAGTGCTCCCCCACACAGCCAGCACAGCCAGCGCTCCCTCCCCCACAGCCTGCACTGTCAGTGCTCCCCCACACAGCCAGCACTGACAGTGATCCCCCCACACAGCCAGCACTGACAGTGCTCCCCCACACAGCCAGCACTGCCAGTGCTCCTCTCTCAGCCAGCACTGCAAGTGCTCCCTCACAAAGCCAGCACTGCCAGCGCACCCTCCCCGACAGCCGGCACTGTCAGTGCTCCCTCACACAGCCAGCACAGCCAGCGCTCCCTCCCCCACAGCCTGCAGTGCCAGTGCACCCCCCACACAGCCAGCACTGTCAGTGCTCCCCCACACAGCCAGCACTGTCAGTGCTCCACCCACACAGCCAGCAGTGCCAGTGCACCCCCCACACAGCCAGCACTGTCAGTGCTCCCACAACACAGCCAACACTGTCAGTGCTCCCACCACACAGCCAGCACTGTCAGTGCTCCCACAACACAGCCAGCACTGTCAGTGCTCCCACCACACAGCCAGCACTGTCAGTGCTCCCCCACACAGCCAGCACTGTCAGTACTCCCCCACACAGCCAGCACTGTCAGTGCTCCCCAACACAGCCAGCACTGTCAGTGATCCCCCCACACAGCCAGCACTGACAGTGCTCCCCCACACAGCCAGCACTGCCAGTGCTCCTCTCTCAGCCAGCACTGCAAGTGCTCCCTCACAAAGCCAGCACTGCCAGCGCACCCTCCCCGACAGCCGGCACTGCCAGTGCTCCCTCACACAGCCAGCACTGCCAGTGCTCCTACAACACAGCAAGCACTGACAGTGCTCCTTCCACGCAGCCAGCACTGACAGTGCTCCCCTCACAGCCAGAACTGCCTGTGCTCCCCCCACAGCCAGCACTGGCAGTACTCCCCTCACAGCCAGCACTGCCAGTGCTTCCCTCACAGCCAGCAATGTCAGTGCTCCCTCACACAGCCAGCACTGCCAGTGCTCCCTCACATAGCCAGCACTGCCAGCGCTCCCTCCCCGACAGCCAGCACTGCCAGTGCTCCCTAACACAGCCAGCACAGCCAGCGCTCCCTCCCCCACAGCCTGCACTGTCAGTGCTCCCTCACACAGCCAGCACTGTCAGTGCTCCCCCCACACAGCCAGCACTGTCAGTGCTACCACAATACAGCCAGCATTGTCAGTGCTCCCCAACACAGCCAGCACTGTAAGTGCTCCCACCACTACCAGCACTGTCAGTGCTCCCACCAAACAGCCAGCACTCACAGTGCTCCCCCACACAGCCAGCACTGCCAGCGCTCCCTCCCCGACAGCCGGCACTGTCAGTGCTCCCTCACACAGCCAACACAGCCAGCGCTCCCTCCCCCACAGCCAGCACTGCCAGTGCTCCCACCACACAGCAAGCACTGTCAGTGCTCCCCCACACAGCCAGCACTGCAAGTGCTCCCCCATACAGCCAGCGCTGCCAGTGCTCCCCCACACAGCCAGCACTTTCAGTGCACCACACACAGCCTGCACGGTCAGTGCTCCCCCACACAGCCAGCACTGTCAGTGCTCCATCACACAGCAAGCACTGTCAGTGCTCCCACCACACAGCCAGCACTGTCAGTGCTCCCACCACACAGCCAGCACTGTCAGTGATCCCCCCACACAGCCAGCACTGACAGTGCTCCCTGACACAGCCAGCACAGCCAGCGCTCCCTCCCCCACAGCCTGCACTGTCAGTGCTCCCCCACACAGCCAGCACTGTCAGTGCTCCACCCACACAGCCAGCAGTGCCAGTGCACCCCCCACACAGCCAGCACTGTCAGTGCTCCCACAACACAGCCAGCCCTGTCAGTACTCCCTCCACACAGCCAGCACTGTCAGTGCTCCCCCCACACAGCCAGCACTGTCAGTGCTCCCACACACAGCCAGCACTGTCAGTGCTACCACAACACAGCCAGCACTGTCAGTACTCCCCAACACAGCCAGCACTGTCAGTGCTCCCACCAAACAGCCAGCACTGTCAGTGCTCCCCCACACAGCCAGCACTGTCAGTGCTCCCATTACACAGCCAGCAGTGTCAGTGCTCTCCCACACAGCCAGCACTGTCAGTATACCCACCACACGGCCAGCACTGTCAGTGCTCCCCCACACAGCCAGCACTGCCAGTGCTCCCCACACAGCTAGCACTGCAAGTGCTCCCCCCACACAGCCAGCACTGCCAGTTCTCCCCACAGAGCCAGCACTATCAGTGCTGCCCCACACAGCCAGCACTGTCAGTGCTCCCACCACCAAGCCAGCACTGTCAGTGCTCACACCACACAACCAGCACTGTCAGTGCTCCCACCACACAGCCAGCACTGTCAGTGCTCCCACCACACAACCAGCACAGTCAGTGCTCCCCCACACAGCCAGCACTGTCAGTGCTCCCCCCACACAGCCAGCAGTGCCAGTGCACCCCCCAATCAGCCAGCACTGTCAGTGCTCCCACAACACAGCCAGCACTGTCAGTGCTCCCACCACACAGCCAGCACTGTCAGTGCTCCCCCCACACAGCCAGCACTGTCAGTGCTCCCCACACAGCCAGCACTGTCAGTGCTACCACAATACAGCCAGCACTGTCAGTGCTCCCCAACACAGCCAGCACTGTCAGTGCTCCCACCACTACCAGCACTGTCAGTGCTCCCACCAAATAGCCAGCACTCACAGTGCTCCCCCACACAGCCAGAACTGCCAGCGCTCCCTCCCCGACAGGCGGCACTGTCAGTGCTCCCTCACACAGCCAACACAGCCAGCGCTCCCTCCCCCACAGCCAGCACTGCCTGTGCTCCCACCACACAGCAAGCACTGTCAGTGCTCCCCCACACAGCCAGCACTGCAAGTGCTCCCCCATACAGCCAGCACTGCCAGTGCTCCCCCACACAGCCAGCACTGTCAGTGCTCCCCACACAGCCTGCACGGTCAGTGCTCCCCCACACAGCCAGCACTGTCAGTGCTCCATCACAAAGCAAGCACTGCCAGTGCTCCCACCACACAGCCAGCACTGTCAGTGCTCCCACCACACATCCAGCACTGTCAGTGATCCCCCCACACAGCCAGCACTGACAGTGCTCCCCCACACAGCCAGCACTGCCAGTGCTCCTCTCACAGTCAGCACTGCAAGTGCTCCCTCACAAAGCCAGCACTGCCAGCGCACCCTCCCCGACAGCCGGCACTGCCAGTGCTCCCTCACACAGCCAGCACTGCCAGTGCTCCTACCACACAGCAAGCACTGACAGTGCTCCTTCCACGCAGGCAGCACTGACAGTGCTCCACTCACAGCCAGAACTGCCTGTGCTCCCCTCACAGCCAGCACTGGCAGTGCTCCCCTCACAGCCAGCACTGCCAGTGCTTCCCGGACAGCCAGCAATGTCAGTGCTCCCTCACACAGCCAGCACTGCCAGTGCTCCCTCACATAGCCAGCACTGCCAGCGCTCCCTCCCCGACAGCCAGCACTGCCAGTGCTCCCTGACACAGCCAGCACAGCCAGCGCTCCCTCCCCCACAGCCTGCACTGTCAGTGCTCCCCCACACAGCCAGCACTGTCAGTGCTCCACCCACACAGCCAGCAGTGCCAGTGCACCCCCCACACAGCCAGCACTGTCAGTGCTCCCACAACACAGCCAGCACTGTCCGTGCTCCCACCACACAGCCAGCACTGTCAGTGCTCCCCCCACACAGCCAGCACTGTCAGTGCTCCCCCACACAGCCAGCACTGTCAGTGCTACCACAACACAGCCAGCACTGTCAGTGCTCCCCAACACAGCCAGCACTGTCAGTGCTCCCACCACTACCAGCACTGTCAGTGCTCCCACCAAACAGCCAGCACTGTCAGTGCTCCCCCACACAGCCAGCACTGTCAGTGCTCCCATTACACAGCCAGCACTGTCATTGCTCCCCCACACAGCCAGCACTGTCAGTGCTCCCCACACAGCCAGCACTGCAGGGCTTCCCCACACAGCCAGCACAGTCAGTGCTCCCACCACACGCCAGCACTGTCAGTGCTCCCACCACACAGCCAGCACTGTCAGTATACCCACCACACGGCCAGCACTGTCAGTGCTCCCCCACACAGCCAGCACTGCCAGTGCTCCACACACAGCTAGCACTGCAAGTGCTCCCCCCACACAGCCAGCACTGCCAGTTCTCCCCACAGAGCCAGCACTATCAGTGCTGCCCCACACAGCCAGCACTGTCAGTGCTCCCACCACCCAGCCAGCACTGTCAGTGCTCACACCACACAACCAGCACTGTCAGTGCTCCCCCCACACAGCCAGCACTGTCAGTGCTCCCACCACACAGCCAGCACAGTCAGTGCTCCCCCCACACAGCCAGCACTGTCAGTGGTCCCTCCCCGACAGCCAGCACTGCCAGTGCTCCCTGACACAGCCAGCACAGCCAGCGCTCCCTCCCCCACAGCCTGCACTGTCAGTGCTCCCCTCACAGCCAGAACTGCCTGTGCTCCCCTCACAGCCAGCACTGGCAGTGCTCATCTCACAGCCAGCCCTGCCAGTGCTTCCCTCACAGCCAGCAATGTCAGTGCTCCCTCACACAGCCAGCACTGCCAGTGCTCCCTCACATAGCCAGCACTGCCAGCGCTCCCTCCCCGACAGCTAGCACTGCCAGTGCTCCCTCACACAGCCAGCACAGCCAACGCTCCCTCCCCCACAGCCTGCACTGTCAGTGCTCCCCCCACAGCCAGCACTGTCAGTGCTCCCCCCACACAGCCAGCAGTGCAAGTGCACATAACCACACAGCCAGCACTGTCATTGCTCCCACAACACAGCCAGCACTGTCAGTGCTCCCGCAACACAGCCAGCACTGTCAGTGCTCCCCCACACAGCCAGCACTGTCTGTGCTCCCCCACACAGCCAGCACTGCCAGTGCTCCCCACACAGCTAGCACTGCAAGTGCTCCCCCCACACAGCCAGCATTGCCAGTGCTCCCCACAGAGCCAGCACTATCAGTGCTGCCCCACACAGCCATCACTGTCAGTGCTCCCACCACACAGCCAGCACTGTCAGTGCTCCCACCACACAACCAGCACTGTCAGTGCTCCCCCACACAGCCAGCACTGTCAGTGCTCCCACCACACAGCCAGCACTGTCAGTGCTCACACCACACAACCAGCACTGTCAGTGCTCCCCCCACACAGCCAGCACTGTCAGTGCTCCCACCACACAGCCAGCACAGTCAGTGCTCCCCCCACACAGCCAGCACTGTCAGTGGTCCCTACACACAGCCAGCAATGTCAGTGCTCCCGCCACACAGCCAGCACTGACAGTGCACCCCCCACTCAGCCAGCACTGTCAGTGCTCCTACTAGGCAGCCAGCACTGTCAGTGCTCCCACCACACGGCCAGCACTGTCAGTGCTCCCACCACACAGCCAGCACTCTCAGTGCTCCCTTCCACACAGCCAGCTCTGCCAGTGCTCCCACCACACAGCCAGCCCTGCCAGTGCTCCCACAACACAGCCTGCTCTGTCAGTGCTCCCCCCACACTGCCAGCACTGCAGTGCTCCCCACACAGCCAGCACTGTCAGTGCTCCCCACACAGCCAGCACTGTCAGTGCTCCCTACACACAGCCAGCACTGTCAGTGCTCTCAACACATAGCCAGCACTGTCAGTGCTCTCAACACACAGCCAGCACTGTCATTGCTCCCCACACAGCCTGCACGGTCAGTGCTCCCCCACACAGCCAGCACTGTCAGTGCTCCATCACAAAGCAAGCACTGCCAGTGCTCCCACCACACAGCCAGCACTGTCAGTGCTCCCACCACACAGCCAGCACTGTCAGTGATCCCCCCACACAGCCAGCACTGACAGTGCTCCCCCACACAGCCAGCACTGCCAGTGCTCATCTCACAGTCAGCACTGCAAGTGCTCCCTCACAAAGCCAGCACTGCCAGCGCACCCTCCCCGACAGCCGGCACTGCCAGTGCTCCCTCACACAGCCAGCACTGCCAGTGCTCCTACCACACAGCAAGCACTGACAGTGCTCCTTCCACGCAGGCAGCACTGACAGTGCTCCACTCACAGCCAGAACTGCCTGTGCTCCCCTCACAGCCAGCACTGGCAGTGCTCCCCTCACAGCCAGCACTGCCAGTGCTTCCCGGACAGCCAGCAATGTCAGTGCTCCCTCACACAGCCAGCACTGCCAGTGCTCCCTCACATAGCCAGCACTGCCAGCGCTCCCTCCCCGACAGCCAGCACTGCCAGTGCTCCCTGACACAGCCAGCACAGCCAGCGCTCCCTCCCCCACAGCCTGCACTGTCAGTGCTCCCCCACACAGCCAGCACTGTCAGTGCTCCACCCACACAGCCAGCAGTGCCAGTGCACCCCCCACACAGCCAGCACTGTCAGTGCTCCCACAACACAGCCAGCACTGTCCGTGCTCCCACCACACAGCCAGCACTGTCAGTGCTCCCCCCACACAGCCAGCACTGTCAGTGCTCCCCCACACAGCCAGCACTGTCAGTGCTACCACAACACAGCCAGCACTGTCAGTGCTCCCCAACACAGCCAGCACTGTCAGTGCTCCCACCACTACCAGCACTGTCAGTGCTCCCACCAAACAGCCAGCACTGTCAGTGCTCCCCCACACAACCAGCACTGTCAGTGCTCCCATTACACAGCCAGCACTGTCATTGCTCCCCCACACAGCCAGCACTGTCAGTGCTCCCCACACAGCCAGCACTGCAGGGCTTCCCCACACAGCCAGCACAGTCAGTGCTCCCACCACACGCCAGCACTGTCAGTGCTCCCACCACACAGCCAGCACTGTCAGTATACCCACCACACGGCCAGCACTGTCAGTGCTCCCCCACACAGCCAGCACTGCCAGTGCTCCCCACACAGCTAGCACTGCAAGTGCTCCCCCCACACAGCCAGCACTGCCAGTTCTCCCCACAGAGCCAGCACTATCAGTGCTGCCCCACACAGCCAGCACTGTCAGTGCTCCCATCACCCAGCCAGCACTGTCAGTGCTCACACCACACAACCAGCACTGTCAGTGCTCCCCCCACACAGCCAGCACTGTCAGTGCTCCCACCACACAGCCAGCACAGTCAGTGCTCCCCCCACACAGCCAGCACTGTCAGTGGTCCCTCCCCGACAGCCAGCACTGCCAGTGCTCCCTGACACAGCCAGCACAGCCAGCGCTCCCTCCCCCACAGCCTGCACTGTCAGTGCTCCCCTCACAGCCAGAACTGCCTGTGCTCCCCTCACAGCCAGCACTGGCAGTGCTCACCTCACAGCCAGCCCTGCCAGTGCTTCCCTCACAGCCAGCAATGTCAGTGCTCCCTCACACAGCCAGCACTGCCAGTGCTCCCTCACATAGCCAGCACTGCCAGCGCTCCCTCCCCGACAGCTAGCACTGCCAGTGCTCCCTCACACAGCCAGCACAGCCAACGCTCCCTCCCCCACAGCCTGCACTGTCAGTGCTCCCCCCACAGCCAGCACTGTCAGTGCTCCCCCCACACAGCCAGCAGTGCAAGTGCACATAACCACACAGCCAGCACTGTCATTGCTCCCACAACACAGCCAGCACTGTCAGTGCTCCCCCACACAGCCAGCACTGTCAGTGCTCCCCCACACAGCCAGCACTGCCAGTGCTCCCCACACAGCTAGCACTGCAAGTGCTCCCCCCACACAGCCAGCAATGCCAGTGCTCCCCACAGAGCCAGCACTATCAGTGCTGCCCCACACAGCCATCACTGTCAGTGCTCCCACCACACAGCCAGCACTGTCAGTGCTCCCACCACACAACCAGCACTGTCAGTGCTCCCCCACACAGCCAGCACTGTCAGTGCTCCCACCACACAGCCAGCACTGTCAGTGCTCACACCACACAACCAGCACTGTCAGTGCTCCCCCCACACAGCCAGCACTGTCAGTGCTCCCACCACACAGCCAGCACAGTCAGTGCTCCCCCCACACAGCCAGCACTGTCAGTGGTCCCTACACACAGCCAGCAATGTCAGTGCTCCCGCCACACAGCCAGCACTGACAGTGCACCCCCCACTCAGCCAGCACTGTCAGTGCTCCTACTAGGCAGCCAGCACTGTCAGTGCTCCCACCACACGGCCAGCACTGTCAGTGCTCCCACCACACAGCCAGCACTCTCAGTGCTCCCTTCCACACAGCCAGCTCTGCCAGTGCTCCCACCACACAGCCAGCCCTGCCAGTGCTCCCACAACACAGCCTGCTCTGTCAGTGCTCCCCCCACACTGCCAGCACTGCAGTGCTCCCCACACAGCCAGCACTGTCAGTGCTCCCCACACAGCCAGCACTGTCAGTGCTCCCTACATACAGCCAGCACTGTCAGTGCTCTCAACACATAGCCAGCACTGTCAGTGCTCTCAACACACAGCCAGCACTGTCATTGCTCCCTCACACAGCCAGCACTGTCAGTGCTCCCACCACACAGCCAGCACTCTCAGTGCTCCCTTCCAGACAGCCAGCACTGCCAGTGCTCCCACCACACAGCCAGCACTGTCAGTGCTCCCACAACACAGCCAGCTCTGTCAGTGCTCCCCCACACTGCCAGCACTGTCAGTGCTCCCCGCACAGCAAGCACTGTCAGTGCTCCCAACACACAGCCAGCACTGTCAGTGCTCCCACCACAGCCAGCACTGTCAGTGCTCTCAACACACAGCCAGCACTGCCAGTGCTCCCCACACAGCCAGCACCGTCAGTGCTCCCCACACAGCCAGCAGTGCCAGTGCTCCCATCAAAGCCAGCACTGTCAGTGCTCCCCCACACAGCCAGCACTGTCAGTGCTCCCACCACACAGCCAGCACTGTCAGTGCTCCCACCACACAGCCAGCACTGTCAGTGATCCCCCCACCCAGCCAGCAGTGTCAGTGCTCTCCCACACAGCCAGCACTGCCAGTGCTCCTCTCACACAGCCAGCATTGTCAGTGCTACCTCACAAAGCCAGCACTGCCAGCGCTCCCTCCCCGACAGCCGGCACTGCCAGTGCTCCCTCACACAGCCAACACAGCCAGCGCTCCCTCCCCAACAGCCAGCACTGCCAGTGCTCCCACCACACAGCAAGCACTGTCAGTGCTCCCCACACAGCCAGCACTGCAAGTGCTCCCCCATACAGCCAGCACTGCCAGTGCTCCCCCACACAGCCAGCACTGTCAGTGCTCCCCACACAGCCAGCACTGACACTGCTCCCCCACACAGCCAGCAGTGCCAGTGCACCGCCACACAGCCAGCACATTCAGTGCTCCCACAACACAGCCAGCACTGTCAGTGCTCCCACCACACAGCCAGCACTGTCAGTGCTCCCCCACACAGCCAGCACTGTCAGTGCTCCCACCACTACCAGCACTGTCAGTGCTCCCACCAAACAGCCAGCACTGTCAGTGCTCCCCACACAGCCAGCACTGTAAGTGCTCCCCACACAGCCAGCACTGTCAGTGCTTCCCCACACAGCCAGCACAGTCAGTGCTCCCACCACACGCCAGCACTGTCAGTGCTCGCACCACACAGGTAGCACTGCAAGTGCTCCCCCCACACAGCCAGCATTGCCAGTGCTCCCCACAGAGCCAGCACTATCAGTGCTGCCCCACACAGCCATCACTGTCAGTGCTCCCACCACACAGCCAGCACTGTCAGTGCTCCCACCACACAACCAGCACTGTCAGTGCTCCCCCCACACAGCCAGCACTGTCAGTGCTCCCACCACACAGCCAGCACTGTCAGTGCTCACACCACACAACCAGCACTGTCAGTGCTCCCCCCACACAGCCAGCACTGTCAGTGCTCCCACCACACAGCCAGCACAGTCAGTGCTCCCCCCACACAGCCAGCACTGTCAGTGGTCCCTACACACAGCCAGCAATGTCAGTGCTCCCGCCACACAGCCAGCACTGACAGTGCTCCCCCCACTCAGCCAGCACTGTCAGTGCTCCTACTAGGCAGCCAGCACTGTCAGTGCTCCCACCACACGGCAAGCACTGTCGGTGCTCCCACCACACAGCCAGCACTCTCAGTGCTCCCTTCCACACAGCCAGCTCTGCCAGTGCTCCCACCACACAGCCAGCCCTGCCAGTGCTCCCACAACACAGCCTGCTCTGTCAGTGCTCCCCCCACACTGCCAGCACTGTCAGTGCGCCCCACACAGCCAGCACTGTCAGTGCTCCCCACACAGTCAGCACTGTCAGTGCTCCCTACACACAGCCAGCACTGTCAGTGCTCTCAACACATAGCCAGCACTGTCAGTGCTCTCAACACACAGCCAGCACTCATTGCTCCCTCACACAGCCAGCACTGTCAGTGCTCCCACCACACAGCCAGCACTCTCAGTGCTCCCTTCCAGACAGCCAGCACTGCCAGTGCTCCCACCACACAGCCAGCACTGTCAGTGCTCCCACAACACAGCCAGCTCTGTCAGTGCTCCCCCACACTGCCAGCACTGTCAGTGCTCCCCGCACAGCCAGCACTGTCAGTGCTCCCAACACACAGCCAGCACTGTCAGTGCTCCCACCACAGCCAGCACTGTCAGTGCTCTCAACACACAGCCAGCACTGCCAGTGCTCCCCACACAGCCAGCACCGTCAGTGCTCCACACACAGCCAGCAGTGCCAGTGCTCCCATCAAAGCCAGCACTGTCAGTGCTCCCCCACACAGCCAGCACTGTCAGTGCTCCCACCACACAGCCAGCACTGTCAGTGCTCCCACCACACAGCCAGCACTGTCAGTGATCCCCCCACACAGCCAGCAGTGTCAGTGCTCTCCCACACAGCCAGCACTGCCAGTGCTCCTCTCACACAGCCAGCACTGTCAGTGCTACCTCACAAAGCCAGCACTGCCAGCGCTCCCTCCCCGACAGCCGGCACTGCCAGTGCTCCCTCACACAGCCAAGACAGCCAGCGCTCCCTCCCCAACAGCCAGCACTGCCAGTGCTCCCACCACACAGCAAGCACTGTCAGTGCTCCCCACACAGCCAGCACTGCAAGTGCTCCCCCATACAGCCAGCACTGCCAGTGCTCCCCCACACAGCCAGCACTGTCAGTGCTCCCCCACACAGCCAGCACTGTCAGTGCTCCCCCACACAGCCAGCAGTGCCAGTGCACCACCACACAGCCAGCACTTTCAGTGCTCCCACAACAAAGCCAGCACTGTCAGTGCTCCCACCACACAGCCAGCACTGTCAGTGCTCCCCCACACAGCCAGCACTGTCAGTGCTCCCACCACTACCAGCACTGTCAGTGCTCCCACCAAACAGCCAGCACTGTCAGTGCTCCCCCACACAGCCAGCACTGTCAGTGCTCCCCGCACAGCCAGCACTGTCAGTGCTTCCCCACACAGCCAGCACAGTCAGTGCTCCCACCACACGCCAGCACTGTCAGTGCTCCCACCACACAGCCAGCACTGTCAGTGTACCCACCACACGGCCAGCACTGTCAGTGCTCCCCCACACAGCCAGCACTGCCAGTGCTCCCCACACAGCTAGCACTGCAAGTGCTCCCCCCACACAGCCAGCACTGCCAGTGCTCCCCACAGAGCCAGCATTATCAGTGCTGCCCCGCACAGCCAGCACTGTCAGTGCTCCCACCACACAGCCAGCACTGTCAGTGCTCCCACCACACAACCAGCACTGTCAGTGCTCCCCCCACACAGCCAGCACTGTCAGTGGTCCCACCACACAGCCAGCACAGTCAGTGCTCCCCCCACATAGCCAGCACTGTCAGTGGTCCCTACACACAGCCAGCGATGTCAGTGCTCCCGCCACACAGCCAGCACTGACAGTGCTCCCCCCACTCAGCCAGCACTGTCAGTGCTCCTACTAGGCAGCCAGCACTGTCAGTGCTCCCACCACACGGCCAGCCCTGTCAGAGCTACCACCACACAGCCAGCACGCTCAGTGCTCCCTTCCACACTGCCAGCACTGCCAGTGCTCCCACCACACAGCCAGCACTGTCAGTGCTCCCACAACACAGCCTGCTCTGTCAGTGCTCCCCCCACACTGCCAGCACTGTCAGTGCTCCCCACACAGCCAGCACTGTCAGTGCTCCCCACACAGCCAGCACTGTCAGTGCTCCCTACACACAGCCAGCACTGTCAGTGCTCTCAACACACAGCCAGCACTGTCAGTGCTCTCAACACACAGCCAGCACTGTCAGTGCTCCCTCACACAGCCAGCACTGTCAGTGCTCCCACCACACAGCCAGCACTCTCAGTGCTCCCTTCCAGACAGCCAGCACTGCCAGTGCTCCCACCACACAGCCAGCACTGTCAGTGCTCCCACAACACAGCCAGCTCTGTCAGTGCTCCCCCACACTGCCAGCACTGTCAGTGCTCCCCACACAGCCAGCACTGTCAATGCTCCCAACACACAGCCAGCACTGTCAATGCTCCCACCACAGCCAGCACTGTCAGTGCTCTCAACACACAGCCAGCACTGCCAGTGTTCCCCCACACAGCCAGCACTGTCAGTGCTCCCCACACAGCCAGCAGTGCCAGTGCTCCCCACACAGCCAGCACTGTCAGTGATCCCCCCACACAGCCAGCACTGCCAGTGCTCCTCTCACACAGCCAGCACTGTCAGTGCTCCCCCCACACTGCCAGCACTGTCAGTGCTCCCCACACAGCCAGCACTGTCAGTGCTCCCAACACACAGCCAGCACTGTCAGTGCTCTCAACACACAGCCAGCACTGTCAGTGCTCCCTCACACAGCCAGCACTGTCAGTGCTCCCACCACACAGCCAGCACTGTCAGTGCTCCCCCACGCAGCCAGCACTGTCAGTGCCCCCTGCACACAGCCAGCACTGTTAGTGCTCCCAACACACAGCCAGCACTGTCAGTGCTCCCCCACTCAGCCAGCACTGTCAGTGCCCCCTTCACACAGCCAACACTGTCAGTGCTCCCAACACACAGCCAGCACTGTCAGTGCTCCCACCACACAGCCAGCACTGTCAGTTCTCCCACCACACAGCCAGCACTGTCAGTTCTTCCACCACAAAGCCAGCACTGTCAGCAGCGGCTGGAGTTGCTTATTGGCTGAGAGTCTGCCAGTCAGAAACTGGAGCTGCTGATTTGCTGAGAGGCTGTTAATCAGCGTCTGGGGCTCCTGATTGGCTGAGAGGCTGCCAGTCGGAGACTGGAGCTGCTGATTGACTGAGAGGCTGTTAGTCAGCGGCTGGAGCTCCTGATTGGCTGAGAGCCTGCCAGTCGGGGACTGGAGCTGCTGATTGGCTGAGAGGCTGTGAGTCAGCGGGAAGAGCTCCTGATTGGCTGAGAGGCTGTCAACCTGGACTGAGTCAACCTGCCAGTGCTCCCGGCACACACCCAGCACTGGCAGTGCTCCTCCCACTCAGCTAGCACTGTCAGTGCTCCCTTCCACACAGCCAGCACTGCCAGTGCTCTCACCACACAGCCAGCACTGTCAGTGCTCCCACCACACAGCCAGCACTGTCAGTGCTCCCACCACACAGCCAGCACTGTCAGTGTTCCCACTACACAGCCAGCACTGTCAGTGCTCCCCCCACACAGCCAGCACTGTCAGTGGTTCCCACTACACAGCCAGCACTGTCAGTGCTCCCACCACACGGCCAGCACTGTCAGTGGTTCCCACACACAGCCAGCACTGTCAGTGCTCCCGCCACACAGCCAGCACTGTCAGTGCTCCCACCACACGGCCAGCATTGTCAGTGCTCCCACCACACAGCCAGCACTCTCAGTTCTCCCACCACACAGCCAGCACTGTCAGCAGCGGCTTGAGCTGATGATTGGCTGAGAGGCTGTCAGTCAGAGACTGGAGCTCAGGATTTTCTGAGAGGCTGCCAGTCGGGGACTGGAGCTGCTGATTGGCTGAAAGGCTGTCAGTCAGTTTTATTTTCTCATTAATTTAATCATTGATGTAACCGGATATGTCACCGCCATCTTGATCTGCTCCCTGAACCTGGACTGAGTCACCACATAAATAAATGTGTTTGTGCAGCAATTTAAATCCTGGAGCATAAATCCGACTTGTTGTAAATTATATTGAGGAATAGTGATGTAATGTAATCCACTCAAATCCAAATAGAAAAATTTAATAACAGACACGGTCCAGAGGAGGATGAAAGTTCCGGAGATGCTGAAGAGTAAAATCATTGACTTCCTTCTGCTCTCCATCTCTGGGTCGGTGCGATTGTCTCCCTGACTCTGAGCCCTCAGTGCCTTCCGGACCCGACTGCTGAGTAAAATGTGTCTGACTGTCAGAGCGTTGGTCAACAGGATTGAGAAGAACGGCATCAATGGGGTTAAAACCTGAGAAAACCAGTTATATCCACCCCATCCAGGGTCAGTGTAATAGCTGCTCTTTGTCCGGCAGCTCCACTGGACATTGTCGATTATCTCCCAAGGTTCATATGTAAAGTACTGGGGGATGTTTTTCACACAGAGCAGGAGGCCGCTTGTGGACAGAACCACAGCCGCAGTTTTCCCGGTGCAATATTTAGTTTTCAGTTTCTGGCAGCAAATGGCCACAAATCGATCAAAGGAGAAAGTGAGGGTGAACCAGACAGAACAGTCCCTGGCTGCAGAGAGCAGGACACCCTTAACACTACACACAGGGGTGAGGGACAGGAAATTCCAGGGGAAATAATAACCATTGATCCTGTTCAGTATGGGTTTAGTGATAATAAACAGCAGATCCGCCGTTGCCATGGTCACCAGGTAGCGAGTGGTGCAGGTAGAGAGGCCACACTTCCCCCGACACAGAATCACAATTCCCAGTAGATTAACTGTCAGAGAGAGAAAGGAGAGACGCGGGAAATTACGTAATGATTCTCCCTGTCTGAACCAGGACATAATTTCAGCATCAATATAATGGACAGTGGGTGGGTGGGGTTGTTGGGAGAGGAATGGGCACAGAGATTAACATTGCAGAGAGGGAAGTAGGAAATGTAACTCCAGTGTTAAAGGTGGGGAATGGGGGGAAAGTGTGAATTGCAGCCCTGTCAGTTTGATGGCAGTGGTAGGAAAATGTTTATAATTCAGAGACCTTTGGGAGAGGTTACATTTCTCATTTAGTCTGATTTACAGGATTCACTCAGGCCGGCCAGGTTTCCCAAACCGGATACAAACATACCAGAGATTGTCATCCCAGCTCAATTATTGGACCACTCCCCGGATTGGACCGTTCCCTGGGCTGGATTTCTGATGGGGTTGGACCCCACTCCTGGTTTATTTGAATACTCCACGATCAATGGGAAAAATAAAACAAACACAAGGACCTTCCCGCTTCACAATCATGGGAGGAATAGAAATATAGAATGTACAGTGCAAAAGGAGGCCATTCGACCCATAGAGTCTGCACCGGCCCTAGGAAAGAGAAAACCAGTTCAGCCCACCCCATCCCCATAACCCAGTGACCCCATCTAAATTGTTTGGAAACTAAACATAATTGATCATGGCCAATCCACCTAACCTGCTCATCTTATGACTGTGGGAGGAAACCGGAGCACCCGGAGGAAACCCACGCAGACACGAGGAGAACGTGCAGACTCCGCACAGACAGTGACCCACGCCGGGAATCGAACCTGGGACCCTGGAGCTGCGAATCAACTGTGCCAACCACTGTGCTACCGTGCAGCCCAGCCTGTCCAGAATAGAGTCTGTCCAGTCTCCAGAATATCCCGAGGGATCATCCCTCCCAGGTTTAGTCATTCGTAATGTACCCGCTCCCAGGAATCCCCCATTGCCATGTCTCGAACATCCCACCATCACTGTTCCCAGGAATCCATCCTCTCCTTCTTTGAAAACAATCCCTGCCAAGCTGTTCTCAGGAATATTCCCGCTCCGGCATTGGACATTCGCCAGGGTTCACTTGGCCGAATAGACTCTCTCCAGATTCGGACTCATTGCATTCGACAAAAAAGTATGAAAATTCCAAAACAAGAGCGCTAAGATGGAGGAGAAAGTTCCCAGACTAAAGTTGTTTAAATTAAAGTTACGTCCTGCGGGATGTAACATCCTAATTGGACGATGAGATGTTGCTCCTCCAGCTTGCGTTGGGCTTCACTGCATTCTGGCAGCAGGCCAAGGACAGACATGTGGGCCTTAGAGCAAGGTGCTGAGTTAACATGGCCACAACAGGAAGGCTGGGGCCATGCTGTGTGCTGAGTGAAGGTGTTCCACAAAGCAGTCTCCCAGTCTGCGTTTAGTCTTCCCAATGTAGAGCAGACGGTATTGGCAGCAGCGAATACAGTAGAACAAATTGAAGGCACAGAAGTGAAACGCTGCTTCCCCAGAAAGGAGAGTTTGCTGCTGAGAACCATGAGGCGGGAGGAGGTAAAGGGACAGTTGTTGCACCGTCTGTGATTGCAGGGGAAGGTGCTGGGGGAAGGGAAAGGGGTGTGGGATGTGAGGGATGCAGAAATTGAGGGGGGTGGTTGGAGAGAGGTGAAGTTGTGTTGTGGAGACATCATGCTGGAGTTGGCAGAAATGGAGGAGGATTTTCCTATCAATGGGAAGGCTGATGGTGTGGAAAGTGAGGGGAACCCTATCGTGTTACCGGGAGGGAGGCGGATGTGTGATGACAGAGGTGTGAGAAATGAATTGAACACGATTGAGAGGCCAGTTAACAAAGGAAGGTGGTGGGGACAGCCAGGTTAAGGAAAAGACAGGCATGCCAGACGGGTTATTTTCAAATAGAACATAGAACAATACAGCGCAGTACAGGCCCTTCGGCCCACGATGTTGCACCGAAACAAAAGCTATCTAACCTACACTATACCATTATCATCCATATGTTTATCCAATAAACTTTTAAATGCCCTTAATGTTGGCGAGTTCACTACTGTAGCAGGTAGGGCATTCCACGGCCTCACTACTCTTTGCGTAAAGAACCTACCCCTGACCTCTGTCCTATATCTATTACCCCTCAGTTTAAGGCTATGTCCCCTCGTGCTAGCCATTTCCATCCGCGGGAGAAGGCTCTCACTGTCCACCCTATCTAACCCTCTGATCATTTTGTATGCCTCTATTAAGTCTCCTCTTAACCTTCTTCTCTCTAACGAAAACAACCTCAAGTCCATCAGCCTTTCCTCATAAGATTTTCCCTCCATACCAGGCAACATCCTGGTAAATCTCCTCTGCACCCGTTCCAAAGCCTCCACGTCCTTCCTATAATGCGGTGACCAGAACTGTACGCAATACTCCAAATGCGGCCGTACCAGAGTTCTGTACAGCTGCAACATGACCTCCTGACTCCGGAACTCAATCCCTCTACCAATAAAGGCCAACACTCCATAGGCCTTCTTCACCACCCTATCAACCTGGGTCGCAACTTTCAGGGATCTATGTACATGGACACCTAGATCCCTCTGCTCATCCACACTTTCAAGAACTTTTCCATTAGCCAAATATTCCGCATTCCTGTTATTCCTTCCAAAGTGAATCACCTC
Organism: Scyliorhinus torazame; assembly: GCF_047496885.1. NCBI lineage: Eukaryota > Metazoa > Chordata > Chondrichthyes > Carcharhiniformes > Scyliorhinidae > Scyliorhinus > Scyliorhinus torazame. The sequence continues at coordinate 73,400 of NW_027307829.1, forward strand.
ACACTTCTCTACATTAAACTCCATTTGCCACCTCTCAGCCCAGCTCTGCAGCTTATCTATATCCCTCTGTAACCTGCTACATCCTTCCACACTATCGACAACACCACCGACTTTAGTATCGTCTGCAAATTTACTCACCCACCCTTCTGCGCCTTCCTCTAGGTCATTGATAAAAATGACAAACAGCAACGGCCCCAGAACAGATCCTTGTGGTACTCCACTTGTGACAGAACTCCATTCTGAACATTTCCCATCAACCACCACCCTCTGTCTTCTTTCAGCTAGCCAATTTCTGATCCACATCTCTAAATCACCCTCAATCCCCAGCCTCCGTATTTTCTGCAATAGCCTACCGTGGGGAACCTTATCAAACGCTTTGCTGAAATCCATATACACCACATCAACTGCTCTACCCTCGTCTACCTGTTCAGTCACCTTCTCAAAGAACTCGATAAGGTTTGTGAGGCATGACCTACCCTTCACAAAGCCATGCTGACTATCCCTGATCATATTATTCCTATCCAGATGATTATAAATCTTGTCTCTTATAATCCCCTCCAAGACTTTACCCACTACAGACGTGAGGCTCACCGGTCTATAGTTGCCGGGGTTGTCTCTGCTCCCCTTTTTGAACAAAGGGACCACATTTGCTATCCTCCAGTCCTCTGGCACTATTCCTGTATCCAATGATGACATAAAAATCAAAGCCAATGGTCCAGCAATCTCTTCCCTGGCCTCCCAGAGAATCCTAGGATAAATCCCATCAGGTCCCGGGGACTTATCTATTTTCATCCTGTCCAGAATTGCCAACACCTATTCCCTACTTACCTCAATGCCATCTAATCTATTTACCTGGAGCTCAGCATTCTCCTCCACAACCTTATCTTTTTCCTGAGTGAATACTGACGAAAAATATTCATTTAGTATCTCGCCTATCTCTTCAGACTCTACACACAACTTCCCATCCCTGTCCTTGACTGGTCCTACTCTGTCCCTAGTCATTCGCTTATTCCTGACATACCTATAGAAAGCTTTTGGGTTTTCCTTGATCCTTCCTGCCAAATACTTCTCATGTCCCCTCCTTGCTCGTCTTAGCTCTCTCTTTAGATCCTTCCTCGCTACCTTGTAACTATCCATCGCCCCAACTGAAACTTCACACCTCATCTTCACATAGGCCTCCTTCTTCCTCTTAACAAGATATTCCACTTCTTTGGTAAACCACGGTTCCCTCGCTCGGCACCTTCCTCCCTGCCTGACCGGTACATACTTATCAAGAACACGCAGTAGCTGATCCTTGAACAAGCTCCACTTATCCAGTGTGTCCAAAACTTGCAGCCTACTTCTCCACCTTATCCCCCCCAAGTCACGTCTAATGGCATCATAATTTCCCTTCCCCCAGCTATAACTCTTGTCCTGCGGTGTATACTTATCCCTTTCCATCCTTAACGTAAACGTCACCGAATTGTGGTCACTGTCCCCAAAGTGCTCACCTACCTCCAAATCCAACACCTGGCCTGGTTCATTACCCAAAACCAAATCCAATGTGGCCTCGCCTCTTGTTGGCCTGTCAACAAACTGTGTCAGGAATCCCTCCTGCACACACTGAACAAAAAACGACCCATCTAATGTACTCGAACTATATCTTTAATACTTCATCAACAGAACAGAGGCGATGGAGGCGGAGAAAGTGGGAGAATGAGATGCAGTCTTTACAGGAAGCAGGGAATGAGGATCTGTACACAATCCTCGTGTTGGGGGGCGGAGGTGCAGAGGGATTGGACAGCCATTGTGAAGATTAGGCGGTTAGGGCCAGGGAAAAGGACCTTGTTTACGGCACCAGAGTAATCAGGAATCATAGAATCCCCACAGTGCAGAAGGAGGTCATTCGGCCCATTAAGTCTGTACCGAACCTCTGAAAGAGTACCTCAACCATGCTCACTGCCCCGCCTATCTCATTAACCCCTTAATCTAACCTACACATTTTTTGGACACTACGGAGTAATTTAGCATGGTCAATCCACCTAACCTGGACTGTGAGAGGTAACCGGAGCACCCGGAGGAAACCCACACAGACAGGGAGAAAAAGTGCAGTCTCCACACAGGCAGTCACACAAGGTGGTAATTGATCCGGGGACCCTGCTGCTGTGTGGCAGCAGTGCAAACCACTGTGTCACTGTGACACCAATGTCTTTGGGAAGGGGCAGAACAGGTTAAAGCGGATGGAATCAAGATGGGAAGAAATGATCTTGGTGGGGCTGGAACAGGCCGAAATAATGGGTGTCCTGGGACTTTCCTGTTTGTGGATTTTGGGAAGGAGGTGGAAGCGGGAGGTTGATGCAGGATGTGTGGGGATGTGGGACTATGATGTCCGAGGCTGTGGACAGAAGATATCCAGAGTCAACGAGGTCAGTGAAAGTCCTGGAAACAATATCATGATGTTTGGTGGTGTGCTGCTGGTCCAGGGGGAGGTACCAGGATGGGCCTGAGAGTTGACGGTCAGCCTCTGTGAGGAAGAGGTCAGGACACCAGACAATAATGGCACCACCCTTGTGAGCAGCTTAGATCATCAGGCCAGGGTTGGATATTAGAGAGAGGATTGGAGCAAGTTTAGAGTGAGTCAGGATAGAGTTGGTGAGAGGCACAGCGAAATTGAGACGGTCGATGTCGCACTGACAGATCTCAATGAGAAGATCAAGAGCTGATAGGAGGCCAGAGGGTGGGGTCCAGGTAGAGGGAGATTACTGGAGGCGGATGGATTTCAACAACAAATTTTTACAAAATAGACAGTGAGAAACAGCAGAGACAATATTATCTATTCACTGATCATCATCAGAATAATTACCAAAGAATTGAAAAGCAGAAGTCGGTCTCTGTTATTCTTGAATTTAGAACAGAATATAATCAAATCTTCCAGTCACAATGTCAACAGTTGGAAAAATGGAATTAGAAGCATGGGTTAAAAGAAATCCAGTAACACAGAGTATACTAAGTAGTCGGCATATATTCCAAAGTCAACATTATTCCTGACACATTTCATCCAATTATTTCAATAACTACAAGAAATAATAGATCTGAGTAGTATGATAGATGTTAAACAGTTTCATTTTCTAAAGGCCGACAGTAAGATCCGACATAACAGACTGATGAGTAATCTCAGAGCCAGTGGAGTTAGGGGACACAGCAGCAGAATGGACACATGCTGGCGACACACACAGAAAACAGGGAGAGGAGTTAAAGGGATTTAGGCTGGTTGGTGGAAGGTGGTAAGTGGTGTTCCACAAGGATCAGCAGTGGGATAACTCTCCTTCACCATTCCCATCAACAGTATGGGATCGGGAAGCAGAATGATAATGACACAATTTACAGACAAAATCACATTGAGACTGACAGTGAATACAGAGGAAGAATACAACTAATTACAGGCACACATTCATCATTAATTATGAATTTGCAAAGTGGGTATTTCAATGGGACATTAATGTCCCGATAGATCAGTGTCCGCTGCTGCATTTTGTTCAGAACAATAAGTCCCTCAATCACTCCTTGGAAAACAAGTATGTGAATGGAGTGGAGGGGTTTCTGGGTTCAGTTGAATAGATTCACAAATCGTCTGAAGCAGAAAGACAGTTTAAAAACACCCATAAAAATTGATCAAACATGTGAGTTCATTTCAGGATGAATAGGAATGAGAAAATATCACAAAACCTATTGGAATGCTGCACTGCTGTGGGTTTTATGAAATATTAGAGTATGGATGATATCTGTTCCTGTTAGAGTAGATCAATAGAAAACAGAGATAGAGACATTTCACTTCATACAATAAATATCAAACATCTTCAAAACACAGCCAAACTCTTTCTGTTTTCAACCTATTCCAAAGTTAAAACACACAGAGAGAACTCCACAGAATGGAGCGGCCACTGCCCAATAAAATACAGCATTTCAAAACAGAACCAACTAATTTCAGTCCAGTTACTGACCCACACATAATACAATTCCACACGGACAGGCAGTCCCAGTAATAGATATATAATTGGATCAGATCTTCCAGTCTGGTGAGAGACCCACACTCAGTACAATTCTACACTGACAGATACATCCAGTAATCCTTGTTCACTGCTGTCAGATATTTCAATCTGATCAGTGATCCACCCTCAGAGGGATTTCAGTCTGATTCCCACTAAACCTTCCTTCAGAGAGATTGCCTTCACTGAGATCCAATCTAACATTATACAAGATTCCATTCAATATAACAACTTTATTGATCAGCGATCCCGTGAGTTACAAACAGGTTTATTGTTAGTTGATGAAATGGATTCAAACCATAGACATTATTAACGAGATTTGAATGAAGTAAATGATATCGTTGACCAGGTGTCTGTGTAACAGTGATCACGAGCTCAGCGTTAAACATTTTCAGTCCCAGTTTAAAATCAGAGAGCCGCTCACACACAGATTTACACAACTTCAATGGTGACAGTCACTTACCAGGAACACCAACAATAGCAAGGATTGGGTGGAATATTTTCTCAGCAGTCTCAACTGGGACAAGCATTTTCACTGTGAAGTGATCTGTCCCTTCCTGCGATTGGCAATCTCACTGTCTAAAACTCTGAGGTTATATATTCCACAAGCTTTTAATTAATGCCCTGACGAACCACCTCTGGGATATTGAGGTTGTGACATCGTTTAACTTATTTTTCAAAGATGTGAACAAACAGATTCCGATATTTGGTTCAGAGAAAGCAAATATTATTTTTGTGAGTGAGTGACCTCTTTGCAAACACTGGACTGTATTGATCACATTGTTCAGCTAACATGAACAGAAAGGACGCTGTCCACTCAGACACCATCAGTCCCATCTCTACAGCTCACATTGTTTCAGTGATACCCCTCACTCCACTGTGACCATTCAGTGATTCAGTTCCAATTGTCAGTGTGTTTCTCTGGGTGGGTCCACTGCACTCTGGGGTGTAGCTGCCTCTGTAACTGTGACCATTCAGTGATTCAGTTCCAATTGTCAGTGTGTTTCTCTGGGTGGGTCCACTGCATTCTGGGGTGTAGCTGCCTCTGAAACTGTGACCATTCAGTGATTCAGTTCCAGTTGTCAGTGTGTTGCTCTGGGTGGGTCCACTGCACTCTGGGATGTAGATGCCTCTGTAACTGTGACAATTCAGTGATTCAGTTCCAATTGTCAGTGTGTTTCTCTGGGTGGGTCCACTGCACTCTGGGGTGTAGCTGCCTCTGTAACTGTGACCATTCAGTGATTCAGTTCCAATTGTCAGTGTGTTTCTCTGGGTGGGTCCACTGCACTCTGGGGTGTAGCTGCCTCTGTAACTGTGACCATTCAGTGATTCAGTTCCAATTATCAGTGTGTTTCTCTGTGTGGGTCCACTGCACTCAGGGGTGTAGCTGCCTCTGTAACTGTGACCATTCCTTTTCGTAATTTCAGTAGTTTATGTTTGAACATAAGTAGCAAATTTCAATGTCTCCAAAATCTGGAACAATTTAAAGCGCAAAGAATGTGATCCCATATCTAAATCTGATTCAGCACCTCAAACTAAGAATTAATTCAGAATCATTGTAACCTCAGAAAACTTAGAGACTGAAGTAGCAACAAAACCATCACTTCAGAGAGCAGCATTAAAAAATATTCAGCTGTGAAAAACAAATACCCCTTCTCTAACTGATACCGGCCACCCGTCTGATACACACACTTCACCTGGGAGAGAGGGGGGGGGGCGGGTGAGATGTGGAGGAAGAGAGAACTGGTCTGTGAGATGTGCTGATAGAAGACAGGCTGAGAGAGAAAGTGGGTGGGTGGAGATTGAATGGGAGCGAAAGAGGGTGTAGAAAAAAAGAATAAAATGAGAGAAGGAGGTAGATTGTCTGAGAGAAAGGGAAGCAGAGAGTGGAGGGCGAGCGTTTGTGGGTGAGGGAGACAGATTGGGTGAGAAGGATGGTGTATAAAATACGAACATAATCTCAGACATAAGTACTGGAGAGAGCGACTGAGTGACTGAGGGAGTGGGAGAGGGAAAGATTGTGAGAGAAAGTGTGAGAGAGGGAAAGAGCGTGAGAGAAAGTGTGAGAGAGGGAAAGAGAGGGAGAGAAAGTGTGAGGGAGGGAAAGAGTGTGAGAGAGAGTGAGAGAAAGTGTGAGGGAGGGAAAGAGTGTGAGAGAAAGTGTGAGAGAGGGAAAGAATGTGAGAGAAAGTTTGAGAGAGGAAAAAAGTGGAAGAGAAAGTGTGAGAGATGGAAAGAGTGAGAGAAAGTGTGAGACAGGAAAAGAGTGGGAGAGAAAGTGTCAGTTAGTGAGTTGTGTGAGAGGTAGGGAGGCATGGAGGGAGAGAGAATAGAGGGGGAGTGTGTGAGAGAGGGAAAGAGTGCGAAATAAAGTGTCTAAAGAAGGTGGGAGTGAGGGAGGGAGGCATGGAGGGAGAGAGTGTGAGAGAGAGGGAGGTTGAGAGAGAGAGTGTGAGAGAGGGAGAGAGTGCAAGGGAGAGATAGAGTGTGACGGAGTGTTCTTGGAGATCTGGGGGTCTGGGTGTGATGTGGAAAACACAATCCGGATTAATACATTTGCTGAATAAACAAACTTGTTCCTAAATTATAAAATCAGATCCTGGATAAAGAAAATGTCCTTCATGCAGTATTGCACCATTTCAGTTGAGAATAACTGACAGAGTGTGACAGGTCAGTTCTTGTGCAGTGCTGGAATAGAACTTGTCTTTCCCCAGTGAGAGGCCAGAAAGCAAACACGTGGCACAGCCGCTTTTAAAAATAATTGTAAAGCAACCTGAAAAAAGATAGACCTCCCTCTAATTATTAAATGAGCGTCTGCTTTTATTGGGAGCAACACAGATGTTTTCAATATTAACAGCACAGGAAGCGCCCAGGGTCAGACAGATTGGAACTTACAATGACGTTGATGCTGTGAAGTAAGCAGTGAGCTAAAGCGGGCGCTGAGTTCACACATGGACACAGTGAATAGAAAGGATTACATTGAGAATACTCGCGGTGGTGGTGAACTTGGAGGGAACCTGCAGGTGTTGGTCCGCATCATCTCACAGCCAGACCACATCCAACGCCGATAAAGTGCGTGAAGTCCCGAAGGAGGACATTCATTCCTGGGGCTGGTTTAGCACACTGGGATAAATCGCTGGCTTTTAAAGCCGACCGAGGCAGGCCAGCAGCACAGTTCAATTCCCGTACTAGCCTCCCTTAACAGGCGCCGGAATGTGGCTACTAGGGGCTTTTCACAATAACTTCATTTGAAGCCTACTTGTAACAATAAGCGATTTTCATTCAATTTCATTTCATTCCGTTTGACCTCAGCGGCTCTGTAGATGAGCAGATGATTCAATCCGACTGGAGCGCCCTTTCCCTGGAGACATACATTTGATTTCTGTCACTCCTACCATTCCCTGTGAATCCACTGTTGTATCTGCCGGCACCAGTGTCCCAGGCCGTGCAGACCAGATCAGAACCACTCGCTGTGTGAATCGTTTAGAAGCAGTTTTCCCTGCGGGATGATTGGATAGGCTGGGGCTGGGTTATTGGGAATAAAAGACGATGATGTGAGATTCGTTCCACACATTTGAGATGATATAAGTTTTGGATAATCTGGATGTAAATGAACTGTCTCCATGAACAATATAAATATCTGTTGGAAAGATGTAACTGAAATATATGATCATGCAGCTACATTCATCAGCGAGTATTGCAGAGCCGGAACTGATAACAAATGGCAACATGGGGAGACAACACGGTCACTCACACCTCCTCCACCATTCAATTTAATCACTGCTCAGCTTCTGCCTCAATCTCATTTCCCGCTTGTTCCTCACATCCTTTCATTACCTCATTTTCTGTAAGAATAATGGAGGCAGACACCCAAAGCCATATTTCAAACCGAGTTGGACATTTACGGCCATAAGACCATAAGACACAGGAGCTGAACTTGGTCACTAGGCCGAGCGAGCCTGCTCCGCCATTCAAACATGGCTGATATGTTTCTCATCCTCATTCTTCGACCTTCTCACCTTCTCCCCAAAACTCCTGATCTCCTTATTAACCAAGAAACTATCTATCTCTGTCTGAAAGACACTCAGTGATTTGGTCTCCACAGCCTTCGGGAGCAAAGAGTTACACAGATTCACCACCCTCTGGCTGAATAAATTCCTCCACATCTCTGTTTTAAAGCATCTGTTAGTCCGAGTTAGTCTGAGATGGTGTCCTCTGGTTCTAGTTTTTTATACAAATTGAAACATCCTCTCCACATCACCTCGATCCAGGACTCCTGTAAGTTTCAATAAGATTCCCCCTCATCCTTCTAAATTCTAACGAGCACAGACCCATTGTCCTCTACCGTTCCTCATACGACAAGGTCTTCATTCCAGGGATTGTTCTTGTGAACCTCCTCTGGACCCTTTCCAAGGGAAGCATATCCTTCTTCAGATACGGGGTCCAAAACTGCTCACAATACTCAAAATGGGGTCTGACCAGAGCCTTATACATCCTCAGAAGTGCATCCTTGGTCTTGTATTCTAGCCCTCTCGACATGAATGCTAACATTGCAATTGCCTTCCTAACTGCCGACTGAACCTTCATGTTAAACTTAAGAGAATCGTGAACAAGGCCTCCCCAGTCATAGAAAACATAGAAAATACGGCACAGAACAGGCCATTAGGCCCACGATGTTGTGCCGAACCTTTGTCCTAGATTAATCATAGATTATCATTGAATTTACAGTGCAGAAGGAGGCCATTCGGCCCCATGAGTCTGCACCGGCTCTTGGAAAGAGCACCCTACCCAAACTCAACACCTCCACCCAACACCAAGGGCAATTTTGGACACTAAGGGCAATTTATCATTGGCCAATCCACCTACCCTGCACATCTTTGGACTGTGGGAGGAAACCGGAGCACCCGGAGGAAACCCACGCAGAAACGTGGAGGACACACAGACTCCGCACAGACAGCGACCTAAGCCGGAATAGAACCTGGGACCCTGGAGCTGTGAATCAATTGTGCTATCCACAATGCTACTGTGCTGCCCTTAAGAACAAATAAATCTACACTATATAATTTTACCGTAATCCATGTACCTATCCAATAGCTGCTTGAAAGTCCCTAATGTTTCCCACTCAACTACTTCCACAGGCAGTGCATTCCATACCCCCACTACTCTCTGGGTGAAGAACCTACCTCTGATATCCCTCCTATATCTTCCACCTTTCACCTTAAATGTATGTCCCCTTGTAATGTTTGTTCCACCCGGGGAAAAAGTCTCTGACTGTCTACTCTATCTATTCCCCTGATCATCTTATAAACCTCTATCAAGTCGCCCCTCATCCTTCTCCGTTCTGATGAAAAAATGCCCAGCACTCTCAACCTTTCCTCGGAAGACCTACTCTCCATTCCAGGTAACATCCTGGTGAATCTTCTTTGCACCTTTTCCAAAGCTTCCACATCCTTCCTAAAATGAGGTGACCAGAACTGTACACAGTACTCCAAATGTGGCCTTACCAAAGTTTTGTACAGCTGCATCATCACCACACGAATCTTAAATTCAATCCCTCTGTTAATGAACGCGAGCACACCATAGGCCTTCTTCACAGCTCTATCCACTTGAGTGGCAGCTTTCAAAGATGTATGAACATAGACCCCAAGATCTCTCTGCTCTTCCACATTGCCAAGAACTCTACCGTTAACCCTGTATTCCGCATTCATATTTGTCCTTCCAAAATGGACAACCTCACACTTTTCAGGGTTAAATTCCATCTGCCACTTCTCAGCCCAGCTCTGCATCCTATCTATGTCTCTTTGCAGCCGACAACATCACTCCTCACTATCCACAACTCCACCAATCTTCGTATCGTCTGCAAATTTACCGACCCACCCTTCAACTCCCTCATCCAAGTCATTAATGAAAATCACAAACAGCAGAGGACCCAGAACTGATCTCTGCGGTACGCCACTGGTAACTGGGATCCAGGCTGAATATTTGCCATCCACCACCACTCTCTGACTTCTATCGGTTAGCCAGTTCGTTATCCAACTGGCCAAATTTTCTACTATCCCATGCCTCCTTACTTTCTGCAGCAGCCTACCATGGGGAACCTTATCAAATGCCTTACTAAAATCTATGTATACTACATCCACTGCTTTACCTTCATCCACATGCTTGGTCACCTCCTCAAAGAATTCAATAAGATTTGTAAGGCAAGACCTACCCCTCACAAATCCGTGCTGACTATCCCTAATCAAGCAGTGTCTTTCCAGATGCTCAGAAATCCTATCCTTCAGTACCCTTTCCATTACGTTGCCTACCACCGAAGTAAGACTAACTGGCCTGTAATTCCCAGGGTTATCCCTAGTTCCTTTTTTGAACAGGGGCACGACATTTGCCACTCTCCAATCCCCTGGTACCACCCCTGTTGACAGTGAGGACGAAAAGATCATTGCCAACGGCTCTGCAATTTCATCTCTTGCTTCCCATAGAATCCTTGGATATATCCCGTCAGGCCCGGGGGACTTGTCTATCCTCAAGTTTTTCAATATGTCCAACACATCTTCCTTCCTAACAAGTATTTCCTCGAGCTTACCAGTCTATTTCACACTGTCCTCTCCAACAATATCGCCCCTCTCATTTGTAAATACAGAAGAAAAGTACTCGTTCAAGACCTCTCCTATCTCTTCAGACACAATACACAATCTCCCGGTATTGTCCTTGATCGGACCTACCCTCGCTCTAATCATTCTCATATTTCTCACATATGTGTTAAATGCCTTGGGGTTTTCCTTTGTCCTACCCGCCAAAGATTGTTCATGCCCTCTCTTAGCTCTCCTAATCCCTTTCTTCAGTTCCCTCCTGGCTATCTTGTATCCCTCCAATGCACTATCTGAACCTTGTTTCCTCAGCCTTACATCAGTCTCCTTTTTCCTCTTAACAAGACAGTCAACCTCTCTTGTCAACCATGGTTCCCTCACTCGACCATCTCTTCCCTGCCTGACAGGGACATACATATCAAGGACACGTAGTACCTGTTCCTTGAGTCCCTTTGTGCTTCTGATTTCCGAAGCATTTCCACATTTGGAAAACAGCCACCGCCTCTATTCCTCCTTCCAAAGTGCATAACCTCACACTTTTCCACATTGTATTCCATCTGCCAGTTCTTTGCACAATCTCCCAGCCTCGAAGTCCTTCTGCAGCCCCCCCCCCCCCCCCACACACACACACACACTTCCTCAATACTACCTTTCCCTCTACAGATCTTTGTATCATCTACAAACTCTGCAACAGTGCCTTCGGTTCCTTCTTCCAGATCATTAATGTATATTGTGGAAAGTTGCGGTCCCAGCACAGACTCCAGAGGCACGCGATTAGACACCGGCTGCCATCCTGAAAAAGGACCCTTCTTGCCACTCTCTGCCTCTGCCAGTCAGCCAATTCTTTTTCCATCCCAGGATCTTACCCTGAACACCATGGCCTCTGAACCAACTTTACAGACTGTAATGCGGCACTATGTCAAAGGCCCTCTGGAAATCTAAATGAATCACGTCCACTGATTCTCCCTTGTCTAACTTCCTTGTTACTTCCTCAAAGAACTCTAACAGATTTGTCAAACATGACCTCCACTTGACGAAGCCGTGCTGGCTCAGTCCTATTTTACCATGCTCTTCCAAGTACTCCGCAATCTCATCCTTAATAATGGATCCAAAACCATACCAAAGAACAAAGAGAACAAAGAACAAAGAAATGTACAGCACAGGAACAGGCCCTTCGGCCCTCCAAGCCCGTGCCGACCATGCTGCCCGACTAAACTACAATCTTCTACACTTCCTGGGTCCGTATCCTTCTATTCCCATCCTATTCATATATTTGTCAAGATGCCCCTTAAATGTCCCTATCGTCCCTGCTTCCACTACCTCCTCCGGTAGCGAGTTCCAGGCACCCACTACCCTCTGCGTAAAAAACTTGCCTCGTACATCTACTCTCAACTTTGCCCCTCTCACCTTAAACCTATGCCCCCTAGTAATTGACCTCTCGACCCTGGGGAAAAGCCTCTGACTATCCACTCTGTCTATGCCCCTCATAATTTTGTATACCTCTATCAGGTCTCCCCTCAACCTTCGTTCCAGTGAGAACAAACCGAATTTATTCAATCGCTCCTCATAGCTCATGCCCTCCATACCAGGCAACATTCTGGGAAATCTCTTCTGCACCCTCTCTAAAGCCTCCACATCCTTCGGGTAGTGTGGCGACCAGAATTGAATACTATACTCCAAGTGTGGCCGAACTAAGGTTCTATACAGCTGCAACATGACTTGCCAATTCTTATACTCAATGCCCCGGCCAATGAAGGCAAGCATGCCGTATGCCTTCTTGACTACCTTCTCCACCTGTGTTGCCCCTTTCAATGACCTGTGGACCTGTACTCCTAGATCTCTTTGACTTTCAATACTCTTGAGGGTTCTACCATTCACTGTATATTCCCTACCTGCATTAGACCTTCCAAAATGCATTACCTCACATTTGTCCGGATTAAACTCCATCTGCCATCTCTCCGCCCAAGTCTCCAGACAATCTAAATCCTGCTGTATCCTCCGACAGTCCTCATCGCTATCTGCAATTCCACCAACCTTTGTGTCGTCTGCAAACTTACTAATCAGACCAGTTACATTTTCCTCCAAATCATTTATATATACTACAAAGAGCAAAGGTCCCAGCACTGATCCCTGTGGAACACCACAGGTCACAGCCCTCCAATTAGAAAAGCATCCCTCCATTGCTACTCTCTGCCTTCTATGGCCTAGCCAGTTCTGTATCCACCTTGCCAGCTCACCCCTGATCCCGTGTGACTTCACCTTTTGTACTAGTCTACCAGGAGGGACCTTGTCAAAGGCCTTACTGAAGTCCATATAGACAACATCTACTGCCCTACCTGCATCAATCATCTTAGTGACCTCCTCGAAAAACTCTATCAAGTTAGTGAGATACGACCTCCCCTTCACAAAACCGTGCTGCCTCTCACTAATACGTCCATTTGCTTCCAAATGGGAGTAGATCCTGTCTCGAAGAATTCTCTCCAGTAATTTCCCTACCACTGAAGTAAGGCTCACCGGCCTGTAGTTCCCGGGATTATACTTGCTACCCTTCTTAAACAGAGGAACAACATTGGCTATTCTCCAGTCCTCCGGGACATCCCCTGAAGACAGCGAGGATCCAAATATTTCTGTCAAGGCCTCAGCAATTTCCTCTCCAGCCTCCTTCAGTATTCTGGGGTAGATCCCATCAGGCCCTGGGGACTTATCTACCTTAATATTTTTTAAGACACCCAGCACCTCGTCTTTTTGGATCACAATGTGACCCAGGCTATCTACACCCGCTTCTCCAGACTCAACATCTACCAATTCCTACTCCTTGGTGAATACTGATGCAAAGTATTCATTTAGTACCTCGCCCATTTCCTCTGGCTCCACACATAGATTGCCTTGCCTATCCTTCAGTGGACCAACCCTTTCCCTGGCTACCCTCTTGCTTTTTATGTACGTGTAAAAAGCCTTGGGATTTTCCTTAACCCTATGACCGAAGTCAGGCTATCCGGCCGATAATTTCCCGCCTTTGCCTCCCTCCCTTCTTTAACAGCAGTGCTACATTAGCCACTTTCCAGTCCTCTGGGACCCTTTCTGCCTTCAGTGATTCCTGAAAGATTCCCACCACTGCCTCCACATTCCCCTCAGCTATCTCTTTTAGAACCCTGGGATGTAGTCCATCCGTCCAGGTCATTCATCCACCTTCAGACCTTTCAGTTTCCGCAGAACCTTCTCCTTAGTGATGGCCACGGCACTCCCCTCTGCCCCCTGGCTCTCCTGGAGCTCTGGCATCCCACTGGTGACTTCCACCGTGAAGACTGATGCAAAGTAACTAGACAGTTCCCCTGCCATTTCTTTGTTACCTATTATTACTTCTCCAGTCACATTTTCCACTGGCACAATGTCTTTTTCTTGTCTCTCTCTTACCTTTTATATATTGAAAAGAACATCTTCCTATCGTCTTTTACATTACTAACGAGCTTGCACTCATATTTCATCTCTTCCTTCTTTATTGTTTTTTCATTGTCCTCTGCTCGCTATTAAAGGCTTCCCAATTTTCTGGCATCCCACTATTTCGCGCCACATTGTATTTTTTTTTATTTTGCTTTACTGCTGTCCTTGACTTCCCTCGTGAGGCATGGATTCCTTGGCCTCCCCTTAGCATGTTTCCTCCTTCATGGGATAACATTCTGTTGTTCCTCCCGAATAACCCCCCAAAACTCCTGCCATTGCTGTTCCACTGTCTTCCCTGCTCGGCTCCTTTTCCAATCAACTCTGGGCAGCTCCTCCCTCATGTCGTTGTAGTTACCCCTATTTAATTGTAATACCGTTACATCTGATTGCAGCTTCTCCCTCTCAAACTGCAGGGTAAATTCTAGCATATTGTGGTCACTGCCCCCTCAGGGTTCCTTCACCTTATGTTCCCTAATCAAGTCTGCCTCACTACACATCACCAAATCCAGAATTGCCTGTTCTCCAGTCGGCTCTGTCACAAGCTGCTCCCAAAAACATCTCTTAGACTTTCCACAAATTCCTTTTCTTGGGATCCACGACCAACCTGATTATCCCAGTCCACCAGCATATTGAAGCCCCCATGATTATTGTAATGTTGCCTTTTTTACATGCCTTTTCTATCTCCTGATTTATTTACTGCTCGGGGTCCTGCAAATAACTCCCATCAGGGTCGTTTTATCTACTCCATTCCTCAACTCTGTCCACAGAGACTCTATGCCTTCTGATCCTATATCGCTCCTTGCTATCGATTTAACACCATTCCTTGCTGACAATGCAACCCCGCCCCCTTTGCCCATCTGCCTGTCCTTTCGATAGAACACTTGCATATTTTGATCCCAGCCCTGATCACCTTGCAGCCACGTCTCTGTGATTCCCACCACATCCTCCCAGCCAATATCAATGTGAACAACATGCAAATTTACCTTGTTACCTATACTGCGCACATTTAGGTCCACCACACTCAATCCTGCATTGAGCACCTCCCTTCTCACAATTGTCACCTTTTTTGCTCTGCCTGAGGGTGATGTTGTTCAGGTATTTGTGTTCTCCATTTCCCCTTCAGTTATTACACCTGCTGAGCTACCGCTCTGGTTCCCACTCCCTTTCATCTTAGTTTCAATTCTCCCGGGTGACACTAACAAACCTCCCAGCGAGGATAGTGATGCCCCTCCAGTTTAGAAGCTACTCGCCCTTCTTGTCCAGGTCCCACCTTTCCCGGAATATCGCCCAATGGCCCAGAAATCTGAAATCCTCCCTCCTACACCACCAGTTTAGCCACGTGTTTAGCTGGACTATCCTCTTATTTCTGGCCTCACTGTCACGTGGCACTGGGAATAATCCTGAGAGTAATCCTCAGAGCACCCGGAGGAAACCCACGCAGACACGGGGAGAACGTGCAGACTCCACACAGACAGTGACCCAAGCCGGGAATCGAACCTGGGACCCTGGTGCTGTGAAGCAACAGGCTTCACGCCTCTGTGCTGCTGTGCCGGCCTTCAAATCAGGAATCCTGAAGAATTGGGAGAGTGTCGGTATCACGGAGAGCTGTGGCTCTGCTGTGTCACACTGAGAAATAAATCACCAAGGCCATGGCAGGGTTTGATTCTCCTCCAATCCGCCAGCTCCAATCTTAACCATCACATTAGACCCCGGCATTGATTAGTCCATTAAACCTGGGGAACAGACTCTAATTGATGAATGATGAATGGTACAATGGTTGTTCACTCTTTTATTGTGGAACAGTCAGTATTTTCCAGAGGAGAAACGCTAGACGATACAGAAGGGAACCAAAAGGACCAGTCTCCCCAACAACACCAGCGGGAGTTTGTAGTTATCCAGTTCCAGCAGTCAGATAGCCTCAATAATTTAAATAAATATGTAACACAATATATAATAGTTTCTCAGCCCATTACTTCCCGGATTCCATCATTTAAATTGCTGAGACGTCTTAAGTAGAAACAGGCAGACAGATCACATTGTATTCCACCACATAGCTGCGATATTTCTTGTAATTAATGGAATTAAAAACTGAAAGATAATTTCTGATACTCATAGACATTTCCAAATGCATATTATTGTGAAAAGTATAAAGATTTCTAGACATATTCACCAATCATTGGACTGAAAATAATCATGTTCCTGGCATGATGATTCTATAGAAAGATAATCACAGTTTAGTTAATTGTGAGCAGAAATGTGCATGTTCAGTTTATTGTGTTATTATAGGAAGGTCAGGAATTACTGACTCTGTTTGAAAGAACAATCTTAGTATGACTATTGTCTGACAATATTTTTTTACGCCTGTGATTACTGGAAGAATCAATCCTTCAATAATCACATTCAATGTTGTAATTAAATGTTTTTCGTTACTTACTGTGTTCAATGGACTGAAAACGAACGTGATGCTTTCTAACAATGTTGTGCAAACATGATGTCATCCTGCCTTCAACATTGGATTTCATAGATCATAGATCATAGAATTTATAGTGCAGAAGGCGGCCATTCGGCCCATCGAGTCTGCACCGGCTCTTGGAAAGAGCACCCTACTCAAGCCCACACCTCCTCCATAACCCAGTAAGCCCATCCAACCTGAGGGCAATTTAGCGTGGCCAATCCACCTAACCTGCACATCTTTGGACTGTGGGAGACAATCAGAGCACCCGGAGGAAACCCACGCAGACACAGGGAGAACGTGCAGACTCCGCACAGAGAGTGACCCAAGCGGGAATCGAACCTGGGACCCTGGAGCTGTGACGTCATAGTGGCACCACGATGCTACCGTGCTGCCCGACTTGCTCAGTTTTCTTTGGTAGAAACAGGCAGAGAGAATTCTCACACTATTCAGTCATCGCACAACTATGATTAATGGAATTAAATCCTGAGATATAATTGCTGGTATCATAGACATGGAAAATATTTCCCAATACATATTATTGAGGGAAGTTAAAAGATTTATTCATTCCGTTAGTGATCAATGGATTCATCAGTACCTTGCCATGATAATTCACTTGGAAAATGACCATCGGTTTAATGTCCTGTACCCGGTTCTCCGTCCCGCCAGCCCCGTTATCTGGCGCTGCGCACCCCCCGCCACAACGGGATTCTCCGTTCCCGCAGCCGGGCAATGAGGTTTCCCATTGTGACCACCCCACGCCATCGAGAAACCCGCCGACATGGGTGCGCTGCCGGCGGAATTGGAGGATGCTGCCGAGGGAGAATCCCATTGATTGGGATTGTGAGCTGAACAAATGCATTTTTAATTGATGCTATTATTGTTGTGTAGTCAGGAATTACAGATTCTATTCCACTGAATAACAATCTCCATTTGATTATGGCCTGAACAGTAATTAGAAACCGCCTGTGATTATTGGAATGAACAATTCTTTGACAATCACAGTGAAAGATGCAATGAAATGTGTTTAGTTATTTGCTGTGTTTAATGGACTGAAAACAAATTTGTTATTTTCTCTCAATGTTGCACAAATAACAATTAGTTGTGTAATGCTTGTTGGACTTTAACATAATGAGCTGTTCACTGATTTAATTCAACCTCTCAATGAATGAATGAGATAATTGTTTATTGGACCAAACAATCAATCAATGCCAGGACCTACTCAGTTAATGGTATGGCGTTGGGGAGAGTTATAGAACAAAGAGATCTAGGAGTACAGGTTCGTAGCTCCTTCATAGATTATCATAGAATTTACAGTGCAGAAGGAGGCCATTCGGCCCATCGAGTCTGCACCGGCTCTTGGAAAGAGCACCCTACCGAAGGTCAACACCGCCACCCTATCCCCATAACTCAGTAACCCAGTAACCCCACCCAACACTAAGGGCAATTTTGGACACTAAGGGCAATTTATCATGGCCAATCCACCTAAACCGCACATCTTTGGACTGTGGGAGGAAACCGGAGCACCCGGAGGAAACCCACGCACACACGGGGAGGATGTGCAGACTCCGCACAGAAAGTGACCCAAACAAGAATCGAACCTGGGACCCTGGAGTTGTGAAGCAATTGTGCTATCCACAAGGCTACCGTGCTGCCCCAAAAGGTGGAGTCGCCCCTTGAAGGTGGAGTCGCAGGTGGACAGGCTTGTGAAGAAGGCAGTCGGCATGCTTGGTCTCATTGGTCAGAACATTGAATACAGGAGTTGGGACGTCTTGTTGAAGTTGTACAAGGCATTGGTACGGCCACACTTGGAATACTGTGTGCAGTTCTGGTCACCCTATTATAGAAAGGATATTATTAAAATAGAAAGAGTGCAGAAAAGATTTACTAGGATGTTACCGGGACTTGATGGTTTGAGTTAGAAGGAGAGGCTGGATAGACTGGGACTTTTTTCCCTGGAGCGTAGGAGGCTTAGGGGTGATCTTATAGAGGTCTATAAGATAATGAGGGGCATAGATAAGGTAGATAGTCAACATCTTTTCCCAAAGGTAGGGGAGTCTAAAACTAGAGGGCATAGGTTTAAGGTGATAGGGGAGAGATTCAGAAGGGCCCAGAGGGGCAATTTCTCCACTCAGAGGGTAGTGAGTGTCTGGAATGTGCTGCCAGAGGTAGTAGTAGAGGCGGGTACAATTGTGTCTTTTAAAAAGCATTTAGATAGTTACATGGGTAAGATGGGTATAGAGTGGGCCAAGTGCGGACAACTGGGACTAGCTTAATGGTAAAAACTGGGCGGCATGGACTGGTTGGGCCGAAGGGCCTGTTTCCATGCTGTAAACTTCTATGATTCTAAGTTCACTCTGATTATTGGGATGAACTATGTTATCAGATGATTAATCTTCCACAGAAAATAATTAAATAATTCAAGTACAAAGCACCAGATCCGTCAGAATTTCACCAGTTTAAAGACATTTAATGTTGGGACTCTGGCAATCATTGGTTAATACATTCTGATCCATTTTACCATCTAGTTCTTCCATATTCGCTTTGCTAATTGGGTGTAATGATTAAAAGTTAGTTACTCTAACTCTTGGACTGATGAAGAATTTGCTCTTCACTTTTATACAGAATCCAAGCAGCAGAAAAAGTGTTGGCCTCAGGACAATCTCAACAAAAGGACATTTGAAAAGGGACCTGTTGCAGTGACTGATGTTGTCTCCAAATCCCGCAGCCCACTCACCCCTCACTGGCATTGGGTGATATCTGGCGTTGGGTGATATCTGGGGTTGGGTGACATGAGGGTTTGGGTGATCTCTGGGGTTGGTGATCTCTGGGGTTGGGTGATATATGGGGTTGGGTGATATCTGGGGTTGGGTGATATCTGGGGTTGGGTGATATCTGGGTTGGGGTGTTATCTGGGGTTGGGTGATTTCTGTGGTTGGGTGATATCTGGGGTTGGGTGATCTCTGGGGTTGGGTGATATCTGGGGTTGGGTGACATCTGGTGTTGGGTGATATCTGGGGTTGGATGATATCCGGGGTTGGGTGATATCTGGGGTTGGGTGATATCTGGGGTTGGGTGCTCTCTGGGGTTGGGTGATCTCTGGGGTTGGGTGATATCTGGGATTGGGTGATATCTGGGGTTGGGTGATATCTGGGGTTGGGTGATATCTGGGGTTGGGTGATATCTGGGGTTGGGTGATATCTGGGGTTGGGTGATATCTGGGGTTGGGTGATATCTGGGGTTGGGTCTCCCTCGGGTTGGGTGATATCTGTGGTTGGGTGATATCTGGGGTTGGGTGATCTCTGGGGTTGGGTGATATCTGGGATTGGGTGATCTCTGGGGTTGGGTGATCTCTGGGGTTGGGTGATCTCTGGGGTTGGATGATATCCGGGGTTGGGTGATCTCTGTGTTGGGTGATATCTGGGGTTGGGTGATATCTGGGGTTGGGTGCTCTCTGGGGTTGGGTGATCTCTGGGGTTGGGTGATATCTGGGATTGGGTGATCTCTGGGGTTGGATGATATCCGGGGTTGGGTGATCTCTGGGGTTGGGTGATCTCTGGGGTTGGGTGATATCTGGGATTGGGTGATATCTGGGGTTGGGTGATCTCTGGGGTTGGGTGATATCTGGGGTTGGGTGATATCTGGGGTTGGGTGATATCAGGGTTTGGGTGATATGTGGGGTTGGGTGTTATCTGGGGTTGGGTGTTATCTGGGGTTGGGTGATATCAGGGTTTGCGTGATATCCGGGGTTGTGTGATATCTGGGGTTGGGTGATATCCGGGGTTGGGTGATATCATGTGTTGGGTGATCTCTGGGGTTGGGTGGTATCTGGGGTTGGGTGATATCTGGGGTTCAGTATTACCTGGCGTTGGGTGATATCTGCGGTTTGGGTGATATTGGGGTGGTGGGTAGATATCAGTTCTGCGGTGATGTTTGAGGGGGAGCATGAATTACAGGCTGGGTTTATATCGGGGGGGGGGGATGATATATTAAAATTAATAATCGCTTACTGCCACAAGTATACTTCACTGAAGTCACTGTGGAAGTCACTGTGAGTTGCCATATTACGGCGCTTGTTTGTGGAGACCGGCACTGGAAGTGAACCCGCGCTGCTGGCATTGTTCCCCTTTGCAAGGCGGCTATTTAGCCCACTGTGCTAATCCAGCCCCTGTTGGGCTAGTTCGGGGGTTTGGGGTTGTCATCGGGCGGGAAGATACCAGCCTGGGGACATCCGGGGGTTGTGGGTAATATCCGGGGGCTAATATCGATGGTCGCTATATCTGGGACTGATATATGCAGGGGTGGGGGGTGATATTTAGGGCTTGTGGCATTCGGTTGGGTGGGGTTATATCCGGTTGGGGCGGGTGACATTTGGCCGGCGGTGGTGATATCCGAGGGAGGGGCGGAGTTGATATCCCAGAGAAGTGACATCTGCTGGGGGGGGGGGGGATTTGATGATATCGAGGGGCTGACCTGGGCGGGGGCGATACCTCGAGGGGGGTGGGTTGGGGGGGGGGGAGGGGCTGGATCTGGTGGGATCATAGAGTAGAATCATAGCATCAGCAGTGCAGAAGGAGGCCATTCGGTCCATCATGTCTGCACCAGCCCTTGGAAAGAGCGTCTCACCTAAGCCCACTCCTCTGCCCCATCCCAGTAACCCAGTGACCCCCTAACTCCGAGGTAACAATATCAGAGAGGCGAATATCCGACGGGGGGTGATGATTTTGGGGGGATGATATGAAGGGGGTGATATCGGGTGGGTGTGATATCAGGGAGGGGGATATCGGGAGGGGGTGATGTCTTGAGAAGGTGATATCGGGAAGGGGTGATATCGGGGAGGAGGTGATATTGGGGAGGAGGTGAAATCGGGGAGGGGGTGATATCAGGATGAGGGTGATATCCGAGAGGTGGCGATATCGGGGAGGGGGTGATATTGCAGAGGGGGTGATAGCGGGGAGGGGGTGATATCGGTGTGGGGGTGATATCGGGAAGGGGTGATACGGGGAGGGGGTGATACGGGGAGGGGATGATATAGGGGAGGAAGTTATATCGAGGTTGGGGTGATACGGGGACGGAGTGATATCGGGGTAGGGGTGATATCGGGGACGGAGTGATATCGGGGTAGGGGTGATATCTGGGACGGAGTGATATCGGGGAGGGGGTGATATCGGGAGGGGGTGATATTGGGGAGGGAGTGATATTGGGGAGGGGATATCCGGGGTGGGGGAGGGGCAGTGCTGCGGTGTCTATTGAGACACAACAATCCCGACGACCCCCAATGGGGCCAATGGGCTGGACTCCGGCTTCACTCTCGGTGCTGAAACACCCATTCCCCTTTCCTTGGAGGGACAGCAGAAGCCGCCGCTGCGCCTGTGCCGCACCCATCCCAGCATGCCCTGCGTGCTGGCGGCGGTCATCTGTTACCAGTAGGACCTCCGGCAGCCAAATTGTGTTTCCAGGGGAGACTCCCGGTGAACATCTTGTGTTGCCAGGGGAGACTCCCGGTGAACATCTTGTGTTGCCAGGGGAGACTCCAGGTGGCCACCTTGTGCTGCCAGGGGAGACTCCAGGTGGCCACCTTGTGTTGCCAGGGGAGACTCCAGGTGGCCACCTTGTGCTGCCAGGGGAGACTCCAGGTGGCCACCTTGTGTTGCCAGGGGAGACTCCAGGTGGCCACCTTGTGTTGCCAGGGGAGACGATGCCAGTCAGTGGGTGGCCCGCGCACTGCCTGCTGGGATAGTGACCCTCCCGCACATGCGCACGGACAGCTCTGTGTGAAGCCTCCATTGTCTGAAGCATTATTACTGCCATAAGCCCGAGGGTCCTCAACCATTCCTCATATGACAAGCCCGCCTCTGCTTCCGGACGCTTCACACTCGGTTCTGAAACACCCATTCCCCTTTCCTTGGAGGAGACAGCGGCCTCTGGAGGCAGGGGGACAGCGGCCTCTGGCGGCAGGGGGACAGCGGCATCTGGAGGCAGGGGGACAGCGGCCTCTGGCGGCAGGTGGACAGCGGCCTCTGGCGGCAGGGGGACAGCGGCCTCTGGCGGCAGGGGGACAGCGGCCTCTGGAGGCAGGGGGACAGCGGCCTCTGGCGGCAGGGGGACAGCGGCCTCTGGCGGCAGGGGGACAGCGGCCTCTGGAGACAGGGGGACAGCGGCCTCTGGAGGCAGGGGGACATCGGCCTCTGGCGGCAGGGGGACAGCGGCCTCTGGAGGCAGGGGGACAGCGGCCTCTGGCGGCAGGGGGGCAGCGGCCTCTGGCGGCAGTGGGACAGCGGCCTCTGGAGACAGGGGGACAGCGGCCTCTGGAGGCAGGGGGACAGTGGCCTCTGGAGGCAGGGGGACAGCGGCCTCTGGCGGCAGGGGGACAGCGGCCTCTGGAGGCAGGGGGCAGCGGCCTCTGGCGGCAGTGGGACAGCGGCCTCTGGCGGCAGGGGGACAGCGGCATCTGGTGTGAGGGGGACAGCGGCCTCTGGCGGCAGGGGGACAGCGGCCTCTGGCGGCAGGGGACAGCGGCCTCTGGCGGCAGGGAGTAGCGGAATGTGGCCTCTGGAGGCAGGGGACAGTGGCCTCTGTCAGCAGGGAGGAGGGACAGCAGCTGGCGAGCAGCGAGTGCGAGTTGGGCTGAGTTTTTCTGTATCTGTGTCTGTGTCTCTGCCTGTGTCTGTCTGTGCCTGTCTCTGTCTGTACCTTTGTATCTGTCTGTGTCTCTGTCTGTGTCTATTACTCCGTCTGTGTCTCGTCTGTGTTTCTGTCTGTGTCTGTGTCTCTGTCCCAACTCTATCTGTGTCTGTGCCTGTGTCTCTTTTTCTGTCTCTGCCTGTGCCACTGTATCTGTCTGTGTCTCTGTCTGTATCTGTGTGTCTCTCTCTGTCTGTCTCCCTGCCTGTGATTCTGTCTGTGTTTCTGTCAGATTCTCTGTCTCTGTCTGTGTCTCTGTCTGTGCCCGTGTTTGTGTCTGTCTGTGCCTGTGTCTCTGTCTGTGCCTTTGTATCTGTCTGTGTCTCTGCCTGTATCTGTTACTCTGTCTGGTTCTCAGTCTGTGTTTCTGTCTGTGTCTGTGTCTCTGTCCCAACTCTATCTTTGTCTGTGCCCTTGTCTATGTTTCTGTCTCTGCCTGTGTCACTGTATCTGTCTGTGTCTCTGCCTGTATCTGTGTGTCTCTCTCTGTCTGTCTCCCTGGCTGTGATTCTGTCTGTGTTTCTATCAGATTCTCTGTCTCTGTCTGTGTCTCTGTCTGTGCCTGTGTCTATGTCTGTGTCGCTGACTGTCTCTTAATTTGTGTATTTGTCCCTGTCTGTGTCTCTGTCTCTTTCTGTGTCTCTGCCTGTACTTGTGTGTCTCTCTCTGTCTGTCTCTGTCTGTGATTCTGTCTGTGTTTCTGTGTCTCTGTGTGTGCCTGTGTACCTGTCTGTGTCTCTGCCAGTGTCTGTTACTCTGTCTGTGGCTCTGACTCTGCCTGTGTCTCGGTCTGTGTCTCTACTTGTGCCTGTGTCTCTGTCTGTGTCTGTGCCTCTGTCTGTGTTTCTGTCTGTGTAATGTCTCTCTCTGTGTCTCGCTATCGGTTTCTACCTGTGTCCCTTGTCTGTGCCTGTGTCTCTACCTGTGCCCCTGTCTCTTCTGTGTTTGTATCTTTGTCTCTGTACGTGTCTGTCTTTGTGTGTGTCTGTGTTTGTGCCTCTGTCAGTGATTCTGTATCTTTCTCTGTCTGTATCTCTGTCTATGTCTATGTCTCTGCCTGTGCCTCGATCTGTGTCTGTGTTCTGTCTGTGCCTGTGTCTCTGTCTTTGTCACTGTTTCTCTATGTGTCTCTGCCTGTGTCTCTGCTGTGTCTATGTCTGTGTCGCTGACTGTCTCTCAATCTGTGTCTTTGACTCTGTCTGTGTCTCTGTCTGTGTCTCTGCCTGTGCCTGTGTCTGTGCCAGTGTCTGACTCTGTCTGTGTCTCTGTCTGTGTCTCTGCCTGTGCCTGTGTCTGTGCCAGTGTCTCTGTCTGTGCCTGTGTCTCTGTCTGTGTCTCTGACTGTGTCGCTGACTGTCTCTCAATCTGTGTCTTTGACTCTGTCTGTGTCTCTGTCTGTGTCTGTGTCGGAGTTTCTCTCTGTGTCTCTGTCATGTCTCTGCCTGTGTCTTTGTCTGTGTCTCTGGCTGTGTCTCTGTCTTTGATTCTGTCCGTGTCTCTGTCTTTGTCTGTGTCTGTTTTTGTGTCTCTGTCTGTGATTCTGTCTCTTTCCCTGTCTGTGTATCTGTCCGTGTCTCTGCCTGTAGCTGTGTCTCTCTGTCTGTCTGTCTCTCTGTCCGTGATTCTGTCTGTGTTTATATCAGATTCTCTGTCTGTGTCTCTGTCTGTGCCTGCGTCTCTGTCTGCGTCTCTGTCTGTGTCTCTGACTGTTTCGCTCACAGTCTCACAATCTGTGTCTGTCTCTGTCTGTGTCTCTGTCTGTGTCTGTGTCTTTGACTCTGTCTGTGTCTGTGTCTGGGTCTGTGTCTGTGTTGGGGTTTCGCTCTGTGTCTCTGCCATGTCTCTGTCTGTGTCTCTGTCTGTGTCTGGGTCTCTGGCTGTGTCTGTGTCAGTGTCTGTGTCACTGTTTCTGTCCGTGTTTCTGTCTTTGTCTGTGTTTGTGTCTCTGTTTGTGATTCTGTCTCTTTCTCTGTCTGTGTCTCTGTCTGTGTCATTGTATCTGTGTCTCTCTCCCTGTCTGTGTCTCTGTCGGTGATCATGTCTGTGTTTATATCAGATTCTCTGTCTGTGTCTCTGTCTGTGTCTCTGTCTGTGTCTCTCTCTGTGTCTCTCTCTGTGCCTCCGTCTGGGTCGGTGTCGTAATCTGTTTCTCTGTCTGTGTCTCTGCCTGTGTCTCTGTCTGTGTCTGTGCCTCCGTCTATATCTCTGACTGTGTCGGTGTCTGTATCTGTTTCTCTGTCTGTGTCTCTGTCTCTGCCTATGTCACTGTATATGTCTGTGTCTCTGCCTGTATCTGTGTGTCTCTCTCTGTCTGTCTCCCTGTCTGTGATTCTGTCTGTGTTTCTGTCGGATTATGTGTCTCTGTCTGTGCCTGTGTCTATTTCTGTGTCGCTGACTGTCTCTCAATTTGTGTCTTTGTCTCTGTCTATGTCTCTGCCTGTAGCTGTGTGTCTCTCCCTGTCTGTCTCTGTCTGTGCCTCTGTCTGTGTTTCTGTCTGTGTAATGTCTCTCTCTGTGTCTCGGTATCGGTCTATGTCTGTGTCCCTGTCTGTGTCTGTGTTATCCTATCTGTCTCTACCTGTGTCACTTGTCTGTGTCTGTGTCTCTGTCTGTGCCTGTGTCTCTGCCTGTGTCCCTGTCTCTTCTGTGTTTGTGTCTTTGTCTCTGTCCGTGTCTCTGTCTCTGTCTGTGTCTCTGTCTGTGTTTGTGCCTCTGTCTGTGATTCTGTCTCTTTCTCTGTCTCTGTCTATGTCTATGTCTCTGCCTGTGTCTCGATCTGTGTCTATGTTCTGTCTGTGCCTGTGTCTCTGTCTGTGTCACTGTTTCTCTCTGTGTCTCTGCCTGTGTCTCTGTCTGTGTCTATGTCTGTGTCGCTGGCTGTCTCAGTGTCTGTGTCTTCGTCTCTGTCTATATCTGTGCCTGTGCCTGTGTCTCTGTCTGTGTCACTGTTTCTCTATGTGTCTCTGCCTGTGTCTTTGTCTGTGTCTATGTCGGTGTCGCTGACTGTCTCTCTGTCTGTGTCTGCGCCTCTGTCTATATCTGTGTCTCTGTCTGTGTCTCTGCCTGTGCCTGTGTCTGTGCCAGTGTCTCTGTCTGTGCCTGTGTCTCTGTCTGTGTCTCTTCCTGTGCCAGTGTCTGTGTCTGTGTCTGTGTCTCTGTCTGTGTCTTTGACTCTGTCTGTGTCTCTGTCTGTGTCTGTGTCGGAGTTTATCTGTGTGTCTCTGTCATGTCTCTGTCTGTGTCTCTGTCTGTGTCTGTGTCTCTGGCTGTGTCTGTGTCAGTGTCTCAGTCTTTGTTTCTGTCCGTGTCTCTGTCTTTGTCTGTGTCTGTTTTTGTGTCTCTGTCTGTGATTCTGTCTCTTTCTCTGTCTGTGCCTCTGTCTGTGTCATTGTATCTGTCTGTGTCTCTGCCTGTAGCTGTGTGTCTCTCTCTCTGTCTGTCTCTCTGTCTGTGATTCGGTCTGTGCTTCTATCAGATTATCTGTCTGTGTCTCTGTCTGTGCCCGTGTCTCTATCTGTGTCTCTGTCTGTGACTCTGTCTGTGTCTGTCTTTGCCTGTGTCTCTATCTGTGTCATTGTATCTGTCTGTGTCTCTGCCTGTAGCTGTGTGTCTCTCTCTGTCTGTCTCGCTGTCTGTGATTCTGTCTGTGTTTATATGAGATTCTCTGTGTGTGTCTGTGTCTCTGTCTGTGTCTCTGTCTGTGTCTCTGTCTGTGTCTCCGTCTATGTCTCTGTCTGGGTCAGTGTCTGTATCTGTGTCCCTGTCTGTGTATGTGTCTGAGTCTGGGTCTCTGTATGAGTCTGTGTCTCTGTCTGTGTCTCTGAATCGGTCAGCCGTTCTGTCTGTGTCTCTGCCTGTGTCTGTGTCTGTCTCTATCTGTGTCTCTGTCTGTGACGTTGTCTGTGTCTGTCTTTGCCTGTGTCTCTGTCTGTGCCTTTGTGTCTGTCTGTGTCTCTGTCTGTGTCTGTTACTCTGTGTCTCTGTCATGTCTCTGTCTGTGTCTCTGTCTGTGTCTCTGGATGTTTCTGTGTCAGTGTCTGCGTCTTTGTTTCTGTCCGTGTCTCTGTCTTTTTCTGTGTCTGTGTTTGTGTATCTGTCTGTGTCGCTGACTGTCTCTCTGTCTGTGTCTGTGTCTCTGGCTGAGTCTATGTCTGTGTCAGTGTCTGTGTCTCTGTCTGTGTCTGTGTCTGTGTCTCTGTCTGTGTCTCAGTTTGGCCTCGATGTGAGTCTGTGTATGTGCCGGCGTCAGAATCTTGCATCTGAATCTGTCTCCGTTTCTGTCTGCGTCTCTGCCGGTGTCATTCTCTCTCTCCCTCTGTCTGTGTCTGTCTGTTTTTATGTCTCTGTGTCTGTCTGTGTGTCTGTATATGTCTGTGTCACTGTATGTGCCTGTATCTGTCTGTGTCCCTGTCTGTGTCTGTGACGCTGTCTGTGTCTTTGTCTGGGTCTGTGACTCTGTCTGTGTCTTTTTCTTTGTCTGGCTCTGAGAGTCTGCCTGTGTCTCTGTCTGTGTCTGTGTATGTGTCTGTGTCTGAGTCATTGCCTCTGTCTGTATCTGTGCCCTCGTCTGTGTCTCTGCCTGTGTCTCTGCCTGTGTCTCTGCCTTTGTCTGTGCATCTGTCTGTGTGGCTGTCAGTGCCTGGATCTCTGTCTGTGTCACTGTTTCTGTCTGTGTCTCTGCCTGTATCAGTGTGTCTCTCTCTGTCTGTGATTCAGTCTGTGTTTCTGTCAGATTATCTGTGTCTGTCTGTGGCTCTGACAGTGCCTGTGCCTCTGTCTGTGTCTCTGCCTGTGCCTGTGTATCTGTCTGTGTCTCTGTCTCTGTCAGTGGCTCTGGCTGTGTCTCTGGCAGTGCCAGTGTCTCTGTCTATGACTCTGTCTGTTATGCTGACTGTCCCTCTAGTCTCTGCCTGTGTCTCTGCCTGTGTTCCTGGCTGTGTCAGTGTCTGTGCCTCTGTCTATGTCTATGTCTGTGTCTGTGTCTGCGTCTGTGTCTGCGTCTTTTTCTGTGTCGGTGCCTGTGTCGGTGTTTCTTTATGTGTCTCTGTCTGTGTATGTGTCTCAGTTTGGTCTCGATGTGAGTCTGTGTCTCTGTCTGTGTCTCTCCCTGTGGCATTCTCTCTCTCTCTGTCTGTGTCTGTCTGTGAATGTGTCTGTGTCTCTGTCTGTGTGTTTATGTCTGTGTCTCTGTCTATGCCTGTGTCTGTCTGTGTCTATGTCTGTGTCTGTGACTCGGTCTGTGTCTCTGTCCCTGTCTGGGTCTGTGACTCTGTCTGTTTTTCTGTCTGTGTCTGAGCCTGTGTCTGTGTTGGTGCCTGTGTATCTGTTTGTGTCACTATCTGTGTCTGTGACTGTGTCTGTGTCTGTGACTGTGGCTGTGTCTGTGGCTGTGCCTGTGTCTGTGTCTGTGTCTGTGCCTGTGCCTGTGCCTGTGCCTGTGTTTCTGTCTCTGTCTGTGCCTGTGTATCTGTCTGTGTCTTTATCTGTGTCCCTGTCTCTGTCTGTGTCTGTGTCCTCGTCTGTGTCTCTGCCTGTGTGTCTGCCTTTGTCTGTGCATTTGTCTGTGTCTCTGTCTGAGTCCCTGATTGTGACTGTGTCTCGGTCTTTGTCTGTATCCCTGTCTGTGTGTGTGTCTTTGTCCATGTCCGTGTCTCTGTCTGTGTCCCTGTCTTTGCCTGTGTTTGTGTCTTTGTCTCTGTCCGTATCTCTGTCTATGTTTCTGTCTCTGCCTATGTCACTGTATCTGTCTGTGTCTCTGCCTGTATCTGTGTGTCTCTCTCTGTCTGTCTCCCTGTCTGTGATTCTGTCTGTGTTTCTGTCAGATTCTCTGTCTTTGTCTGTGCCTGTGTCTATGTCTGTGTCGCTGACTGTCTCTCAATTTGTGTCTTTGTCTCTGTCTATGTCTCTGCCTGTAGCTGTTTGTCTCTCTCTGTATGTCTCTGTCTGTGCCTCTGTCTGTGTTTCTGTCTGTGTAATGTCTCTCTCTGTGTCTCGGTATCGGTCTATGTCTGTGTCCCTGTCTGTGTTATCCTATCTGTCTCTACCTGTGTCCCTTGTCTGTGTCTGTGTCTCTGTCTGTGCCTGTGTCTCTGCCTGTGTCCCTGTCTCTTCTGTGTTTGTGTCTTTGTCTCTGTCCGTGTCTCTGTCTTTGTCTGTGCCTCTGTCTGTGTTTGTGCCTCTGTCTGTGATTTTGTCTCTTTCTCTGTCTCTGTCTATGTCTCTGCCTGTGTCTCGATCTGTGTCTGTGTTCTGTCTGTGCTTGTGTCTCTGTCTGTGTCACTGTTTCTCTCTGTGTCTCTGCCTGTGTCTCTGTCTATGTCTGTGTCGCTGACTGTCTCAGTGTCTGTGTCTTCGTCTCTGTCTATATCTGTGCCTGTGCCTGTGTCTCTGTCTGTGTCACTGTTTCTCTATGTGTCTCTGCCTGTGTCTTTGTCTGTGTCTATGTCGGTGTCGCTGACTGTCTCTCTGTCTGTGTCTGCGTCTCTGTCTATATCTGTGTCTCTGTCTGTGTCTCTGCCTGTGCCTGTGTCTGTGCCAGTGTCTCTGTCTGTGCCTGTGTCTCTGTCTGTGTCTGTGTCGGAGTTTCTCTGTGTGTCTCTGTCATGTCTCTGTCTGTGTCTCTGTCTGTGTCTGTGTCTCTGGCTGTGTCTGTGTCTGTGTCAGTGTCTCTGTCTTTGTTTCTGTCCGTGTCTCTGTCTTTGTCTGTGTCTGTTTTTGTGTCTCTGTCTGTGATTATGTCTCTTTCTCTGTCTGTGTCTCTGTCTGTGTCATTGTATCTGGCTGTGTCTATGCCTGTAGCTGTGTGTCTCTCTCTCTGTGTCTGTCTCTCTGTCTGTGATTCGGTCTGTGCTTCTATCAGATTATCTGTCTGTGTCTCTGTCTGTGCCCGTGTCTCTATCTGTGTCTCTGTCTGTGACTCTGTCTGTGTCTGTCTTTGCCTGTGTCTCTATCTGTGTCATTGTATCTGTCTGTGTCTCTGCCTGTAGCTGTGTGTGTCTCTCTCTCTGTCTGCCTCGCTGTCTGTGATTCTGTCTGTGTTTATATGAGATTCTGTGTGTGTCTCTGTCTGTGCCTGTGTCTCTGTCTGTGTCTGTGTTTCCATCTATGTCTCTGTCTGGGTCAGTGTCTGTATCTGTGTCTGTGTATGTGTCTGAGTCTGTGTCTCTGTATGAGTCTGTGTCTCTGTCTGTGTCTCTGTCTGTGTCTTTGAATCGGTCAGCCGTTCTGTCTGTGTCTCTGCCTGTGTCTGTGTCTCTGTGTGTGTCTCTATCTGTGACTCTGTCTGTGTCTGTGTCTCTGTCTGTGCCTTTGTGTCTGTCTGTGTCTCTGTCATGTCTCTGTCTGTGTCTCTATCTGTGTCTCTGGATGTTTCTGTGTCAGTGTCTGTGTCTTTGTTTCTGTCCGTGTCTCTGTCTTTTTCTGTGTCTGTGTTTGTGTATCTGTCTGTGTCGCTGACTGTCTCTCTGTCTGTGTCTGTGTCTCTGGCTGAGTCTCTGTCTGTGTCAGTGTCTGTGTCTCTGTCTCTGTCTGTGTCTCTGTCTGTGCCTCAGTTTGGTCTCGATGTGAGTCTGTGTATGTGTCGGCCTCAGAATCTTGCCTCTGAATCTGTCTCCGTTTCTGTCTGCGTCTCTGCCGGCGATTTTCTCTCTCTCCCTCTGTCTGTGTCTGTCTGTTTTTATGTCTGTGTCTCTGTCTGTGTGTCTGTCTATGTCTGTGTCACTGTATGTGCCTGTAACTGTCTGTGTCCCTGTCTGTGTCTGTGACGCTGTCTGTGTCACTGTATGGGTCTGTGACTCTGTCTGTGTTTCTGTCTGTGCCTGTGTCTCTGTCTCTATCTGTGCCTGTGTATCTGTCTGTGTCTCTATCTGTGTCTGTGACTCTGTCTGTGTCTTTTTCTCTGACTGGCTCTGAGAGTCTGCCTGTGTCTGTGACTGTGTATGTGTCTGTGTCTGAGTCCCTGCCTCTGTCTGTATCTGTGTCCTCGTCTGTATCTCTGCCTGTGTCTCTGCCTTTGTCTGTGCCTGTGTCTCTGTTTTTTTCTGTATCTCTGTCTGTGTTTGTGTCTGTGTCTCTGTCTGTGCCTGTGCATCTGTCTGTGGGGCTGTCAGTGCCTGGATCTCTGTCTGTGTCACTGTTTCTGTCTGTGTCTCTGCCTGTAACAGTGTGTCTCTCTTCTATCTGTGATTCAGTCTGTGTTTTTGTCAGGTTCTCTATGTCTGTCTGTGGCTCTGACAGTGCCTGTGCCTCTGTCTGTGTCTCTGCCTGTGCCTGTGTCTCTGTCTGTGTCTCTGTCTCCGTCAGTGGCTCTGGCTGTGTCTCTGGCAGTGCCAGTGTCTCTGTCTATGTCTCTGTCTGTTATGCTGACTGTATCTCTAGTCTCTGCCTGTGTCTCTGTCTGTTTTCCTGGCTGTGTCAGTGCCTCTGTCTATGTCTATGTCTGTGTCTATGTCTGTGTCTGCGCCTGTGTCTGTGTCTGTGCCTGTGTCTGTGTCTGCGTCTGTGTCTGTGTCGGTGTCTGTGTCGGTTTCTCTTTATGTGTCTCTGTCTGTGTATGTGTCTCAGTTTGGTCTCGATGTGAGTCTGTGTCTCTGTCTGTGTCTCTGTCTGTGTCATTCTCTCTCTCTTTCTCTGTCTCTGCCTGTGTATATGTCTGTGTCTCTGTCTGTGTCTCTTTCTGTGTGTGATTATGTCTGTGTCTCTGTCTATGCCTGTGCCTGCCTGTGTCTCTGACTGTGTTTGTGACTCGGTCTGTGTCTCTGTTCCTGTCTGTGTTTGTGATTCTGTCTGTGTTTCTCTCTGTCTGTGCCTGTGTCTCTGTCTGTGCCTGATGTCTGTGTCTGTGTCCTCGTCTGTGTCTCTGTATGTGTCTCTGTCTGTGTCTCTGAATCAGTCTGCGTTTCTGACTGTTTCTCTGCCTGTGTCGTTTTCTCTCTCTCTGTCTGTGTCTGTCTGTGTTTCTGTCTGTGTCTGTGTCTCTATCTGTGACTCTATTTGTGCCTGTCTGTTTCTGTGTCTCTGTTTGCGCCTGTGTAAGTGTCTGTATCTGTGTCTCTGTCTGTGTCTCTGCCTGTGTCACTGTTTCTGTCTGTGTCTCTGCCTGTGCCTGTGTGTGTCTCTCTCTCTGTGATTCTGTCTGTGTTTCTGTCAGATTCTCTGTGTCTGTCTCTGTCTCTGTCTGCGGCTCTGGCTATGTCTCTGGCTGTGTCTGTGTCTCTGTCTATGTCTATGTCTGTTTTGCTGACTGTCTCTCTGTCTCTGCCTGTGTCTCTACCTGTGTTCCTGTCTGTGTCAGTGTCTCTGTCTCTGTCTGTGGCTCTGGCTGTTTTGCTGACTGTCTCTCTGTCTCTGCGTGTGTCTCTGCCTGTGTTCCTGTCAGTGTCTGTGTATGTGTCTATGTCTGTGTCTGTGTCTCTGCCTGTGCCTGTGTATTTGTCTATGTCTCTATCTGTGTCTGTGACTCGGTCTGTGTCTCTGTCGCTGTCTGGTTCTGTGACTCTGACTGTGTTTCTGTCTGTGTCTGTGTCTGTGCCTGTGTATTTATCTATGTCTCTATCTGTGTCTGTGACTCTGTCTGTGTCTCTGTCTGTGTCTGTGACTCTGTCTGTGTCTGTGTAAGTGTCTGTGTCTGTGTCTGTGCCTGAGTCCCTGACTCTGTCTGTGTCTGTGTCCTCGCATGTGTCTCTGCCCGTATCTCTGCCTTTGGCTGTGCCTGTGTTTGTGTTTGTGTCTCTGTCAGAGTTCCTGCTTGTGTCTGTGCCTCTGTATTTGTCTGTATCTCTGTCTGTGTTTGTGTCTTTGTCCCTGTCCGTGTCTCTGTCTGTGTCCCGGTCTCTGTCTGTGTCTGTGTCTTTGTCTCTGTCCGTGTCCGTGTCTTTTTCTCTGTCCGTGTCTCTGTCTGTGTCCCTGTCTCTGTCCGTGTCTGTGTCTTTGTCTCTGTCCGTGTCTCTATCTGTTTCCCTGTCTCTGTCTGTGTTTGCGTCTTTGTCTCTGCATGTGTCTCTGTCTGTGCCTCTCTCTGTGTCTCTCTCTGTGTCGCTGACTGTACCTGTGTGTGTCTCTCTCTGTCTGTGATTCTGTCTGTGTTTCTGTCATATTCTCTGTGTCTGTTTGTGGCTCTGACTGTCCCTATGCCTCTGTCTATGTCTCTGACTGTGCCTGTGTCTCTGTCTGTGTCTCTGTCTCTG
Source organism: Scyliorhinus torazame (assembly GCF_047496885.1). Taxonomy (NCBI): domain Eukaryota; kingdom Metazoa; phylum Chordata; class Chondrichthyes; order Carcharhiniformes; family Scyliorhinidae; genus Scyliorhinus; species Scyliorhinus torazame. The sequence goes on from NW_027307829.1 coordinate 106,773, forward strand.
TCTGTGGCTCTGTCTGTGTCTCTCTTTGTGCCTCTGTCTGTGTCTGTCTTTGTCTGGTCTCTGTCTGTGCTTGTGTATCTGTCTGTGTGTCTGCCAGTGTCTCTTACTCTGTCTGTGTCTCTGTCTCTGTTTGCAACTGTGTAAGTGTCTGTATCTGTGTCTCTGTCTATGTTTCTGTCTGTGTCACTGTTTCTGTCTGTTTCTCTGCCTGTGCCTGGGTGTCTCTCTCTGCCTGCCCCTGTCTGTGATTCTGTCTGTGTTTCTGTCAGATTCTCTGTTTCTGTATGTGGCTCAGACTGTGCCTGTGCCTCTGTCTGTGTCTCTGCCTGTGCCTGTATCTCTGTCTGTGTCTCTGTCTCTGTCTGTGGCTCTGGCTGTTTTGCTGACTGCCTCTCTGTCTCTGTGTGTGTCTCTGCCTGTGTTCCTGTCAGTGTCTGTGTATGTGTCTATGTCTATGCCTGTGTCTGTGTCTGCGTCTGTGTCTGTGTCGGTGTCCGTGTCGGAGTCTCTTTATGTGTCTCTGTCTGTGTATGTGTCTCAGTTTGGTCTCGATGTGAGTCTGTGTCTCTGTCTGTGTCTCTGCCTGTGTCATTCTCTCTCTCTCTCTGTTTTTATGTCTGTGTCTCTGTCTGTGTCTCTGTCTGTGTCTGTGACTCGATCTGTGTCTCTGTCCCTGTCTGGTTCTGTGACTGTCTGTGTTTCCATCTGTGTCTGTGTCTCTGTCTGTGTCACCCTCTCTCTCTCTGTCTGTGTATATGTCTGTATATGTCTGTGTCTCTGTCTGTGTGTTTATGTCTCTGTCGATGCTTGTGCCTGTCTGTGTCTCTGTCTGTGTCTGTGACTCGGTCTGTGTGCCTGTCCCTGTCTGTGTCTGTGACTCTGTCTGTGTTTCTGTCTTTGTCTGTGCCTGTGTCTCTGCCTGTGCCTGTGTATCTGTCTGTGTCTCTATCTGTGTCTGTGACTCTGTCTGTGTCTCTGTCTGTGTCTGTGACTCTGTCTGTGTCTGTGCTTGTGACTCTGTATGTGTATGTGTCTGTGTCTCTGTCTCTGTCTGTGTCTCTGTCTGTGTCTCTGTCTCTATATGTGTCGTTGCCTGTGTCTGTGACCTCGCCTGTGTCTCTGTAGGTTTCCCTGTCTGTGTCTCTGAATCTGTCTGTGCCTGTGTCTGTGTCTCTGTCTGTGTCTGTGTCCTCTTCTGTATATCTGCCTGTGTCTCTGCCTGTGTATGTGCCTGTGTCTGTGTCTCTGTCTCTGTCTGTATCTCTGTCTTTGTCTGTATCTCTGTCTGTGACTGTGTCTCTGTCTGTGATTCTATCTGTATATCTTTCTCTGTTCCTGTCTGTGTCTCCGTCTGTCTCGGTGTCTCTGTCTGCGTCTGTGTCTCGAACTGTGTCTCTGTATGTGTTTCTCACTGTGTCTCTGTCTCCCTCTGTGTCTCTTTCTCTGTCTGTGCCTGTGTTTGTGTCTGTCTCTGTATCTCTGTCATTGTCTCTGTCTGTGTCTCTTTCTCTGTCTGTGTTTTTGTCTGTCTCTGTATCTCTGTCTCTGTCTCTGTCTCTGCCTCTGCCTCTGTCTGTGTCTGTGTCTGTCTCTGTCTCTGTATCTCTGTCAGTGAATCTTTCTGTGTGCGTCTCAGCCTCTGTCGGCGTCTCTGTCTGTGTCTCTGTCTGTGTCCCTGGCTCTGTTTGTGTCTCTGTCTGTGTCTGTCTGTATCTCTGTCTGTGTATCTATGTCTGTCTGTGTCTCTGTCTGTGTGTGTCTCTATCTTGTGCACATTATGTTGCACAGACTGTGTTTAAAAGTAAGGCACACATCTAGCTGATCGGCAATGGGGGAGGCACACCCAGCTGATCGGCTTCGGGTGAAGCACACATCCAGCTGTTCGGCAATGGGGGGGGGGGGAAGCACACACCCAATTGATCGGTAATGGTGGGAATCCGCACACCCAGCTGGTCAGCCATGGGGGGGAAGCACACCTCCAGCTGGTCGGCCATGGCGGAGGCACACAGACCCAACTGATCGGCCGTGGGGGAGTCACACAGACACAAGTGATCGGCTATGGGGGGAGTCACACCCACCCACCGATAGTCCCTCCTGGTAATGCAGAATGGTAAATCAGGGTTAGGTTGACTGGGGATGGTCAGTTTTACCGGCAGTGCGAGGAGAGATATGCCGTGTGGGTGGGGTTTCCTCTCAGGACTTAATGAATTGAAGAATTAAACTAAAGGGAACTTTCAGAACATTCTTCAACTGCTGTCTGAACTGAGTCTGTGTCACGGCGTAAATCGCAGTGTTTGTGCAGCAACTCAGGAGCTGCATCATGAAGCCCAATTCCATAACATAATAATCTAACCATGCTGACTTATACCCTAGATACCACATCCGGCTCCATATAGAATAAACCATTAACATTGACCATAACAAGATGAAATTGGCCGAGATAATAAAAAGTAAAATGATGGATTTCCTCCGACTCTCCATCTCTGGGTCTCTGGGACTGTGCCCACTGCTGTGAGCCCGGAGTCTCCTGCGGGCCCTGCTGCTCAGGACAATGTGTCTGACGGTGAGAACATTGAGCAGCAGAATCAGGGCGAATGGAACACACGGGGTTAGAATGTTGTGGAGGAACTCGATTGGTCCCCAGACCGGAGAGTACAAAACCTCCATTGTGACATCACAAAACCAGGGGTCGTTCCACAGCCAATACCCACCGGTCATCATAAAACCCCAGGAAATGTCCTTCAAACAGCTCAGCACAGCCACTGTTCCCAGAACCACAGCCGCCGTTTTCTCGCTGCAATATTTACTTGTCAGCTTCGGGCAACAAATGGCCACAAATCGATCAAAGGTGAAAGTGACGGTGAACCAGACAGAACAGTCAGTGGCTGCATAAAGCAGGGCGGCGTGGATATTACACACGGGGATGGACTCCAGGAAATAAAACTGTTCATCAAAAACAATGGGAATGTGTCTCAATATCAGGTCGAGAATAACGACCAGTAGATCCCCCATTGCCATGGCCACCAGGTAAAAAGTCACACATTTGGACAGCCCACAGTTTCTTCTCTTCAGGATCACAATTGTGATGAGGTTCACTGTGAGGAAGGGAAATACACAATGAAATTATACATCAGCCTGGGAAAGACATCACAAGTATGGTCGGTGTGATGTTGAAGTCAAATAAAATATATACAAATACACACACTCGCACACATACACAGACAGTAATATACTCACACACAAGGCACCGATACACACTCACAAATACACTAATGCACACACTCACTCGAACAGACACAAATACAAACTCACTGACACAGATACACAAACACGCACAGAAACACCAATTCACACACTCAAAGACATACAGAGACACTAATACACACACTCACTGACACGCAGATACACTCATACAAACTCACACACACACTAATACACACACACAGACACTAATACACACACTCACTGACACATAGAGAAAGAAATATACACACTCATAGACACTGATAAACACACTCAGGCACAGAGACAATAATACACACACTCACACACAGGCACTAATACTCTCTCACAGATACACAGACACACTAATACACACACTCACACACACAGAGAAACGAATACACACTCACAGACAGAGACAATAATACACACATTCACACACAGACACTAATACACACTCACCGACACAGTGCGACACGAATACACACACTCACACACAGATACACTAATACACACAATGACTTACTCACACATACACTAATACATCCACACGCAGAGACACGAATATACACTCACAGAAACTAATAGACACGCTCACAGACACACACAGGGACACAAATAGACGCTGACACAGAGCCAGTATTACACACACTCACAGACACACACAAACACAAATACACACACTCACAGACACACAGATAAACCCTAATACACACACTCACTCACACACACAAAGACACCAATGCACACAATCTCACACACACACAGATACACTAAGACACATACACTCACAGACCTAAACAGAGACTCTAAGACTCTCACACACACAGACACTAATACACACTCACATGCACACAGATACTCTAATACACACACTCACAGACAAATACACAGACTGCAATACGCACACTTACACACAAAGACTAATACACACACTCACACAAAACAGACACACACAGGGACACTAATTCACACTCACAGACACAGGCACGAATACACACACACTCACACAGAGACAATAATGCACACACTCTCACACACAGACACTAATACACATACTCAAGGACACAGACAGAGGCACGAATACTCAAACTTATAAACACACACAGCCACACACAGATACACTAATGCACGCACACACAGACATACACATACACTAATACACACACTCAATGACACACAGAGACACGAATACACACACTCACTGACAAGCAGATACACGAATACATACTCAGACACACACACACACTGATACACAAACAAACAGACACTAATACAGACACACACAGACACACACACACACGCTAATACACACACTTTCACACACAAATACTAATGCACACACTGACAGACACACAGAGACACTAATCCACAAAGACACATACACACTAATACACACACTCACTGACACATAGCGACAGTAATATACACACTCAGAGACACAGACACAATAATACACACACTCACCCACAGGCACTAATACACACTCACAGGCGCACAGATACACTAATACAGACACACACAGACACAAATACACACACTCTCACACACAGGGGCACTAATACATACACCCACAGACACACAAAGATATTAATATACAAACTCACAGACACACAGCCACGAATACACACACTCACACACGGAGGCACTCATACACACACTCACAGACACTAATACACACACCCATACAGGGGCACTAATACATACACTCACAGTCAATAAAACACACAATCACTGACGCACAGAGACACTAATATACACACTCACCGACACAATGAGACACTAATACACACTCACAGACACCCAGAGACACTAATTCACACAGTCACTGACACACAGAGACACTAATGTACACACTTACAGACAGAGAGACACTAAAGCTTACACACACAGACAGTCACAGATACACTGATAGATAAATTCAAACACACAGGGACACTAATGCACACAATCACACAGAGACACTAATACACACACTCACAGAGACACTAATACACACACTCACTGACACATAGAGACACTAATATATACACTTACATACACAGAAACACTAAAACACACACGCAGATACAATGAAACACACACAGAGACACTAATACACATACTCACAGACACACACAGAGACACGAATACACACATTCACACACAAGCAGACCGTAATACACACACTCATACATACATACAGACACTAATACACACACAGACACACACAGACAATAATACTCACGCACTGACACATAAAAAGACAGTACTACACACACTCACAGACACACATACACACTCACACACAGAGACACTAGTACACACATTCACACACATACGGAGTCACTAATACGCACACTCACATGCACTAATACACACACTCACACACAGCGACGCTAATACACACACTCACAGACAAACATAGACACTAAAACACATACACAGAGACATTGATACTCACAGACACACAGATGCACGTATACACGTACACACGCACTCACACAGAGAGACACTAGTACACAGCTCACAGAAAGGCAGATACACTAATACACACACTCACACACACACAAATGGAGACACTCACACTCAAAGACACTAACACACTCACACACACTCATACAGACACTAACGCACACATTCTCACACACACAGAGACACTCACAGATACACTAACAAACACAGAAACACAGACTCACACAGAGACACTAATACACACACTCACACATACAGATAGGCACTTATTCACACTCTTAGAGACACATACATACATACACACACCCACAGACACATGGAGACTCTAATGCACACACTCACACACAGAAACACTGTCATGTGAGAGTACCTGCAAGAAATGGGTGTTTATAATGGTTCTGTATATAAATATCTATAGTGAAGTACCTTTAAGAAATGGGTGCTTATTACTGCTGTGATGTCAGAGAGTGGGTGGAGCTGGGTTGCCTGTCAGCTTTTTTTTTACTTTCGTTTTAGGCTGTTTGCTCCAGGGTGTGTTTTAGATTTGTTTTCAGTGTTGGAGCTGAAGCCAGACAGAGCAGGTGTACTGTTGATCTCACTGCCATGAAAAGACTATCTCTTGATTTGGAGAATTCAGAATTATAAATGTTCTCAGTAGTGAATGTAAACCTAATGTCCCTCTGGTAAAAGGTGTTTCTTAAGTCTTCTGGATGTCAAAATGACAGCTTACGGATTACACAGTGTTATATTCATTGGGGGTTGAATTTGAATTAATGGTTGCTAAGTTGTTCACTGTATGTTTTGAAAAGGTTAACTTGAGTTTATAGAATAAACATTATTTTTCTTTAAAAAGTGCTTTTCCATTTCTGCTGTACCACACCTGTAGAGTGGGCCGTGTGGTCCCCATACGACAATCTATTAAAAGTTGTGGGTCAGGGGAACTCCATGATACACTTTGGGGTTCTCTAAACCCTGGCCCATAACACTAATACACACACTCACATCACAGAGACACCAACACACACACTCGCAGACACGCAGAGACACGAATATCCACACACTCTCCCAGACACTAATACAGACACTCACCGACACATAGACACACTAATACATCCACTCACAGATACACACATAGACACTCATAAACACACTCACACAACACAGACACTAGTGCACACACTCACACACACACAGAGACACTAATGCACACACACATACACACACATACACTAATGCACAAACTCAAAGACACACACAGACACTAATACACACACAAACAGACACACAGAGACTCTGATACACCCACTCACACGCAGACACAAATGCACACACTCACACACACAGACACTTATACATACACACAGACATACACAGAACACACAGAACTAATGCAAAAACTCAACGACACACACAGAGATACTAATACACACACTCACTGACACGCAGATGCTCTAATACGCACACTCGCACAACACACAGAGACACTAATACACATACTCACAGATTTTAATACACACACCGAAAGACACAGACAGAGACACTAATACACAAACTCACAAACACACACAGCCAAACACTGACACACACATACACGAATGCACAAACTCAAAGACACACTCATACACTAATGCACACACTCACACTCACACAGAGACACTAATACACACACTCACTGACATATAGATACACTAATACTCACTCACAGACATACAGACAGACACCAATACACACACAGGCACTAATACACGCACTCACAGACACACACTGGCACCAATACACACACAGACACAGACACTGGCACTAATACACACACACATAAACACTAATACACACACACACACAGATACTAATACACACTCACTGATACACAGATACAATAATATACACACTCACAAACACAGGGAGACTCTAATGCAAACACTCAGATAAAAACAGCGACACTAATACACACAGTCACACACATACATGCACTAATACAAACACTAACACATAAACACAGATACACTAATACACACACTCACTGACACGCAGGTACACTAATACACAAACTCAACTACACACAGAGAGACACTAATACACACACTCACTGACACGCAGATGCACTAACACGCACACTCACACAACACAGAGAGACACTAATACACACACTCACATACACACAGATATGAATACACACACTGAAAGACAAAGACACTAATACACAAACTCACAAACACACACAGCCACACACAGACACACACAGACACACACATACACTAATGCACAAACTCAAAGACACACTCACAGACACTAATGCACACACTCACTGACACGCAGATGCACTAATATGCACACTCACTCAACACACAGAGACACTAATACACATACAGACAGAAACACAGACACTAATACACGCACTCACACACATACACACTGGCACTAATACACACACACATACACTATCACACACAAACAGATACTAATACACACACTCACTGATACACAGAGACAATAATATACACACTCACAGACACAGACAGACTCTAATGAATACACTCAGATACAAACAGCGAAGCTAATACACACAGTCACACACCTACACACACTAACACATACACACAGATACTAATACACACACTCACTGATACACAGAGACACTAATACGCACACTCACTGACACAGGGAGATTGTAATTCACACACTCGCAGACACAAAGAGTCACTAACACACACACTCAAAGACACACACTGACACTAATACACATACACACAGACACTAACACACACACAGATACTAATACACACACTCACTGATACACAGGGACAATAATATACACACTCACAGACTCACAGAGACATTAATACACACACTCTCAGACACACACAGACACTAATACACACACTCGCAAACACACAGAGACACTAACACACACTCTCGCAGACTCCCAGAGACACTAATAAATACGCTAGCAGACACATACAGACACTAATACACACACTCACACACTCAGAGAGGCACTAAGTCACACACTCACAGATACACAGCGAGACTAATACCCACAAAGAACAAAGAAAAGTACAGCACAGGAACGGCCCTTTGGCCTTCCAAGCCCGTGGCGACCATGCTGCCCGACAAACTACAATCTTCTCCACTTCCTGCGTCCGTACCCCTCTATTCCCATCCTATCCATCTATTTGTCAAGATGCCCCTTAAATGTCACTATCGCCCCTGCGTCCACCACCTCTGGCAGCGATTTCCAGGCACCCACTACTCTCTGTGTAAAAACGGACCTCGTACATCTCCTCTAAACCTTGTCCCCCGCACCGTAAACCTATGCCCCCTAGTAATTCACCCAGCTACCCCGGGGAAAATCCTCTGACTATCCATTCTGTCTATGCCCCTATAATTTTGTCGACCTCTATCAGGTCGCCCCTCAACCTCCGTCGTTCCCGTGAGAACAAACTGAGTTTATTCGACCGCTCCTCATAGCTAATGCCCTCCATACCAGGCAACATCCTGGTAAATCGCTTCTGCACCCTATCTAATGCCTCCACATCCTTCTGGTAGTGTGGCGACCAGAACTAAACACTATACTCCAAGTGTGGCCTAACTAAGGTTCTATACAGCTGCAACATGACTTATCAATTCTTATACTCAATGCCCCGGCTAATGATGGCAAGCATGCCGTATGCCTTCTTGACTACATTCTCCACCTGTGTTGCCCCTTTCAGTGACCTGTGGACCTGTTGACCTAGATCTCTCTGACTTTCAATACTCTTGAGGGTTCTACGATTCACTGTATATTCCCTACCTGCATGAGACCTTCCAAAATGCATGACCTCACATTTGTCCGGATTAAACTCCATCTGCCATCTCTCCGCCCAAGTCTCCAAACGATCTAAATCCTGCTGTATCTTCTGACAGTCCTCATCGCTATAACTATATATGATATAATATATACACGCCAGACACACAGAGACACTGATACACACAATCACACACACACAGAGACACGAATACACACACTCACAGATACACAGAGACACTGATACACACACTCACAACACACATAGACACGAATACACACAATCACAGACACACAGAGATACTAATACACACTCGCAGACACACAGAGACACTAATACACACACTCACAGACACACAGAGACACTAATAGACACACTTACAGACACATAGAGACACTAACACACACAGACACACAGAGACACTAATACACGCACTCACAGACACACACTGGCACCAATACACACAGACACTAACACACACACAGATACTAATACACACACTAACTGATGCACAGAGACAATAATATACACATTCCCACACACAGGGAGACTCGAATGCATACACTTACACACGCAGAGCGACACTGATACACACAGTCACACACACATGCACTAATACACACACTAACAAACACACACAGAAACTAATACACACACTCACTGATACACAGAGACAGCAATATACACACTCACAGGCACAGGGAGATTGTAATTCACACACTCACAGACACACAGATACACTAATACACACACTCACAGACACACACAGACACTAATACACACACTCACAAACAAACACAGACACTAATAGACACACTCACAGACACACAGACACTAATTCACATACTCACAGACACACGCAGACACTAATACACACACTAACTGATGCACAGAGACAATAATATACACATTCCCACACACAGGGAGACTCGAATGCATACACTTACACACGCAGAGCGACACTGATACACACAGTCACACACACATGCACTAATACACACACTAACAAACACACACAGAAACTAATACACACACTCACTGATACACAGAGACAACAATATACACACTCACAGGCACAGGGAGATTGTAATTCACACACTCACAGACACACAGATACACTAATACACACACTCACAGACACTAATACACACTCACAAACACACACATACACTAATAGACACACTCACAGACACACAGACTCTAATACACATACTCACAGACACACGCAGACATTAATACACACACTAACACACAGAGACACTTACACACATTCACAGAAACAGATACACCAATACACAAACTCACACACGCAGAGGCACTAGTACACAGCTTACAGACCAGCATAGACACTATTACACAAACGCACACACATTAATAGAGACACTCACACACATAGCCACTAATACACTCACCCACACAGATACAAATGCACACATTCTCAAACACATTCAGACACACACAGACACTAAAACACACTCACACACACAGACATTAATACACACACTCACTGACACATAGATACACTAATACGCACTCACAGACACACATACGGATACTAATACACACACTCACAGACACACAATGGCACTAATACACACACACACATAGGCACTAACACAGACACACACAGATACTAATACACACACTACCTGATACACAGAGACTATAATATACACACTCACAGACACAGGGAGACTCTAACGCCTACACACACACAGCGAATCTAATACAAACAGTCACACACACACACATGCACTAATAAACACACTGACGCAAACACACAGATACTAATACACACACACTGATACACAGAGCCAATAATACACACTCACAGACAAATACAGATACTAATACACACACTCACAGAGACACACAGACACTAATACACACACCCACACACACAGAGACACTAGTGAACAGCTCACAGATCGACAGAGACATTAATACACAAACACACACACATATAGGGACAGTCACACACATAGACGCTAATACACTTGCACACACAGACTTATGCACACATTCTCACCCACACACAGACACTCAAAGATACACAGAAATACAGACACACAGACATTAATACACACACCCAAAGGTCCCTCCACACACACACTCACTCCCCCAGACACACTACCCCCTACACACACACTACCCCCCACACCAAGACACACGGACCCCTCCCAACACGCAACTAACACCCTCAACCACAGACATACTAACCCCAACACACGCTAATACCCCCCACAGAATAACCCCGCCACACACACTAATCCCCCCCACACAATAACATCCCCTCACAGACACACACTAACCCCTCCCACACACACACTAACACCCCCCACACACACAGACACATTAATTCCCCACACGCACTGATCCCTCCCACCAATGATCATTTACTAAACCTTCCACACACACACGAACAACCCCCACACACACACTAACCCCCCACACACACTGAACCCCACGCACACACACTAACACCCCACACACACTAGCCCCCCACACTAACCCCCCACAAAAACAAACACCCACCCCCACACAAACCCCCACCCCCACACACACTAAGCCCACCACACACACTAAGCGCCCCCACACAGACACTAACCACCCCACACACGAACCCCCCCCACACACACTAAACCCCCCCCCACACACTAACCCCCCGCACACACACTAACCCCCCACACACACTAACCCCCCTCACACACTAACAACTACACACACACACTAACCCCCATTCACACACTAACTGCCCCTACACACACACTAAACGCCCCCACACACACTAACCCCCCCCCACACACTAACCCCCCCACACACGCACACTAACCCCCCAAAAAACACACTAACGCCCCACACACACACCAACACCCCCACACACGCTAACCCCCCCAGACACTAACCCCTCCGCACACACACTAAACCCCCCACACACACTAAAACCCCAGACACACACTAACCCCCCACACACGCACGTACACCTCCACACACACACGAACCCACACACACACACTAACTCCCCCACACACACAGTAACCACCCTTACACACACACTAACCTCCCCACACTCACACTAACCCTCCTCACACTCAATAACCCCCCTCACACACACACTAACCCACACACACGCACACTAACCCCGCTCACACGCACACTAACAACCCCTCACACACCCACACTAACCAACCCACACACACACTGACGCCCCACAGACACAAACCTCCCCAAAATACAATCACTAACCCCCTCACACACACACTAACCCCCCTCACACGCACACTAACAACCCCTCACACACCCACACTAACCACCCCACACACACACTGACACCCCACAGACACAAAACTCCCCAAAATACAATCACTAACCCCCTCACACACACACTAACCCCCCTCACACGCACACTAACAACCCCTCACACACCCACACTAACTACCCCACACACACACTGACGCCCCACAGACACAAAACTCCCCAAAACACACACACTAACCCCCTTCACACACACACAATCCCCTCACATATACTGACCCCTCCACACACACAAACACACACACACTATCCCCCCTCACACACACACTAAACCCACTAACACAAAATAATCCCGCACACACACTATCCCCCTCACATATACAGACCCCTCCACACACACAAACACACACACGCACACTAACCCCCCCACACACACACTAATACCCACCGACACACACATTAACCTCCGCCCCACACATGCACTAACCCCCGCCCAACACACTAACCCCCCCAGACACATTAACTGCCCCACACACACACACTAACACCCCGACACACACTAACCCCCCCTCACATACACTAAACCACACACACATTAACTCACACACTGTACCCCCACCCACACATAAACTAACAACCACACCACACACACTAACAGTCTCCCCACACACACACTAAATGCCTACACACACACACTAACCCTCCCCCCCGCACACACACTAATAGCCCTCACACCCACTTTAACCCCAACCTCCCCACACAAACAGACACACTAACCCCCCCCACACACACACACTGACACCCACCGACCCACACATTAACCTCCGCCCCACACACGCACTAACCCCCCCCACACACACACTAACCCCCTCACCCACACTCACCCCCATCACACATTAATCACCCCGCACACACACTAATCCCTCACACACACTGACCCCACTACAAACACTAACCCCCACACACACCCACTAACCCCTGCACACACTCCAACCCCCCACACACACTAACCCACCACACACGCACTAACCCTCACACACACACTAACCCCCCATCCACACACACGAATCCTCCCACACACACTAAACATCCACACACTAACCCTCCCACACACACTAACCATCGCACAAACACACCAATCACCCCCACACACACTAACCCTCCCACACACACTAACCCCCCACACACACACTGACGCCCCACAGACACTAACCTCCCCAAAACACATACACTAACCACCCTCACACACACGCTAACCCCCCTCACACACACACTAAAGCCCCCACACATTCGCAAACCCCACACACACACTAAACCCCACCCACACACATTAACCCCCACCACACACGACCCCCCCCCACACACACACACTAACCCCCCCACTCACGCACAGTAACACCCCCACACGCACACTGACGCCCCCACTCACACACACTAACACACCCACATACTCACTAAAACCCCACACACCCACTGACCCCTCCCCCCACACACACTAAACCGCCACTCCACACACTAACCCCCCCCCCACACACTGATCCCCCACACACACACTACCCCCGCACACAATCACTCTGACCCCCACCCACGCACACTAACCACCCACACACACTAACTCCCCGCCAACACACACGAACCCCCAAGACAGACTAACCCCCCACACACACTATACCCCGAATACACGTTAACTCCCCCACACGCACTCGCACCCCTGACACACACTAAACCCCCCCAACCACCAACCAACACACACACTAACGCCCCACACACGCACTAACCCTCACACATACACACTCTAACCCCCCACCCACACCCATTACCCCTCCCACCCACATACTAACATCATCACACACACACGAACCCCATACAGACACTAACCCCCCACAAATACACTAACCCTCCCACACACACACTAACACCTCACCAACACACACAATACCCGCTCAAACACACACTAAGCCCCCCACACACACACTAACCACCCCAGGCACAAACACTAACCCCCCTCACACGCACACTAAAACCCCCCACACACACTAACCACCCCAACCACACACTCTAACCCCCCAATGCACACACTGACACCCCAACACACACATACTAACCACCCGCCCCACACACACACTAACCGCCCCACACACACTAAGACCCCGAATACACACACACTACCCCCACACACACACTAACACACCCGCCCCCACACATACACTACCCCCCCCACACACACACTGACAATCCCCCACACACACTAACCCACCCGCCCCCACACATACACTACCCCCCCACACACACACTGACAATCCCCCACACACACTAACCACCCACCCACACACTAACACCCCACCAGCGCACACTACCCCCTCACACATACACTAACAACCCACTAACACACACTTACGCCCCCACACGCACTAACACCCCCACACATACACTTATCCGCCCACACACACACTAACCGCCCCACATACACTAAGACCCCGAATACACACACACTAACACCCACACACACACACTCACCCCCCCGCGCACACACACACACCACCCCACACACACACTGACACCCCCCCACATACACACTAACCCCCCACCAGCACACACTAACCCCCCTCACACACACACTAACATCCCACCAACACACACACACTAACCTCCCACCAACACATACTAACCCCCCTCACACACACACTAACACCCCACCAACACGCACAAACTAACCCCCCACACAAACCAACACCCCCACACATAGTGACCCCCCTCCACACACATTAATACCCCCACACATACACTAACCCACCCACACACACACTAACCCCCCCAAACACACACTAACCCCCAACACACACACTGACCCCCCCACACACACATTAACCACCCACACACACACTAACTCCCCCCAGCACACACTAACCAACTCACACACACACTAACACCCCATTAACACACACTTAGCCCCCACACACACTAACCCTCCCACACACACACTAACCACCCACACACACTAACTCCCCACCAACACACACTAACCCCCCTCACACACACACTATCACCCCACAAACACACGTACACTACCCCCCCCCACACACACACTAACCCCCGCACACACTCACACACACTATCCCCACCCCCACAGACACTTCCCCCCAGACACTCTAGCCCCCACACACTAACCTACTCCACACAAACTAACCACCCCCACACACACCAACCCCCACCCACACACACAATAGCCACACCAGACACACACACACTAACCCCCCTCACACACACATTACTCCCCCACAAACACTAACACCCCTCACACAGACGAACCCCCGCCCACCCACACAACCCCCCAACCCCAAATCACACACACTAAACCCACCCCACACACACTTACCCCCCCCAGACATACTAACCCCCGACACACTAACCAACCCCAGACACTGACGCCCAACAGACACTAACGGACTCCCACACACACTCTAATCCCCCTCACACACATTAACCCCTCTCACACACACACTAGCTCCCCTTACACACACACTAACCTCCCCACACACAGACACTGAACCCCCCCCCACACACTCACTAACCACCCACACACACACTAACACCCCACCAACACGCACTAACCCCCCTCACACATACTAACACCCCAATAACACACTCTTAGCCCCCCCACACACTAACCCTCCCACACACACACGAACCACTCACCCACACACTAACGCCCCACCAACACACACACACTAACTCACCCACACACACACTAACCCCCCCACACACACTCACACACTCTATCCCCACACCCACAGACACTTACCCCCCAGACACTCTACCCCATCCCACACACTAACCTTCCCCACACACAATAACCCTCCCACATCCATTAACCATCCCACACACACACTAACACCCCACTAACACACACTAAGACCCCGCCCACACTACAACCCTCCCACACACACACCAATCACCCCCCACACACTAACCCTCCCACGCCCACTAACAATCCCACACACACACCATAACACCCCACTAACACACACTTAGCCCCCCCCACACACACACACTAACCCTCCCACACACACACACACACTAATCGCCCCCACACACACTCACACTCCCATGCTCACTAACACCCACAGGCACACACTAACACTCCCACCCACACACTAACATCCCCACACAGACAGTAACCCCATACAGAATCTAGCACTCACACACAGACTAACCCTCCCATACACACCCAACCCCCCCCACACACTCTAACCCTCCCACACACACACTAACACCCCAAAAACACACACAACACCCCCTAACACACACACTAACCCGAGACACACGCACTAAACCCCTCACACACACTAAGCGCCCCACAAAAACTAACACCACTCACACACACATTAACCCCACCACACACACACACTAACCCTTCCACACACACTCACACACACTAACCCCAACCCCACACACACTTTCCCCCCCCCAGACATACTAAATCCCCCCCACACACGAACCAACCACACACACACTGACGCCCCACATACACTAACCTACCCCCACACACACAGTAATCCCATACAGACACCAACACCCACACACACACTAACCCTCCCAGAGGCACACTAACCTCCCACACACACTAACCCTCCCACGCACACACATTAACACCCCACCAACACACACAAAACCACCTCACACACACTAACCCCCGCACACACACTAACCCCCCCTCACTCAGACAACCCCCCCCCCCACACACACACACACTAACCACGCCAGACACACACACACTAACCCCCTCACACACACTAACCACCCCCGCACACACACTCACACTAACCCCCCCCCACACACACGCACACTAACCCACCTCATACGCACACTAACCCCCCTCACACACGCACACTAACCCCCCACACACAGACTAACGCCCCGCAGACACTAACCTCCCCAAAACACATACACTAACCCACCTTATACACACGCTACCCCTCCTCAGAGACACTAATACCCCACACACACTAACCCCCTCACGCACACTAACTCCCTCCACACACGCTACCCCCCCACACACACACTAACCCCCCCCACACACACACACACACTGACCCCCCACACACATACTGACCCCCCCCTCACACACACTGACCCCCCACACACACACTGACCCCCCATACACACACACTAATACACCCACACACACACTAAAGCCCCCCACACACACTGACCCCCTCCCCCCCCACAAACACTTAACCGCCACCCCACACGCACTAACACCCCCAACACACACATATTAACCACCCGCCCCCCACACACACACTAACCGCCCCACACACACTAAGACCCCGAATACACACACACTACCCCCACACACACACACTAACACCCCCACACACACACTGACACCCCCCCACACACACTAACCACCCACACACACACTAACTCCCCACCAGCACACACTAACCCCCCTCACTCAGACACTAACAACCCACTAACACACACTTACCCCCCCACACGCACTAACACCCCCACATACACAAAGCCCCCGAATGCGCACACACTAACACCCACACACACACACACTCACACACACCCCCGCACACACACACACTACCCCACACACACACACACACTGACACCCCCCACATACACACTAACCCCCTCACCAGCACACACTAACCCCCCTCACACACACACTAACATCCCACCAACACACACACTAACCCCCCACCAACACATACTAACCCCCCTCACACATACACTAACACCCCACCAACACGCACAAACTTACCCCCCCACACACAAACCAACGCCCCCACACAATGTGACCCCCTCCACACACATTAATACCCCCACACATACACTAACCCACCCACACACACACTAACCCCCCAAACACACACACTAACCCCCCCAACACACACACTGACCCCCACCCACACACACATTAACCACCCACACGCACACTAACTCCCCCCAGCACACACTAACCCACCTCACACACACACTAACACCCCATTAACACTCACTTAGCCCCCCCACACACTAACCCTCCCACACACACTAACCACCCACACACACACTAACTCCCCACCAACACATACTAACCCCCCTCACACACACACTATCACCCCACAAACACATATACACTAACCCCCGCACACACTCACACACACTATCCCCACCCCCACAGACACTTACCCCCAGACACTCTAGCCCCCACACACTAACCTACCCCACACAATCTAACCACCCCCACACACACCAACCCCCCCCACACACACTAACCCCTCACACAAGCACTAACCCGCACACACACTAACCCCCCCCCCCACACACACTAATCCTCCCACACACACTAACCATCCCACACGCACTCACTAACACCTCACTAACACACACTTAGCCCCACACACACTCATATCCAACACACAAACATTAATCACCCCCACACACGCTAACCATCCAACGCACACTAACCCCCACAGGCACACACTAACCCTCCCAACCACACATTAATACCCCCACACACACACTAACCCCATACAGACACTAACTCCCACACACACACTAATCCTCCCATACGCTCACTAACCCCCAAACACACACTAACCCCATACAGACACTAACTCCCACACACACACTAATCCTCCCATACGCTCACTAACACCCACACACACACTAACCCTCCCACGCACACACATTAACACCCCACCAACACACACAAAACCACCTCACACACACTAACCCGCGCACACACACTAACCCCCCCTCACTCAGACAACCCCCCACACACACACACACTAACCACGCCAGACACACACACACTAACTCCCTCACACACATTAACCACCCCCGCACACACACTCACACTAACCCCCCCACACACACACACGCACACTAACCCCCCTCACACGCACACTAACCCCCCACACACAGACTGACGCCCCACAGACATTAACCTCTCCAAAACACATACACTAACCCACCTCACACACACGCAACCCCTCCTCAGAGACACTAATACCCCACACACACTAACCCCCTCACACACACTAACTCCCCCCACACACACACTACCCCCCCCACCCACACACACACTGACCCCCCCACACACACACACTGACCCCCCTCACACACACTTACCCCCCACACACACACTGACCCCACTCCACACACACACACTAACACACCCACACACACTCTAAAGCCCCCCACACACACTGACCCCCTCCCCCCACACAAACACTAAACCGCCACCCCATACACACTAACCCCCCACACACACTGACGCCCCCCACACACTGACACCCCCCACACGCACTGACACCCCCACACATACTCTAACACGCCCACACACACACTTACCCCCCAACCACACACTCTAACCCCCCAATGCACACACTGACACCCCAACACACACATACAAACCACCCGCCCCCCACACACTCACTAACCGCCCCACACACACTAAGTCCCCGAATACACACACACTGCCCCCACACACACTAACACACCCCGCCCCCACACACACACTACCCCCCACACACACACTGACACCCCCACACACGCTAACCACTCACACACACACTAACTCCCGACCAGCACACACTACCCCCCTCACTCAGACACTAACAACCCACTAACACACACTTACACCCCCCCACACGCACTAACACCCCCACACATACACTTATCCGCCCACACACACACTAACCGCCCCGCATACACTTCGACCCCGAATGCACACACACTAACACCCACACACACGCACTCACACATCCCCCGCACACACACACACACACACACTACCCCACACACGCACACACTGACACCCCCCACATACACACTAACCCCCCACCAGCACACACTAACCCCCCCCCACACACACTAACATCCCACCAAAACACACACACTAACCCCCCACCAACACATACTAACCCCCCTCACACACACAGTAACACCCCACCAACACGCACAAACTAACCCCCCACACAAACCAACGCCCCCACACATAGTGACCCCCCTCCACACACATTAATATCCCCACACATACACTAACCCACCCACAATCACGCACCCCCTCCCACACACATTAACCACCCACACACACACTAACTCCCCCCAGCACACACTAACCCACCTCACACACACACTAACACCCCATTAACACACACTTAGCCCCCCCCCACACACTAACCCTCCCACACACACACTAACCACCCACACACACACTAACTCCCCACCAATACACACTAACCCCCCTCACACACACACTATCACCCCACAAACACACATACACTAACCCCCACACACACACTAACACCCCATTAACACACACTTAGCCCCCCCACACACTAACCCTCCCACACACACACTAACCACCCACACACACTAGCTCCCCACCAACACACACTAACTCCCCTCACACACACACTATCACCCCACAAACACACATACACTAACCCCCCACACACACACTAACCCCCGCACACACTCACACGCACTATCCCCACGCCCACAGACACTTACCCCCAGACACTCTAGCCCCCACACACTAACCTACCCCACACAAACTAACCACCCCCACAAACACCAACCCCCCCACACACACTAACCCCCCACACAAGCACTAACCCTCACACACACTAACCCCCCCACACACACTAATCCTCCCACACACACTAACCATCCCACACACACTCACTAACACCTCACTAACACACACTTAGCCCCACACACACTAACCCTCCAACACAAAAACACTAATCACCCCCACACACGCCAACCATCCAACGCACACTAATCCCCACAGGCACACACTAACCCTCCCAACCACACATTAATACCCCCACACACACACTAACCCCATACAGACACTAACTCCCACACACACACTAATCCTCCTATACGATCACTAACCCCCACACATACTCTAACCCTCCCACACACACACACATTAACACCCCACCAACACACACAAAACCACCTCACACACACACTGACCCCCGCACACACACTAAACCCCCACCCACACACACAATAGCCACACCAGACAAACACACACTAACCCCCCTCACACACACACTAACTCCCCCACACACATTAACACCCCTCACACAGACTAACCCCCGCCCACCCAAACAACCCCCCAACCCCCACACACACTCACACACACTAACCCCACCCCCACACACACTTACCCCCCCAGACATACTAACCCCCCACACAATAAACAACCCCACAGACACTGACGCCCAACAGACACTAACGGACTCCCACACACACTCTAATCCCCCTCACACACACTAACCCCTCTCACACACACACTAACTCCCCTTACACACACACTAATCTCCCTACACACAGACACTGACCCCCCCACACACTCACTAACCAACCACACACACACTAACACCCCACCAACACACATTAACTCCCCTCACACATACTAACACCCCAATAACACACTCTTAGCCCCCCTAGACACTAACCCTCCCACACACACGAACCACTCACCCACACACTAACTCCCCACCAACACACACACACTAACTCACCCACACACACACTAACCCCCCCACACACACTCACACACTCTATCCCCACACCCACAGACACGTAATCCCAGACACTCTACCCCCTCCCACACATTAACCTTCCCCACACACACTAACCCTCCCACATCCACTAACCATCCCGCACACACACTAACACCCCACTAACACACACTAAGACCCCGCCCACACTATAACCCTCCCACACACACACCAATCACCCCCCCACACACTAACCCTCCCACGCCCACTAACAATCCCACACACACACCATAACACCCCACTAACACACACTTAGCCCCTCCACACACACACACTAACCCTCCCACACACACACACTAATCACCCCCACACACACTAACACTCCCATGCTCACTAACACCCACAGGCACACACTAACACTCCCACCCACACACTAACACCCCCACACAGACAGTAACCCCATACAGAATCTAGCACTCACACACAGACTAACCCTCCCATACACACCCAACCCCCCACACACACTCTAACCCTCCCACATACACACTAACACCCCAAAAACACACACAACACCCCCTAACACACACACTAACCCGAGACACACGCACTAAACTCCTCACACACACTAAGCGCCCCACAAAAACTAACACCCCTCACACACACATTAACCCCACCACACACACACACTAACCCTTCCACACACACTCACACACACTAACCCCAACCCCACACACACTTTTCCCCCCCAGACATACTAAATCCCCCCCACACACGAACCACCCACACACACACTGACGCCCCACATACACTAACCTACCCCCACACACACAGTAATTCCATACAGACACCAACACCCACACACACACTAACCCTCCCACGCACACACATTAACACCCCACCAACACACACAAAACCACCTCACACACACTAACCCCCGCACACACACTAACCCCCCTCACTCAGACAACCCCCCCACACACACACACACACACTAACCACGCCAGACACACACACACTAACCCCCCTCACACACACTAACTCCCCCACACACACGAACACCCCTCACACACACACTACCCCCCGACACATACAACCCCACCCGCACACACTCACACACACTAACCCCACCCCCACACTCACTTACCCCCCTAGATATACTAACCCCCACACACTAACCAACCCCACACACACTGAAGCCCACAGACACTAATCTACCCCCGCACACACTCATCCCCCTCAAACACACTAACCACTCTCACACACACACTAACTCCCCTGACACACACATTAACCTCCCATACACACACTAACTACCCTCACACTCACTGACCCCCCTCACACACACTAACCCCACACACACTAACACCCACCGACTCACATTAACCTCCGTCCCATACACGCAATAACCCCCCCCCCGCACACACTAACCCCCTCACACACACTAACCCCCATCACACATTAATCCCCATGCACACACACTAATCCCTCACACACACTGACCCCAGTACAAACACTATCCCCCCACACACACTAACCCCAACACACGCACCAAACCCCCACGCGCACATTAACCACCACCCCACACACACACCAACTCCCCCCACACACACTAACCCCCCCACACGCGCACTATCCCTCACACACATGAATCTTCCCACACACACACTAAACACCCACACACACACACACTAACCCTCCCACACGTGCACTAACCCTCACACACATTAATCTTCCCACACACACACGAATCACCCCCACACACACACTAACCCTCCCACACGCGCACTAACCCTCACACACATCAATCTTCCCCACACACACCAATTACCCCCACACACACTAACCCTCCCACACCCACTAACCATCCCACACACACACACTAACACCCCACTAACACACACTTAGCCCCCACACACATACTAACCCTCCCACACACACACACTAATCACCCCCACACACACTACTCCTCCCACGCTCACTAACCCCCACAGGCACACACGAACACTCCCACCCACACACTTACACACCCACACACACACTAACCCCATACAGACACTAACCCCTACACACACGCTAACCCCCCACACACACATTAACCCCCACACACACACACGAAACCCCCACCCCACACACACTAACCCCCCCACACACACAGTAACACCCCGCATGCGCACTAAACCCCCATACACCCACTGACCCCTCCCCGCACACACTCCGACCCCCCACCCACACACACACTAACAACCCACACACACTAACTCCCCACCAACACACACACACACTAACCCCCGCCCCACACACTCACACACACTAACCCCACCACTACACACACTTACCCCCCCAGAGACACTAACAACCCTCACACACACTACCCCCCCCACACACGCTCACTAACCCCTCCACATACACAATGACGCCCCTCAGACACTAACCTCCCCAAATTACACACACTAACCCCCCACACACACTAACCCCCTCACACATACTAACCCCCCTCACCAACACAAAGAGCCAACACACACACTAACCCCCCAGACACACTAACCCCCGAACACACGTTGACTCCCCCACACACAATCACAGCCCCCACACACACTAACCCGCCACATACGCTAACCACCACAACATACACACTAAACACTCCCCCACACACGTTAACCACTCCCACACACACACTAATCCCCCTCACACAGTAAACCCCACACGCACTCACTAACCCCCCCCACACACACACACACTAACCCCCCACACACAGTAACCCTCGACACACTCACTAACCCCCCACCCACACAAACCCACACACACAATAACATCCGACACGCACACTATCCCCCACACACACTCACTAACCCGACCCTCATACAAACACTAAGTCCCCCACACACTTGACCTCACACGCACACACAATAACCCCCCACAGTTGAACACCACCTACAAACACTAACCCCACACACGACTAACCCCCAAACATACGCACTAGCACCCCCCACACACTAACCCCCTACACACACTAACACACCCACACACAACTAACCCCCACACACACGCACAAACCGCTCCACACACTCTAACCCCCGTCACACACACACTAAACACCCCCAATAACACTAACCCCCACACACACTAAACCCCCTCCCACACACTAATCCATCCGCCCACACACTAAACCCCCCACACACAAACTAGCCTCCCCACCCACGCACTAAGCCTCCCACACACACTAACCCCACAACCACACTAACACCCCCCCACACACACACTAAACCCCCCCACACACTCCCCCCTCCCCCACAAACTCACTAATACCCCCATATACACACTAAACCCCTCTCACACACACTAACCACCCCCACACACACTAAACGCCCCACACACACACTAACCCTCACACACACAGTACCCGCCTCACACACCCACAAACGCACCCACACACACAAACTAACCCCACCGCCACACACACTAACACCTACACACGCTAACCACCACCACACACTCACTAAACCCACTCCCACATGCTAACGACCCCACACAGTCACTAACCCCCCACACACACAACCCCCCCCCCACACACACACTCACCGCCCTCACACACACACACACACTAACACCCCCACTCACAGTAATCCCCCACACACACACTAACCCCCCCCACACACACTAACCCCACACACACACACTAACCCCCCACACACACACCAACCCCACACACACAGTAAGCCCCCCCCACACACTAACCCCCCCACATACACGCTAATCCCCCACACACACACTAACCTCCCTCACACATATACTAAACCCCCCTCACACGCCATAACCCCCCCCACACACACACCCACACCCACAAATGCACGCACACATACTCACTAACCCCAACCCCACAGACACATTGACACCCCACAAACACTTACCCCCCCCCACACACACACGAACCACCGACCCCACACACTATCTCCCCACACACAACTAGCCCCCCACAGATACGAACTAACACCCCCCACACATCAACACCCACAAACACGCGCTAACCCCACACACACACTAAACACCCCCAATAACACTAACCCCCCCACAGATAAACTACCCCCCACCCACACACTCACCTCCCCCACACACTAACCCCCCCCTCCACACACACACTAACCCCCCTACAAACACACTAAGCCCCCCCTCACACACTCACAGTAACCCCCCCACACACACACTAACACTCCCACACACACTAACTCTCCCCCACACACACTAACCCCCCCAAACACACAGTAACCCCCCCACACACACACTAATCACCCCACACTCACTAACACCCCCACACACACTAACCACCCCTCACACACACACAATAATCCCCCACACACACTAACCCCCCAAACACGCAGTAACCCCCACCCCACACACACACACACTAATCACCCCACAATCATTAACCCCCCCACACACACTAACCGCCCCTCACACACACACAATAATCCCCCACACACACTAACCCCCCAAACACGCAGTAACCCCCACCCCACACACACACACTAATCACCCCACAATCATTAACCCCCCCACACACACTAACCGCCCCTCACACACACACACACTAACCCTCCCACGCACACTAACTCCACCCCCCACATGCTAACCTCCGTCACACACATATTAAACAAACCTCACACACCATAATCCCCCACCCCACACGCACACCCACACACACTTTCTAACCCCACCCCCACCCACACATTAACCCCCCACACACGCTAACCACCAGCACACACACACTAAACACACCACACACACGCTAACCCCCACCACCCACACACTAACCTCCCACACACACACTAAGCCCTCCCCACACACACTAACCCCCGCACAAACACACTAACCCCCCCATGCACACACTAACAACCCCACACACACTAAGACCCACCCACACACACTAAATGCCCCACACACACACTAACCCCCACACACACAGTACCCGCCTCACACACCCACAAACGCACCCACACACACTAACTAACTCCACCTCCACACGCACTAACCCTTACACACGCTAACCCCCACCACACACTCACCGCCCTCACACACACACACACAGCAAGCCCCCACACACACTAACCCCCCCACACACACACTAACCGCTCCCCACACACACTAACCCCCGCACAAAAACAACCCCCCCATGCACACACTAACCACCCCACACACTAACACCCCCCACACACACAAACCCCCCCACAAACACTAATCCCCCAACACATACACACTCATCCCCCCCACATACACTAACCCCCACCCCCACACTAACCACCCCCACACACATTAACCCCAACCCCATACAGACTCTAACCGATCCCCCCCACACACAATAACACAACACACACACACTAACCCCCACACACACACTAACCTCCCACACACACTAACACCGCCACACACACTAATCCCCCAACACATACACACTCATCCCCCCCACATACACTAACCCCCACCCCCACACTAACCACCCCCACACACATTAACCCCAACCCCATACATACTCTAACCGATCCCCCCCACACACAATAACACAACACACACACACTAACCCCCATCCACTCACTAACCTCCCACGCACACTAAGCTCTCCACACACACTAACCGCTCCCCACACACACTAACCCCCGCACAAAAACAACCCCCCCATGCACACACTAACCACCCCACACACTAACACCCCCCACACACACAAACCCCCCCACAAACACTAATCCCCCAACACATACACACTCATCCCCCCCACATACACTAACCCCCACCCCCACACTAACCACCCCCACACACATTAACCCCAACCCCATACAGACTCTAACCGATCCCCCCCACACACAATAACACAACACACACACACTAACCCCCACACACACACTAACCTCCCACACACACTAACACCGCCACACACACTAATCCCCCAAAACATACACACTCATCCCCCCCACATACACTAACCCCCACCCCCACACTAACCACCCCCACACACATTAACCCCAACCCCATACAGACTCTAACCGATCCCCCCCACACACAATAACACAACACACACACACTAACCCCCATCCACTCACTAACCTCCCACGCACACTAAGCTCTCCACACACACTAACCCCCGCACAAACACACTAACCCCCCCATGCACACACTAACAACCCCACACACACTAAACGCCCCACACACACACTAACCCCCACACACACAGTACCCGCCTCACTCACCCACAAACGCACCCACACACACTAACTAACCCCACCTCCACACACACTAACCCCCACACACACAGTACCCGCCTCACACACCCACAAACGCACCCACACACAATAACTAACCCCACCTCCACACGCACTAACCCTTACACACGCTAACGCCCACCACACACTCACCGCCCTCACACACACACACACAGTAAGCCCCCACACACACAAACCCCCCCACACACACACTAACCGCTCCCCACACACACTAACCCCCGCACAAAAACAACCCCCCCATGCACACACTAACCACCCCACACACTAACACCCCCACACACACAAACCCCCCCACAAACACTAATCCCCCAACACATACACACTCATCCCCCCCACATACACTAACCCCCACCCCCACACTAACCACCCCCACACACATTAACCCCAACCCCATACAGACTCTAACCGATCCCCCCCACACACAATAACACAACACACACACACTAACCCCCACACACACACTAACCTCCCACACACACTAACACCGCCACACACACTAATCCCCCAACACATACACACTCATCTCCCCCACATACACTAACCCCCACCCCCACACTAACCACCCCCACACACATTAACCCCAACCCCATACAGACTCTATCCGATCCCCCCCACACACAATAACACAACACACACACACTAACCCCCATCCACTCACTAACCTCCCACGCACACTAAGCTCTCCACACACACTAACCCCCGCACAAACACACTAACCCCCCCATGCACACACTAACAACCCCACACACACTAAGACACACTAAACGCCCCACACACACACTAACCCCCACACACACAGTACCCGCCTCACTCACCCACAAACGCACCCACACACACTAACTAACCCCACCTCCACACGCACTAACCCTTACACACGCTAACCCCCACCACACACTCACCGCCCTCACACACACACACACAGTAAGCCCCCACACACACTAACCCCCCCACACACACACTACCCGCTCCCCACACACACTAACCCCCGCACAAAAACAACCCCCCCCATGCACACACTAACCACCCCACACGCTAACACCCCCCACACACACAAACCCCCCCACAAACACTAATCCCCCAACACATACACACTCATCCCCCCCACATACACTAACCCCCACCCCCACACTAACCACCCCCACACACTAACCCCCTACACACAATAAACCCCCGACACAGGCACTAAATCCCCACCCACACACACATTAACCCCCACACACACTAACCCCCGACACACGCCCTAAACCACACACACACACACACTAACCACCCCTCACACACACTAACCATCCAGACGCACACGCTAACCCCCCACACAACTACCCCCCTAACACACACGAACCCACCCCACACACACTAACCCCCCTCACGCACACAATAAACCCCCAACACACACTATCCACCCCCACGCACACTAACCCCCCACACACTGACCCCCCTACACACACTAAACCCCCCACACACAACTAACCAACCAACACACGCACTAACGCCCCCCCACCACACGCACGCACTAACCCCTCTTCCCACACACAGAATAACCCCCCAACACACACTACGCCCCCCACACACATTAAACCCCCACACACATATACTTACCCCCCACTCACACTAACCCCCCCACACACCCATAAACCACCCACACACACTAACCACCCCCCACACACACTAACCCCCCCACACACATAGTAACCCCCTCACACACCCACAAACGCACCCACACACACGAACTAACCCCCCCCACACACACTAACACCCCACACACGCTAACCACCACCACATACACACTAAACACCCGCCCCACACACACGCTAACCACCGTCGACACACTCACTAACTCCCCCACACACACACTAACCCACAAACATAGTAACCCCCGACACACACTCTAACCCCCCCCACATACACACTAGCCCCCACACACACAGTAAACCCCCACACATACACTAACCCACAACCACACATACACTAACCCCCCTCACACACCATAACCCCCCCACACACACCCCCACACCCACAAACACACGCACACATACTCACTAGCCCCACCCCCACAGACACGCTAACTCCCCCACACACTAGACCCACCCCACAGACACATTAACACCCCACAAACACTTACCCCCCCACACACACACACGAACCACCGACCCCACACACTATCTCCCCACACACAACTAGCCCCCCATAGATACAAACTAACACCCCCCACACATCAACACCCACAAACACGCACTAAACCCTCACACACACTAAACACCCCCAATAACACTAACCCCCCACAGATAAACTACCCCCCCCACACACTAACCTCCCCCACACACTAAACCCCCCACACACACACTAACCCTCCCACACACACTAACTCTCCCCCACACACACTAACCCCCCACACACACAAACCCGATAAACACGCAGTAACCCCCCCCCACACACACACTAATCACCCCACACTCACTAACCCCCCACACGCCCACAAACGCACCCACAGACACTAACTAACCCCACCTCCACACACACTAACCCCTACACACGCTAACCACCACCACACACTCACTAAACCCCCTCCCACATGCTAACGACCCCACAGAGACACTAACACCCCCACACACAAACCCCCCCACACGCACACTAACACCCCCACACACATACCACCCACATACACTAACCCCCCCCCACATACACACTAATTCCCACCCCCACACACACACACTAACCCCCCACACACACACTAACCCCCACACACACACTAACCCACACACACACACTAGCCCCACACACACACTAACCCACACACACACACTAGCCCCACACACACACTAACCCCCCCACATACACGCTAACCCCTCACAAATATACTAACCCACAACCACACACACACTAACCCCCCACACACTAACCTCCCTCACACACATACTAAACCCGCCTCACACACCATAACCCCCCCACACACACACACACCCATAAACGTCCGCACACTTACTCACTAACCCCACCCCCACAGACACGCTAACTCCCCCACACACTAGACCCACCCCACACACACATTAACTCCCCACAAACAACTACCCCCCCCACATATACGAACTAACACCCCCACACATCAACACCCACAAACACGCACTAAATCATCACACACACACTAAACACCCCCAATAACACTAACCCCCCACAGATAAACTACCCCCCACCCACAAACTAACCTCCCCCACACACTAACCCCCAAACACGCAGTAACCCCCCCCCCACACACACACACTAATCACCCCACACTCACTAACCCCCCCCACACACACTAACCGCCCCTCACACACACACACTAACCGTCCCACACACACTAATCCCCCCCACACGCACTAACCCCCACCCCCACACTAACCACCCCCATACACATTAACCCCTACCCCATACAAACTCTAACCGATCCCCCCCACACACACTAACCCCCCCCACACATTAAACCCCCATCACACACACTAACCGCCCCCACACACACACTCACCTCCCACACACACTAACACCGCCACAAACACTACCCCCCATCCACTCACTAACCTCCCACACACACACTAAGCCCTCCCCACACACTAACCCCCCCCCCACAAACACACTAACCCCCCCACGCACACACTAACAACCCACACATACTGACCCCCCCACAAACACTAAACCCCCAACACATATACACTAATCCCCCCACGCACACTAACCCCACACACACACTAACCACCCCCACACACATTAACCCCTACCCCGTATACACTCTAACCGCTCCCCCCACACACACAATATCCCCCCACAGAAACTAACCCCCCTCACACACACTAAACCCACATCACACACACTAACCACCCCCACACACAGTAACCACCCCACACACCCACAAACGCACCCACACACACTCACTAACACCATCCCCACCCACACACCGTAACCACCGACACACACACTGATCACCCGCATTCACACTAACACCCCCCCACACACACAAACCCACACCCACACACACACACTAACCCCCCCCACAGACACTAACCCCCCGCACACACACACTCATCCCCCACACACAATAACCCCCCACACACTCTAACACCCCCTACACACACTAACCCCACACACAACTACCCCCCCCACATACACACACGTACTAACACCCCCACACACTAACCTCCTACACACAATAAACCCCCTACACAGACACTAACCCCCCACCCACACACACATTAACCCCCACACACACTAACCCCCCGACACACGCACTAAACCACACACACACACACACACTAACCACCCCTCACACACACTAACCATCCAGACGCACACACTAACCCCCACACAACTACCCCCCTAACACACACGAACCCACCCCACACACGCTAACCACCCTCACGCACACAGTAAACCCCCAACACACACTAACCAACCCCACGCACACTAACCCCCACACACTGACCCCCCTACACACACTAAACCCCCCACACACAACTATCCCCCTATACACAACTAACCAACCAACACACGCACTAAATCCCCCCCACCACATGCACACACAAACCCCTCCTCCCACACACACTACTCCCCCCACACACATTAACCCCCCACACACATATACTTACCCCCCACTCACACTAACACTCCCCACACACCCACTAAACCACCCACACACACAAACCACCCCCCACCACACTAACCCCCCCACACACATAGTAACCCCCTCACACACCCACAAACGCACCCACACACACGAACTAACCCCCTTCACACACACTAACACCCCACACACGCTAAACACCACCACATACACACTAAACACACCCCACACACACGCTAACCACCGTCGACACACTCACTAACTCCCCCCCACACACACACTAACCCCCAAACATAGTAACCCCCGACACACACACTAACCCCCCACACACACCAATCCATCCCATATACACACACTAACCCCCCCACACACACACATTAACTCCCCCACACACTAGACCCCCCACACACAATAACCCCCACACTCTAACATCCCCAACACACACTAACCACCCCACACACACTAACCCCCCACACACTGGCCCCTACACACAACTAACCCCTAACACACACACTAACCCCCAAACACGCTAACCACAACCACACACACACTAACCCCACAACACACACACAAACTCCCCCAGACACACACTAACCCCCCCACACACACAAACCCACCACACACACTACCCCCCATACACACACACACACTAAACCCCACACATTGACCCCCGACACACACTAAATCCCCCACACACAACTAACCGCCCGACACACAACTAACCAACCAACACACGCACTAAAGTCCCACACACACAATACACCCAGCACACACACACTAACCCCCCCACACACACATTAACCCCCAACACACATATACTAACCCCCACACACACTAACCTCCCCACACACCCAGTAAACAACCCCCCACACACACAAACCACCCCCACACACACAAACTCCCACACACGCACACACTAACCCTCCCCACACACACTAACCACCCCACACATACTAACCCCCTTCACACACACTAACCCCCCCACACACACTCTAACCCCCCCCACACACACTCGAACCCCCCCCACACACAGACGATCCCCCAAACACACACTAACCAAACCCCAGACCCACTAACCCCACCCCACACACACACTGAACCACCACACACACTCAACCCCCCCCCACACACACTCACAACACCGCCCACATAAGCACTAAACCCCCCTCACACACACTAAACGCCCCCCACACACACTAACCCCCCCCACACACACTAACTGCCCAACACACTAGACCCCCCCCCACACCCACACGCAACGACCCCCCCCACACACACACACGCACTAACACCCCCCACAGATTAACCCCACACACAACTAACCCCCCCCCACACACACACGCACTAAAACCCCCACACACTAACCCCCTACACACATTAACTCCCCGCACACATATACTAACCCGCCACACACACTACCCCCCCACACACCCACTGAACCACCCACACACACACACTAACCACCCCACACACACACCAAACCCCCAGACGCACACACTAACCCCCCACACAACTACCCCCCAAGACAAACTCACCACACCCCACACTCACACTAACCCCCCTCACGCACACAGTAACCCCCCAACACACACAAACCACCCCACACACACACCAAACCCCCAGACGCACACACTAACCCCCCACACAACTACCCCCCAAGACACACTAACCACACCCCACACTCACACTAACCCCCCTCACGCATACAGTAACCCCCCAACACACACTAACCACCCCACACACACACAGTAACCCCCCCCCACCCACACACACACGCTCACCGCCCGCAGACCCTCACTAACCCCCCCACACACACACTAACCCCCCCCACACACACACACAGTAAGCCCCCAAACACACACTGCCCCCCACATACACACTAAGCCCCCCCACACACTAACCCACAACCAGACACACACTAACCCTCCCATACACACAATAAACCCCTCACACACACACTAAACCCCCCCCACACACACAATAACCCCACCACACACCCACAAACGCACCCACACTCACTCACTAACCCCGCCCCCACAGACACACTTACTCCCCCACACACTAGACCAACCCCACACACACAGTAACTCCCCACACACACTTACCCCCCCCACACACACACACACAAACCACCCCCCCACAAACTAACCCCCCTACACACACTATCTCCCCATGCACAACTAACCCCCCCCCCCCACACACAGGCACTAACAAGCCCCACACACTAACCCCCCTACACACATCAACCTCCTACACACAACTAACCGCCCCACACACACTCACTAACCCTTCCACACACACATTAACCCCCTTCACACACACAGTAACCCCCCACACACTCACTAACCTCCCCCCCCCACCACCACAGTAACCCCATACTAACCCATTCTCACACACTAATCTACTGCCATAAACACACTAACCCCTCCCCCCCCCACACACACACACACTAACCTCCACATGGACTGACTGATGCCCAATAACCATCCTGGAAATCTCTCTCTAACAGCACAGTGGGTCTACCTACACCACATGGACTGATGGATGTCCAATAACAATCCAGAACTCTATCTAACTGCACTGTGCGTGTACCTACACCACATGGACTGACGGATGTCCAATAACAATCCTGGCAATTTCTCTCTAACAGCACTGTGGGTGTACCTACATCACATGAACTGACTGGTGACCATGAAGAGTCCAGGTACTCCCTTCTTGGCGACACTGTGCATCTACCTACACAACATGGAGCAACTGATGTTCAAACGCAATCCTGGAACTCCCTCCCTAACAGCACTGCGTGTGTACCTACATAGAAACAGAGAACCAGAGAAAGCCGGAGCAGGAGGGTCCCAGTCGTCCTTTCATACTGGCTATACCATTCAGGATGATCATGGATGACGATCCAACTCAATACGAATGCCCCCTCCCCCCTTTTCATTAGATCCACTTCGTCCCAAATGAAACATCTAACTGCTGCGAATAAAGGTGGTGTGGATGAGCAGAGAGATCTCGGTGTCCATGTACATAGATCCCTGAAAGGTGCCACCCAGGTTGAGAGGGTTGTTAAGAAGGCGTACGGTGTGTTAGCGTTTATTGGTAGAGGGAATGAGTTTCAGAGCCATGAGGTCATGTTGCAGCAGTACAAAACTCTGTTGCGGCCGCATTTGGAGTATTGCGTGCAATTCTGGTCGCCGCATTATAGGAAGGATGTGGAAGCATTGGAAAGGGTGCAGAGGAGATTTACCAGAATGTTGCCTGCTATGGAGGGAAGATCTTATGAGGAAAGGCTGAGGGACTTGAGGCTGTTTTCCTTAGAGAGAAGAAGGTTCAGAGGTGACTTAATTGAGGCATAAAAGATGATCAGAGGATTGGATAGGGAGCCTTTTTCCTCGGATGGTGATATCTAGCACGAGGGGACATAGCTTTAACTTGAGGGGAGATAGATATAAGACAGATGTCAGAGGTAGGTTATTTGCTCAGAGAGTAGTAAGGGTGTGGAATGCCCTGCGTGCAACAGTAGTGGACTCGCCAACACTAAGGGCATTCAAATGGTCATTGGATAGACATATGGATGATAAGGGAATAGTGTAGATGGGCTTTAGAGTGGTTTCACAGGTCGGCGCAACATCGAGGGCCGAAGGGCCTGTACTGTGCTGTAATGTTCTATGTTCTATGTTCTATACAATGTTTTTTCCTCAACTACCTGCTGTGGAAACTAATTGCACAGGTTTTGCGCTCTCTGGGTGAAAACATCTCTCATCATCTCTGTCGTAAATCGTCTCCCCCGCATCCTCAGCTTGTGACATCTGATTCTACAGACAGACCATCGGAGAGATCCTTCCTGTATCTACCCCGTGTCTTCCTGTTAGAATTCCCCAGGTTTCGTTGAAATTCCTCCTCATTCTTCTGACCTCCAGCGAATAGAACTCTAATCGATTCAACCTCTCCTCCTACGTCAGTCCTGCCATCCCAGGATTCAATCTGGTAAACATTGGCTGCACTCTGTCTGCAGCAAGAACATCCTTCCTCTGATGAGGAGTCCAAAACTGCACACAATCGTCCAGATGTGGCCTCACCAAGGCCCTGTATAATAGCCACAAGGCATGGCTGCTCCTGTATTCCAATCATCTCGTGCTGAAGGCAGAGAATTTGCCTCCTGCCCTGCCTGCTGCAACGGCCTGCTTACACCTTGCAGCGAATGGTGGACGGGGCACCCAGGTCTCGGTGCACATTCCCCTCTCCAAACATATGGCCATTCAGATCATCGTCTGCCTTCTCATCTTTCCCCCAAAGTGGATAATGTCGCATTGATACAAATGATAACGCATCTACCATTCATTTCCCCAGAAACTCAACTTCTCCAAAAGGCATTGCAGGATCAGTGCATCCTCCTCTCAGTTCAACCTCCCACCCACATTTCTATGATCTGCATATTTGGAGATATTACATTTTCATCCCTCATCTGAAGTCGGGTAAAACCTGCCCTCCTGACCTGACCTCCAAGTGAATTCAGACCCACAGCAATGTGGGTTACTGACAACTACCCTCTCAAATGGCCAAGCCGACCATCCGATTCTGGGCAATGAGGGATGGAAAGAACATGCTTTTCTGATCAGTAACCACCAAATGCCGTGACTGAATCAGTAAAAGGCTGCTGTCTACCACTGGAGGTGATTGCAGATGGGCCTGGAGGAGCTCAGGCAGATGTGGACTTCACACTGTATCACCTCAGCATGGGGGCGGGCAGTCTGGGCTGGCTGGATAACTGAGAGACAACAGCAAGGACAGTGACAGAGTGACAGTGGGAGCAGTCTGGGCTGGCTGGATAACTGAGAGACAACAGCAAGGACACTGACAGAGTGACAGTGGGAGCAGTCTGGACCGGCTGGGTAACTGAGAAACAACTGCAAGGACACTGACAGAGTGACAGTGGGAGCAGTCTAGACCGGCTGGGTAACTGAGAGACAACAGCAAGGACACTGACAGAGTGACAGTGGGAGCAGTCTGGGCCGGCTGGGTAACTGAGAGACAACAGCAAGAACACTGACAGAGTGACAGTGGGAGCAGTCTGGGCCGGCTGGGTAACTGAGAGACAACAGCAAGGATGCTGACAGAGTGACAGCGGGAGCAGTCTGGACCGGCTGGGTAACTGAGAGACAACAGCAAGGACACTGACAGAGTGACAGTGGGAGCAGTCTGGGCCGGCTGGGTAACTGAGAGACAACAGCAAGGACAGTGACAGAGTGACAGTGGGAGCAGTCTGGGCCGGCTGGATAACTGAGAGACAACAGCAAGGACACTGACGGAGTGACAGTGGGAGCAGTCTGGGCCGGCTGGGTAACTGAGAGACAACAGCAAGGTCAGTGACAGAGTGACAGTGAGAGCAGTCTGGGCCGGCTGGGTAACTGAGAGACAACAGCAAGGTCAGTGACAGAGTGACAGTGGGAGCAGTCTGGGCCGGCTGGGTAACTGAGAGACAACAGCAAGGACACTGACAGAGTGACAGTAGGAGCAGTCTGGGCTGGCTGGTAACTGAGAGACAACAGCAAGGTCAGTGACAGAGTGACAGTGAGAGCAGTCTGGGCCGGCTGGGTAACTGAGAGACAACAGCAAGGACACTGACAGATTGACAGTGGGAGCAGTCTGGACCGGCTGGGTAACTGATAGACAACATCAAGGACACAGACAGAGTGACAGTGGGAGCAGTCTCGGCCGGCTGGGTAATTGAGAGACAACAGCAAGGACACTGACAGAGTGACAGTGGGAGCAGTCTGGGCCGGCTGTGTAAATGAGAAACGACAGCAAGGACACTGACAGAGTGACAGTGGGGGCAGTCTGGAACGGCTGGGCAACTGAGAGACAACAGCAAGGACACTGACAGAGTGACAGTGGGAGCAGTCTGGGCCGGCTGGTAACTGAGATACAACAGCAAGGACACTGACAGAGTGACAGTGGGGGCAGTCTGGAACGGCTGGACAACTGAGAGACAACAGCAAGGACAGTGACAGAGTGACAGTGGGAGCAGTCTAGGCCGGCTGGGTAACTGAGAGACAACAGCAAGGACACTGACAGAGTGACAGTGGGAGCAGTCTGGGCCGGCTGGGTAACTGAGAGACAACAGCAAGAACACTGACAGAGTGACAGTTATAGCAGTCTGGGCCGGCTGGGTAACTGAGAGACAACAGCAAGGATGCTGACAGAGTGACAGCGGGAGCAGTCTGGACCGGCTGGGTAACTGAGAGACAACAGCAAGGACACTGACAGAGTGACAGTGGGAGCAGTCTGGGCCGGCTGGGTAACTGAGAGACAACAGCAAGGACAGTGACAGAGTGACAGTGGGAGCAGTCTGGGCCGGCTGGATAACTGAGAGACAACAGCAAGGACACTGACGGAGTGACAGTGGGAGCAGTCTGGGCCGGCTGGGTAACTGAGAGACAACAGCAAGGTCAGTGACAGAGTGACAGTGAGAGCAGTCTGGGCCGGCTGGGTAACTGAGAGACAACAGCAAGGACACTGACAGAGTGACAGTGGGAGCAGTGTGGGCCGGCTGGGTAACTGAGAGACAACAGCAAGGTCAGTGACAGAGTGACAGTGAGAGCAGTCTGGGCCGGCTGGGTAACTGATAGACAACATCAAGGACACAGACAGAGTGACAGTGGGAGCAGTCTCGGCCGGCTGGGTAATTGAGAGACAACAGCAAGGACACTGACAGAGTGACAGTGGGAGCAGTCTGGGCCGGCTGTGTAAATGAGAAACAACAGCAAGTACACTGACAGAGTGACAGTGGGAGCAGTCTGGAACGGCTGGGCAACTGAGAGACAACAGCAAGGACACTGACAGAGTGACAGTGGGAGCAGTCTGGGCCGGATGGGTAACTGAGAGACAACAGCAAGGACAGTGACAGAGTGACAGTGGGAGCAGTCTGGGCCGGCTGGGTAACTGTGAGACAACAGCAAGGACACTGACAGAGTGACAGTGGGAGCAGTCTGGGCCGGCTGGGTAACTGAGAGACAACAGCAAGGACAGTGACAGAGTGACAGTGGGAGCAGTCTGGGCCGGCTGGGTAACTGAGAGACAACAGCAAGGACAGTGACAGAGTGACAGTGGGAGCAGTCTGTACCGGCTGGGTAACTGAGAGACAACAGCAAGGACACTGACAGAGTGACAGTGGGAGCAGTCTGGGCCGGCTGAATAAATTAGAGAAAACAGCAAGGACACTGACAGAGTGACAGTGGGAGCAGTCTGGGCCGGCTGGGTAACTGAGAGACAACAGCAAGGACGCTGACAGAGTGACAGCGGGAGCAGTCTGGACCGGCTGGGTAACTGAGAGACAACAGCAAGTACACTGACAGAGTGACCGTTGGAGCAGTCTGGGCCGGCTGGGTAACTGAGAGACAGCAGCAAGGACAGTGACAGAGTGACAGTGGGAGCAGTCTGGGCCGGCTGGGTAACTGAGAGACAACAGCAAGGACACTGACAGAGTGACAGTGGGAGCAGTCTGGACCGGCTGGGTAACTGATAGACAACATCAAGGACACAGACAGAGTGACAGTGGGAGCAGTCTGGGCCGGCTGTGTAAATGAGAAACGACAGCAAGGACACTGACAGAGTGACAGTGGGGGCAGTCTGGAACGGCTGGGCAACTGAGAGACAACAGCAAGGACACTGACAGAGTGACAGTGGGAGCAGTCTGGGCCGGCTGGTAACTGAGATACAACA
This sequence comes from Scyliorhinus torazame, assembly GCF_047496885.1. NCBI lineage: Eukaryota > Metazoa > Chordata > Chondrichthyes > Carcharhiniformes > Scyliorhinidae > Scyliorhinus > Scyliorhinus torazame. The sequence goes on from NW_027307829.1 coordinate 147,595, forward strand.
GCAAGGACACTGACAGAGTGACAGTGGGGGCAGTCTGGAACGGCTGGGCAACTGAGAGACAACAGCAAGGACAGTGACAGAGTGACAGTGGGAGCAGTCTAGGCCGGCTGGGTAACTGAGAGACAACAGCAAGGACACTGACAGAGTGACAGTGGGAGCAGTCTGGGCCGGCTGGGTAACTGAGAGACAACAGCAAGAACACTGACAGAGTGACAGTTATAGCAGTCTGGGCCGGCTGGGTAACTGAGAGACAACAGCAAGGATGCTGACAGAGTGACAGCGGGAGCAGTCTGGACCGGCTGGGTAACTGAGAGACAACAGCAAGGACACTGACAGAGTGACAGTGGGAGCAGTCTGGGCCGGCTGGGTAACTGAGAGACAACAGCAAGGACAGTGACAGAGTGACAGTGGGAGCAGTCTGGGCCGGCTGGATAACTGAGAGACAACAGCAAGGACACTGACGGAGTGACAGTGGGAGCAGTCTGGGCCGGCTGGGTAACTGAGAGACAACAGCAAGGTCAGTGACAGAGTGACAGTGAGAGCAGTCTGGGCCGGCTGGGTAACTGAGAGACAACAGCAAGGACACTGACAGAGTGACAGTGGGAGCAGTGTGGGCCGGCTGGGTAACTGAGAGACAACAGCAAGGTCAGTGACAGAGTGACAGTGAGAGCAGTCTGGGCCGGCTGGGTAACTGATAGACAACATCAAGGACACAGACAGAGTGACAGTGGGAGCAGTCTCGGCCGGCTGGGTAATTGAGAGACAACAGCAAGGACACTGACAGAGTGACAGTGGGAGCAGTCTGGGCCGGCTGTGTAAATGAGAAACAACAGCAAGTACACTGACAGAGTGACAGTGGGAGCAGTCTGGAACGGCTGGGCAACTGAGAGACAACAGCAAGGACACTGACAGAGTGACAGTGGGAGCAGTCTGGGCCGGATGGGTAACTGAGAGACAACAGCAAGGACAGTGACAGAGTGACAGTGGGAGCAGTCTGGGCCGGCTGGGTAACTGTGAGACAACAGCAAGGACACTGACAGAGTGACAGTGGGAGCAGTCTGGGCCGGCTGGGTAACTGAGAGACAACAGCAAGGACAGTGACAGAGTGACAGTGGGAGCAGTCTGGGCCGGCTGGGTAACTGAGAGACAACAGCAAGGACAGTGACAGAGTGACAGTGGGAGCAGTCTGTACCGGCTGGGTAACTGAGAGACAACAGCAAGGACACTGACAGAGTGACAGTGGGAGCAGTCTGGGCCGGCTGAATAAATTAGAGAAAACAGCAAGGACACTGACAGAGTGACAGTGGGAGCAGTCTGGGCCGGCTGGGTAACTGAGAGACAACAGCAAGGACGCTGACAGAGTGACAGCGGGAGCAGTCTGGACCGGCTGGGTAACTGAGAGACAACAGCAAGTACACTGACAGAGTGACCGTTGGAGCAGTCTGGGCCGGCTGGGTAACTGAGAGACAGCAGCAAGGACAGTGACAGAGTGACAGTGGGAGCAGTCTGGGCCGGCTGGGTAACTGAGAGACAACAGCAAGGACACTGACAGAGTGACAATGGGAGCAGTCTGGGCCGGCTGGGTAACTGAGAGACAACAGCAAGGACACTGACAGAGAGACAGTGGGAGCAGTCTGGATCGGCTGGGTAACTGAGAGACAACAGCAAGGACAGTGACAGAGTGACAGTGGTGAGAACAGTCTGGGCCGGCTGGGTAACTGAGAGACAACAGCAAGGACACTGACAGAGAGACAGTGGGAGCAGTCTGGGCCGGCTGGGTAACTGAGAGACAACAGCAAGGACACTGACAGAGTGACAGTGGGAGCAGTCTGGGCCGCCTGGGTAACTGAGATACAACAGCAAGGACACTGACAGATTGACAATGGGAGCAGTCTGGGCCGGCTGGGTAACTGAGAGACAACAGCAAGGACACTGACAGAGTGACAGTGGGAGCAGTCTGGACCGGCTGGGTAACTGAGAGACAACAGCAAGGACAGTGACAGAGTGACAGTGGTGAGAACAGTCTGGGCCGGCTGGGTAACTGAGAGACAACAGCAAGGACACTGACAGAGAGACAGTGGGAGCAGTCTGGGCCGGCTGGGTAACTGAGAGACAACAGCAAGGACACTGACAGAGTGACAGTGGGAGCAGTGTGGGCCGCCTGGGTAACTGAGATACAACAGCAAGGACACTGACAGAGTGACAGTGGGAGCAGTCTCGGCCGGCTGGGTAACTGAGAGACAACAGCAAGGACACTGACAGAGTGACAGTGGGAGCAGTCTGGGCCGGCTGAATAAATTAGAGAAAACAGCAAGGACACTGACAGTGTGACAGTGGTGAGAACAGTCTGGGCTGGCTGCGTAACTGAGATACAACAGCGAGGACAGTGACAGAGTGACAGTGAGAGCAGTGTGGGCCGGCTGGTAACTGAGAGACAACAGCAAGGACACTGACAGAGAGACAGTGGGAGCAGTCTGGGCCGGCTGGTAACTGAGAGACAACAGCAAGAACACTGACATAGAGACGGTGGGAGCAGTCTGGGCCGGCTGGGTAACTGAGAGACAACAGCAAGGACACTGACAGAGTGACAGCGGGAGCAGTCTGGGCCGGCTGGGTAACTGAGAGACAACAGCAAGGACACTGACAGAGTGACAGTGGGAGCAGTCTGGGCCGGCTGGGTAACTGAGAGACAACAGCAGGGACCCTGACAGAGTGACAGTGGGAGCAGCCTGGACCGGCTGGGTAACTGAGAGACAACAGCAAGGACACTGACAGAGTGACAGTGGGAGCAGTCTGGGCCGGCTGAATAAATTAGAGAAAACAGCAAGGACACTGTCAGAGTGACAGTGGTGAGAACAGTCTGGGCCGGCAGGTAACTGAGAGACAATAGCAAGGACACTGACAGAGAGACGTTGGGAGCAGTCTGGACCGGCTGGGTAACTGAGATACAACAGCGAGGACAGTGACAGAGTGACAGTGAGAGCAGTGTGGGCCGGCTGGTAACTGAGAGACAACAGCAAGGACACTGACAGAGAGACAGTGGGAGCAGTCTGGGCCGGCTGGTAACTGAGAGACAACAGCAAGAACACTGACAGAGAGACAGTGGGAGCAGTCTGGGCCGGCTGGGCAACTGAAAGACAACAGCAAGGACACTGTCAGTAACAGTTGGAGCAGTCTGGGCCGGCTGGGTAACTGAGAGACAACAGCAAGGACAGTGACAGAGTGACAGTGGGAGCAGTCTCGGCCGGCTGGGTAACTGAGATACAACAGCGAGGACAGTGACAGAGTGACAGTTAGAGCAGTGTGGGCCGGCTGGTAACAGAGAGACAACAGCAAGGACACTGACAGAGAGACAGTGGAAGCAGTCTGGGCCGGCTGGTAACTGAGAGACAACAGCAAGGACACTGACAGAGAGACAGTGGGAGCAGTCTGGGCCGGCTGGGTAACTGAGAGACAAGAGCAAGGACACTGACAGAGTGACAGCGGGAGCAGTCAGGGCCGGCTGGGTAACTGAGAGACAACAGCAAGGACACTGACAGAGTGACAGTGGGAGCAGTCTGGGCCGGCTGGGTAACTGAGAGACAACAGCAAGGACCCTGACAGAGTGACAGTGGGAGCAGTCTTTGCCGGCTGAATAAATTAGAGAAAACAGCAAGGACACTGACAGATTGACAGTGGTGAGAACAGTCTGGGCCGGCTGGGTAACTGAGAGACAACAGCAGGGACACTGACAGAGTGACAGTGGGAGCAGTCTGGGCCGGCTGGTAACTGAGAGACAACAGCAAGGACACTGACAGAGAGACAGTGGGAGCTGTCTGGGCCGGCTGGGTAACTGAGAGACAACAGCAAGGACACTGACAAAGTGACAGTGGGAGCAGTCTGGGCCGGCTGGTAACTGAGAGACAACAGCAAGGACACTGACAGAGAGACAGTGGGAGCTGTCTGGGCCGGCTGGGTAACTGATAGACAACAGCAAGGACACTGACAGAGTGACAGTGGGAGCAGTCTGGGCCGGCTGGGTAACTGAGAGACAACAGCAAGGACACTGACAAAGTGACAGCGGGAGCAGTCTGGGCCGGCTGGGTAACTGAGAGACAACAGCAAGGACACTGACAGAGTGACAGTGGGAGCAGTCTGGGCCGGCTGGGTAACTGAGAGACAACAGCAAGGACCCTGACAGAGTGACAGTGGGAGCAGTCTGGGCCGGCTGAATAAATTAGAGAAAACAGCAAGGACAGTGACAGTGTGACAGTGGTGAGAACAGTCTGGGCCGGCTGGTAACTGAGAGACAATAGCAAGGACACTGACAGAGAGACTTTGGGAGCAGTCTGGACCGGCTGGGTAACTGAGAGACAACAGCAAGGACACTGACAGAGTGACAGTGGGAGCAGTCTGGGCCGGCTGGGTAACTGAGAAACAACAGCAAGGACACTGACAGAGTGACAGTGGGAGCAGTCTGGACCGGCTGGGTAACTGAGAGGAAACAGCAAGGACACTGACAGAGTGACAGTGGGAGCAGTCTGGGCCGGCTGGGTAACTGAGAAACAACAGCAAGGACACTGACAGAGTGACAGTGGGAGCAGTCTGGACCGGCTGGGTAACTGAGAGACAACAGCAAGGACAGTGACAGAGTGACAGTGGTGAGAACAGTCTGGGCCGGCTGGGTAACTGAGAGACAACAGCAAGGACACTGACAGAGTGACAGTGGGAGCAGTCTGGACCGGCTGGGTAACTGAGAGACAACAGCAACGACACAGACAGAGTGACAGTGGGAGCAGTCTGGGCCGTCTGGGTAACTGAGAGACAACATCAAGGACACTGACAGAGTGACAGTGGGAGCAGTCTGGGCCGGCTGGGTAACTGAGAGACAACAGCAACGACACAGACAGAGTGACAGTGGGAGCAGTCTGGGCCGTCTGGGTAACTGAGATACAACAGCAAGGACACTGACAGAGTGACAGTGGGAGCAGTCTGGGCCGGCTGAATAAATTAGAGAAAACAGCAAGGACACTGACAGTGTGACAGTGGTGAGAACAGTCTGGGCCGGCTGGGTAACTGAGATACAACAGCAAGGACAGTGACAGAGTGACAGTGAGAGCAGTCTGGGCCGGCTGGTATCTGAGAGACAACAGCAAGGACACTGACAGAGTGACAGTGGGAGCAGTCTGGGCCGGCTGGTAACTGAGAGACAACAGCAAGGACACTGACAGAGTGACAGTGGGAGCAGTCTGGGCCGGCTGGTAACTGAGGGACAACAGCAAGGACACTGACAGAGAGACAGTGGGAGCAGTCTGGGCCGGCTGGTAACTGAGGGACAACAGCAAGGACACTGACAGAGAGACAGTGGGAGCAGTCTGGGCCGGCTGGGTAACTGAGAGACAACAGCAAGGACACTGACAGAGTGACAGTGGGAGCAGTCTGGGCCGGCTGGGTAACTGAGAGACAACAGCAAGGACACTGACAGAGTGACAGTGGGAGCAGTCTGGGCCGGCTGGGTAACTGAGAGACAACAGCAAGGACCCTGACAGAGTGACAGTGGGAGCAGTCTTTGCCGGCTGAATAAATTAGAGAAAACAGCAAGGACACTGACAGATTGACAGTGGTGAGAACAGCCTGGGCCGGCTGGTAACTGAGAGACAATAGCAAGGACACTGACAGAGACGTTGGGAGCAGTCTGGGCCGGCTGGGTAACTGAGAGACAACAGCAAGGACACTGACAGAGTGACAGTGGGAGCAGTCTGGGCCGGCTGGGTAACTGAGAGACAACAGCAGGGACACTGACAGAGTGACAGTGGGAGCAGTCTGGGCCGGCTGGTAACTGAGAGACAACAGCAAGGACACTGACAGAGTGACAGTGGGAGCAGTCTGGGCCGGCTGGGTAACTGAGAGACAACAGCAAGGACACTGACAGAGTGACAGTGGGAGCAGTCTGGGCCGGCTGGGTAACTGAGAGACAACAGCAAGGACCCTGACAGAGTGACAGTGGGAGCAGTCTGGGCCGGCTGAATAAATTAGAGAAAACAGCAAGGACACTGACAGAGTGACAGTGGTGAGAACAGTCTGGGCCGGCTGGTAACTGAGAGACAACAGCAAGGACACTGACAGAGTGACAGTGGTGAGAACAGTCTGGGCCGGCTGGTAACTGAGAGACAACAGCAAGGACACTGACAGAGAGACGTTGGGAGCAGTCTGGACCGGCTGGGTAACTGAGAGACAACAGCAAGGACACTGACAGAGTGACAGTGGGAGCAGTCTGGGCCGGCTGGGTAACTGAGAAACAACAGCAAGTACACTGACAGAGTGACAGTGGGGGCAGTCTGGGCCGGCTGGGTAACTGAGAGACAACAGCAAGGACACTGACAGAGTGACAGTGGGGGCAGTCTGGGCCGGCTGGGTAACTGAGAGAAAACAGCAAGGACACTGACAGACTGACAGTGGGAGCAGTCTGGGCCGGCTGGGTAACTGAGAGACAACAGCAAGGACACTGACAGAGTGACAGTGGGAGCAGTCTGGGCCGGCTGGTAACTGAGAGACAACAGCAAGGACAGTGACAGAGTGACAGTGGGAGCAGTCTCGGCCGGCTGGGTAACTGAGATACAACAGCAAGGACAGTGACAGAGAGACAGTGGGAGCAGTCTGGGCCGGCTGGGTAACTGAGAGACAACAGCAAGGACACTGACAGAGAGACAGTGGGAGCAGTCTGGGCCGGCTGGTAACAGAGAGACAACAGCAAGGACACTGACAGAGAGACAGTGGGAGCAGTCTGGGCCGGCTGGGTAACTGAGAGACAACAGCAAGGACACTGACTGAGTGACAGTGGGAGCAGTCTTTGCCGGCTGAATAAATTAGAGAAAACAGCAAGGACACTGACAGATTGACAGTGGTGAGAACAGTCTGGGCCGGCTGGGTAACTGAGAGACAACAGCAAGGACACTGACAGAGTGACAGTGGGAGCAGTCTGGGCCGGCTGGGTAACTGAGAGACAACAGCAGGGACACTGACAGAGTGACAGTGGGAGCAGTCTGGGCCGGCTGGTAACTGAGAGACAATAGCAAGGACACTGACAGAGAGACAGTGGGAGCAGTCTGGGCCGGCTGGGTAACTGAGAGACAACAGCAAGGACACTGACAGAGTGACAGCGGGAGCAGTCTGGGCCGGCTGGGTAACTGAGAGACAACAGCAAGGACACTGACAGAGTGACAGTGGGAGCAGTCTGGGCCGGCTGGGTAACTGAGAGACAACAGCAAGGACCCTGACAGAGTGACAGTGGGAGCAGTCTGGGCCGGCTGAATAAATTAGAGAAAACAGCAAGGACACTGACAGAGTGACAGTGGTGAGAACAGTCTGGGCCGGCTGGTAACTGAGAGACAATAGCAAGGACACTGACAGAGAGACGTTGGGAGCAGTCTGGACCGGCTGGGTAACTGAGAGACAATAGCAAGGACACTGACAGAGAGACGTTGGGAGCAGTCTGGGCCGGCTGGGTAACTGAGAAACAACAGCAAGGACAGTGACAGAGTGACAGTGGGAGCAGTCTGGACCGGCTGGGTAACTGAGAGACAACAGCAAGGACACTGACAGAGTGACAGTGGGAGCAGTCTGGGCCGGCTGGGTAACTGAGAGACAACAGCAAGGACACTGACAGAGTGACAGCGGGAGCAGTCTGGGCCGGCTGGGTAACTGAGAAACAACAGCAAGGACAGTGACAGAGTGACAGTGGTGAGAACAGTCTGGGCCGGCTGGGTAACTGAGAGACAAAAGCAAGGACACTGACAGAGTGACAGTGGGAGCAGTCTGGGCCGGCTGGGTAACTGAGATACAACAGCAAGGACACTGACAGAGTGACAGTGGGAGCAGTCTGGGCCGTCTGGGTAACTGAGATACAACAGCAAGGACACTGACAGAGTGACAGTGGGAGCAGTCTGGGCCGGCTGAATAAATTAGAGAAAACAGCAAGGACACTGACAGTGTGACAGTGGTGAGAACAGTCTGGGCTGGCTGGGTAACTGAGATACAACAGCGAGGACAGTGACAGAGTGACAGTGAGAGCAGTGTGGGCCGGCTGGTATCTGAGAGACAACAGCAAGGACACTGACAGAGAGACAGTGGGAGCAGTCTGGGCCGGCTGGTAACTGAGGGACAACAGCAAGGACACTGACAGAGAGACAGTGGGAGCAGTCTGGGCCGGCTGGGTAACTGAGAGACAACAGCAAGGACACTGACAGAGTGACAGCGGGAGCAGTCTGGGCCGGCTGGGTAACTGAGAGACAACAGCAAGGACACTGACAGAGTGACAGTGGGAGCAGTCTGGGCCGGCTGGGTAACTGAGAGACAACAGCAAGGACACTGACAGAGTGACAGTGGGAGCAGTCTTTGCCGGCTGAATAAATTAGAGAAAACAGCAAGGACACTGACAGATTGACAGTGGTGAGAACAGCCTGGGCCGGCTGGTAACTGAGAGACAATAGCAAGGACACTGACAGAGACGTTGGGAGCAGTCTGGGCCGGCTGGGTAACTGAGAGACAACAGCAAGGACACTGACAGAGTGACAGTGGGATCAGTCTGGGCCGGCTGGGTAACTGAGAGACAACAGCAGGGACACTGACTGAGTGACAGTGGGAGCAGTCTGGGCCGGCTGGTAACTGAGAGACAACAGCAAGGACACTGACAGAGAGACAGTGGGAGCAGTCTGGGCCGGCTGGGTAACTGAGAGACAACAGCAAGGACACTGACAGAGAGACAGTGGGAGCAGTCTGGGCCGGCTGGGTAACTGAGAGACAACAGCAAGGACACTGACAGAGTGACAGTGGGAGCAGTCTGGGCCGGCTGGGTAACTGAGAGACAACAGCAAGGACCCTGACAGAGTGACAGTGGGAGCAGTCTGGGCCGGCTGAATAAATTAGAGAAAACAGCAAGGACACTGACAGAGTGACAGTGGTGAGAACAGTCTGGGCTGGCTGGGTAACTGAGATACAACAGCGAGGACAGTGACAGAGTGACAGTGAGAGCAGTGTGGGCCGGCTGGTAACTGAGAGACAACAGCAATGACACTGACAGAGAGACAGTGGGAGCAGTCTGGGCCGGCTGGTAACTGAGAGACAACAGCAAGGACACTGACAGAGAGACAGTGGGAGCAGTCTGGGCCGGCTGGGTAACTGAGAGACAACAGCAAGGACACTGACAGAGTGACAGCGGGAGCAGTCTGGGCCGGCAGGGTAACTGAGAGACAACAGCAAGGACACTGACAGAGTGACAGTGGGAGCAGTCTCGGCCGGCTGGGTAACTGAGAGACAACAGCAAGGACCCTGACAGAGTGACAGTGGGAGCAGTCTGGGCCGGCTGGGTAACTGAGATACAACAGCAAGGACAGTGACAGAGTGACAGTGGGAGCAGTCTGGGCCGGCTGAATAAATTAGAGAAAACAGCAAGGACACTGACAGAGTGACAGTGGTGAGAACAGTCTGGGCCGGCTGGTAACTGAGAGACAACAGCAAGGACACTGACAGAGAGACGTTGGGAGCAGTCTGGACCGGCTGGGTAACTGAGAGACAACAGCAAGGACACTGACAGAGTGACAGTGGGAACAGTCTGGGCCGGCTAGGTAACTGAGAGACAACAGCAAGGACACTGACGGAGTGACAGTGGGAGCAGTCTGGGCCGGCTGGTAACTGAGAGACAACAGCAAGGACACTGACAGAGAGACAGTGGGAGCAGTCTCGGCCGGCTGGGTAACTGAGCTACAACAGCGAGGACAGTGACAGAGTGACAGTGGTGAGAACAGTCTGGGCCGGCTGGGTAACTGAGAGACAACAGCAGGGACACTGACAGAGTGACAGTGGGAGCAGTCTGGGCCGGCTGGTAACTGAGAGACAACAGCAAGGACACTGACAGAGAGACAGTGGGAGCAGTCTGGGCCGGCTGGGTAACTGAGAGACAACAGCAAGGACACTGACAGAGTGACAGCGGGAGCAGTCTGGGCCGGCTGGGTAACTGAGAGACAACAGCAAGGACACTGACAGAGTGACAGTGGGAGCAGTCTGGGCCGGCTGGGTAACTGAGAGACAACAGCAAGGACCCTGACAGAGTGACAGTGGGAGCAGTCTGGGCCGGCTGAATAAATTAGAGAAAACAGCAAGGACACTGACAGTGTGACAGTGGTGAGAACAGTCTGGGCCGGCTGGTAACTGAGAGACAATAGCAAGGACACTGACAGAGAGACGTTGGGAGCAGTCTGGACCGGCTGGGTAACTGAGAGACAACAGCAAGGACACTGACAGAGTGACAGTGGGAGCAGTCTGGGCCGGCTGGGTAACTGAGAAACAACAGCAAGGACACTGACAGAGTGACAGCGGGAGCAGTCTGGACCGGCTGGGTAACTGAGAGACAACAGCAAGGACAGTGACAGAGTGACAGTGGTGAGAACAGTCTGGGCCGGCTGGGTAACTGAGAGACAACAGCAAGGACACTGACAGAGTGACAGTGGGAGCAGTCTGGGCCGGCTGGGTAACTGAGATACAACAGCAAGGACACTGACAGAGTGACAGTGGGAGCAGTCTGGGCCGTCTGGGTAACTGAGATACAACAGCAAGGACACTGACAGAGTGACAGTGGGAGCAGTCTGGGCCGGCTGAATAAATTAGAGAAAACAGCAAGGACACTGACAGTGTGACAGTGGTGAGAACAGTCTGGGCTGGCTGGGTAACTGAGATACAACAGCGAGGACAGTGACAGAGTGACAGTGAGAGCAGTGTGGGCCGGCTGGTATCTGAGAGACAACAGCAAGGACACTGACAGAGAGACAGTGGGAGCAGTCTGGGCCGGCTGGTAACTGAGGGACAACAGCAAGGACACTGACAGAGAGACAGTGGGAGCAGTCTGGGCCGGCTGGGTAACTGAGAGACAACAGCAAGGACACTGACAGAGTGACAGCGGGAGCAGTCTGGGCCGGCTGGGTAACTGAGAGACAACAGCAAGGACACTGACAGAGTGACAGTGGGAGCAGTCTGGGCCGGCTGGGTAACTGAGAGACAACAGCAAGGACCCTGACAGAGTGACAGTGGGAGCAGTCTTTGCCGACTGAATAAATTAGAGAAAACAGCAAGGACACTGACAGATTGACAGTGGTGAGAACAGCCTGGGCCGGCTGGTAACTGAGAGACAATAGCAAGGACACTGACAGAGACGTTGGGAGCAGTCTGGGCCGGCTGGGTAACTGAGAGACAACAGCAAGGACACTGACAGAGTGACAGTGGGAGCAGTCTGGGCCGGCTGGGTAACTGAGAGACAACAGCAGGGACACTGACAAAGTGACAGTGGGAGCAGTCTGGGCCGGCTGGTAACTGAGAGACAACAGCAAGGACACTGACAGAGAGACAGTGGGAGCAGTCTGGGCCGGCTGGGTAACTGAGAGACAACAGCAAGGACACAGACAGAGTGACAGTGGGAGCAGTCTGGGCCGGCTGGGTAACTGAGAGACAACAGCAAGGACACTGACAGAGAGACAGTGGGAGCAGTCTGGGCCGGCTGGGTAACTGAGAGACAACAGCAAGGACACTGACAGAGTGACAGTGGGAGCAGTCTGGGCCGGCTGGTAACTGAGAGACAACAGCAAGGACAGTGACAGAGTGACAGTGGGAGCAGTCTCGGCCGGCTGGGTAACTGAGATACAACAGCGAGGACAGTGACAGAGTGACAGTTAGAGCAGTCTGGGCCGGCTGGTAACAGAGAGACAACAGCAAGGACACTGACAGAGTGACAGTGGGAGCAGTCTGGGCCGGCTGGGTAACTGAGAGACAAGAGCAAGGACAGTGACAGAGTGACAGTGGGAGCAGTCTGGGCCGGCTGGGTAACTGAGAGACAACAGCAAGGACACTGACAGAGTGACAGTGGGAGCAGTTCGGGCCGGCTGGGTAACTGAGAGACAACAGCAAGGACCCTGACAGAGTGACAGTGGGAGCAGTCTTTGCCGGCTGAATAAATTAGAGAAAACAGCAAGGACACTGACAGATTGACAGTGGTGAGAACAGTCTGGGCCGGCTGGGTAACTGAGAGACAACAGCAAGGACCCTGACAGAGTGACAGTGGGAGCAGTCTGGGCCGGCTGGTAACTGAGAGACAACAGCAAGGACACTGACAGAGAGACAGTGGGAGCAGTCTGGGCCGGCTGGGTAACTGAGAGACAACAGCAAGGACACTGACAGAGTGACAGTGGGAGCAGTCTGGGCCGGCTGGTAACTGAGAGACAACAGCAAGGACACTGACAGAGAGACAGTGGGAGCAGTCTGGGCCGGCTGGGTAACTGAGAGACAACAGCAAGGACACTGACAGAGTGACAGCGGGAGCAGTCTGGGCCGGCTGGGTAACTGAGAGACAACAGCAAGGACACTGACAGAGTGACAGTGGGAGCAGTCTGGGCCGGCTGGGTAACTGAGAGACAACAGCAAGGACCCTGACAGAGTGACAGTGGGAGCAGTCTGGGCCGGCTGAATAAATTAGAGAAAACAGCAAGGACACTGACAGTGTGACAGTGGTGAGAACAGTCTGGGCCGGCTGGTAACTGAGAGACAATAGCAAGGACACTGACAGAGAGACGTTGGGAGCAGTCTGGACCGGCTGGGTAACTGAGAGACAACAGCAAGGACACTGACAGAGTGACAGTGGGAGCAGTCTGGGCCGGCTGGGTAACTGAGAAACAACAGCAAGGACACTGACAGAGTGACAGCGGGAGCAGTCTGGACCGGCTGGGTAACTGAGAGACAACAGCAAGGACAGTGACAGAGTGACAGTGGTGAGAACAGTCTGGGCCGGCTGGGTAACTGAGAGACAACAGCAAGGACACTGACAGAGTGACAGTGGGAGCAGTCTGGGCCGGCTGGGTAACTGAGATACAACAGCAAGGACACTGACAGAGTGACAGTGGGAGCAGTCTGGGCCGGCTGAATAAATTAGAGAAAACAGCAAGGACACTGACAGTGTGACAGTGGTGAGAACAGTCTGGGCTGGCTGGGTAACTGAGATACAACAGCGAGGACAGTGACAGAGTGACAGTGAGAGCAGTGTGGGCCGGCTGGTATCTGAGAGACAACAGCAAGGACACTGACAGAGAGACAGTGGGAGCAGTCTGGGCCGGCTGGTAACTGAGGGACAACAGCAAGGACACTGACAGAGAGACAGTGGGAGCAGTCTGGGCCGGCTGGGTAACTGAGAGACAACAGCAAGGACACTGACAGAGAGACAGTGGGAGCAGTCTGGGCCGGCTGGGTAACTGAGAGACAACAGCAAGGACACTGACAGAGTGACAGCGGGAGCAGTCTGGGCCGGCTGGGTAACTGAGAGACAACAGCAAGGACACTGACAGAGTGACAGTGGGAGCAGTCTGGGCCGGCTGGGTAACTGAGAGACAACAGCAAGGACCCTGACAGAGTGACAGTAGGAGCAGTCTTTGCCGACTGAATAAATTAGAGAAAACAGCAAGGACACTGACAGATTGACAGTGGTGAGAACAGCCTGGGCCGGCTGGTAACTGAGAGACAATAGCAAGGACACTGACAGAGACGTTGGGAGCAGTCTGGGCCGGCTGGGTAACTGAGAGACAACAGCAAGGACACTGACAGAGTGACAGTGGGAGCAGTCTGGGCCGGCTGGGTAACTGAGAGACAACAGCAAGGACACTGACAGAGTGACAGTGGGAGCAGTCTGGGCCGGCTGGGTAACTGAGAGACAACAGCAGGGACACTGACAGAGTGACAGTGGGAGCAGTCTGGGCCGGCTGGGTAACTGAGAGACAACAGCAAGGACACTGACAGAGTGACAGTGGGAGCAGTCTGGGCCGGCTGGGTAACTGAGAGACAACAGCAGGGACACTGACAGAGTGACAGTGGGAGCAGTCTGGGCCGGCTGGTAACTGAGAGACAACAGCAAGGACACTGACAGAGAGACAGTGGGAGCAGTCTGGGCCGGCTGGGTAACTGAGAGACAACAGCAAGGACACAGACAGAGTGACAGTGGGAGCAGTCTGGGCCGGCTGGGTAACTGAGAGACAACAGCAAGGACACTGACAGAGAGACAGTGGGAGCAGTCTGGGCCGGCTGGGTAACTGAGAGACAACAGCAAGGACACTGACAGAGTGACAGTGGGAGCAGTCTGGGCCGGCTGGGTAACTGAGAGACAACAGCAAGGACCCTGACAGAGTGACAGTGGGAGCAGTCTGGGCCGGCTGAATAAATTAGAGAAAACCGCAAGGACACTGACAGAGTGACAGTGGGAGCAGTCTGGGCCGGCTGGTAACTGAGAGACAACAGCAAGGACACTGACAGAGAGACAGTGGGAGCAGTCTGGGCCGGCTGGGTAACTGAGAGACAACAGCAAGGACACTGACAGAGTGACAGCGGGAGCAGTCTGGGCCGGCTGGGTAACTGAGAGACAACAGCAAGGACACTGACAGAGTGACAGTGGGAGCAGTCTGGGCCGGCTGGGTAACTGAGAGACAACAGCAAGGACCCTGACAGAGTGACAGTGGGAGCAGTCTGGGCCGGCTGAATAAATTAGAGAAAACAGCAAGGACACTGACAGTGTGACAGTGGTGAGAACAGTCTGGGCCGGCTGGTAACTGAGAGACAATAGCAAGGACACTGACAGAGAGACGTTGGGAGCAGTCTGGACCGGCTGGGTAACTGAGAGACAACAGCAAGGACACTGACAGAGTGACAGTGGGAGCAGTCTGGGCCGGCTGGGTAACTGAGAAACAACAGCAAGGACACTGACAGAGTGACAGCGGGAGCAGTCTGGACCGGCTGGGTAACTGAGAGACAACAGCAAGGACAGTGACAGAGTGACAGTGGTGAGAACAGTCTGGGCCGGCTGGGTAACTGAGAGACAACAGCAAGGACACTGACAGAGTGACAGTGGGAGCAGTCTGGGCCGGCTGGGTAACTGAGATACAACAGCAAGGACACTGACAGAGTGACAGTGGGAGCAGTCTGGGCCGGCTGAATAAATTAGAGAAAACAGCAAGGACACTGACAGTGTGACAGTGGTGAGAACAGTCTGGGCTGGCTGGGTAACTGAGATACAACAGCGAGGACAGTGACAGAGTGACAGTGAGAGCAGTGTGGGCCGGCTGGTATCTGAGAGACAACAGCAAGGACACTGACAGAGAGACAGTGGGAGCAGTCTGGGCCGGCTGGTAACTGAGGGACAACAGCAAGGACACTGACAGAGAGACAGTGGGAGCAGTCTGGGCCGGCTGGGTAACTGAGAGACAACAGCAAGGACACTGACAGAGTGACAGCGGGAGCAGTCTGGGCCGGCTGGGTAACTGAGAGACAACAGCAAGGACACTGACAGAGTGACAGTGGGAGCAGTCTGGGCCGGCTGGGTAACTGAGAGACAACAGCAAGGACCCTGACAGAGTGACAGTGGGAGCAGTCTTTGCCGGCTGAATAAATTAGAGAAAACAGCAAGGACACTGACAGATTGACAGTGGTGAGAACAGCCTGGGCCGGCTGGTAACTGAGAGACATTAGCAAGGACACTGACAGAGACGTTGGGAGCAGTCTGGGCCGGCTGGGTAACTGAGAGACAACAGCAAGGACACTGACAGAGTGACAGTGGGAGCAGTCTGGGCCGGCTGGGTAACTGAGAGACAACAGCAGGGACACTGACAGAGTGACAGTGGGAGCAGTCTGGGCCGGCTGGTAACTGAGAGACAACAGCAAGGACACTGACAGAGAGACAGTGGGAGCAGTCTGGGCCGGCTGGGTAACTGAGAGACAACAGCAAGGACACTGACAGAGAGACAGTGGGAGCAGTCTGGGCCGGCTGGGTAACTGAGAGACAACAGCAAGGACACTGACAGAGTGACAGTGGGAGCAGTCTGGGCCGGCTGGGTAACTGAGAGACAACAGCAAGGACCCTGACAGAGTGACAGTGGGAGCAGTCTGGGCCGGCTGGGTAACTGAGAGACAACAGCAAGGACACTGACAGAGTGACAGTGGGAGCAGTCTGGGCCGGCTGAATAAATTAGAGAAAACAGCAAGGACACTGACAGAGTGACAGTGGTGAGAACAGTCTGGGCCGGCTGGTAACTGAGAGACAACAGCAAGGACACTGACAGAGTGACAGTGGTGAGAACAGTCTGGGCCGGCTGGTAACTGAGAGACAACAGCAAGGACACTGACAGAGTGACAGTGAGAGCAGTCTGGGCCGGCTGGGTTACTGAGAGACAACAGCAAGGACACTGACAGAGTGACAGTGGGAGCAGTCTGGGCCGGCTGGGTAACTGAGAGACAACAGCAAGGACACTGACAGAGTGACAGTGGGAGCAGTCTGGGCCGGCTGGTAACTGAGAGACAACAGCAAGGACACTGACAGAGAGACAGTGGGAGCAGTCTGGGCCGGCTAGGTAACTGAGAGACAACAGCAAGGACACTGACAGAGTGACAGCGGGAGCAGTCTGGGCCGGCTGGGTAACTGAGAGACAACAGCAAGGACACTGACAGAGTGAGAGTGGCAGCAGTCTGGGCCGGCTGGGTAACTCAGAGACAACAGCAAGGACCCTGACAGAGTGACAGTGGGAGCAGTCTGGGCCGGCTGAATAAATTAGAGAAAACAGCAAGGACACTGACAGAGTGACAGTGGTGAGAACAGTCTGGACCGGCTGGGTAACTGAGAGACAACAGCAAGGACACTGACAGAGTGACAGTGGGAGCAGTCTGGGCCGGCTGGGTAACTGAGAGACAACAGCAGGGACACTGACAGAGTGACAGTGGGAGCAGTCTGGGCCGGCTGGGTAACTGAGAGACAACAGCAAGGACCCTGACAGAGTGACAGTGGGAGCAGTCTGGGCCGGCTGAATAAATTAGAGAAAACAGCAAGGACACTGACAGAGTGACAGTGGTGAGAACAGTCTGGGCCGGCTGGTAACTGAGAGACAATAGCAAGGACACTGACAGAGAGACGTTGGGAGCAGTCTGGACCGGCTGGGTAACTGAGAGACAACAGCAAGGACACTGACAGAGTGACAGTGGGAGCAGTCTGGGCCGTCTGGGTAACTGAGATACAACAGCAAGGACACTGACAGAGTGACAGTGGGAGCAGTCTGGGCCGGCTGAATAAATTAGAGAAAACAGCAAGGACACTGACAGTGTGACAGTGGTGAGAACAGTCTGGGCTGGCTGGGTAACTGAGATACAACAGCAAGGACACTGACAGAGTGACAGTGGGAGCAGTGTGGGCCGGCTGGTATCTGAGAGACAACAGCAAGGACACTGACAGAGACGTTGGGAGCAGTCAGGGCCGGCTGAGTAACTGAGAGACAACAGCAAGGACACTGACAGAGTGACAGTGGGAGCAGTCTGGGCCGGCTGGGTAACTGAGAGACAACAGCAGGGACACTGACAGAGTGACAGTGGGAGCAGTCTGGGCCGGCTGGTAACTGAGAGACAACAGCAAGGAAACTGACAGAGAGACAGTGGGAGCAGTCTGGGCCGGCTGGGTAACTGAGAGACAACAGCAAGGACACTGACAGAGAGACAGTGGGAGCAGTCTGGGCCGGCTGGGTAACTGAGAGACAACAGCAAGGACACTGACAGAGTGACAGTGGGAGCAGTCTGGGCCGGCTGGGTAACTGAGAGACAACAGCAAGGACCCTGACAGAGTGACAGTGGGAGCAGTCTGGGCCGGCTGAATAAATTACAGAAAACAGCAAGGACACTGACAGAGTGACAGTCGTGAGAACAGTCTGGGCCGGCTGGTCACTGAGAGACAACAGCAAGGACACTGACAGAGAGACAGTGGGAGCAGTCTGGGCCGGCTGGGTAACTGAGAGACAAGAGCAAGGACAGTGACAGAGTGACAGTGGGAGCAGTCTGGGCCGGCTGGGTAACTGAGAGACAACAGCAAGGACACTGACAGAGTGACAGCGGGAGCAGTCTGGGCCGGCTGGGTAACTGAGAGACAACAGCAAGGACACTGACAGAGTGACAGTGGGAGCAGTTCGGGCCGGCTGGGTAACTGAGAGACAACAGCAAGGACCCTGACAGAGTGACAGTGGGAGCAGTCTTTGCCGGCTGAATAAATTAGAGAAAACAGCAAGGACACTGACAGATTGACAGTGGTGAGAACAGTCTGGGCCGGCTGGGTAACTGAGAGACAACAGCAGGGACACTGACAGAGTGACAGTGGGAGCAGTCTGGGCCGGCTGGTAACTGAGAGACAACAGCAAGGACACTGACAGAGAGACAGTGGGAGCAGTCTGGGCCGGCTGGGTAACTGAGAGACAACAGCAAGGACACTGACAGAGTGACAGCGGGAGCAGTCTGGGCCGGCTGGGTAACTGAGAGACAACAGCAAGGACACTGACAGAGTGACAGTGGGAGCAGTCTGGGCCGGCTGGGTAACTGAGAGACAACAGCAAGGACCCTGACAGAGTGACAGTGGGAGCAGTCTGGGCCGGCTGAATAAATTAGAGAAAACAGCAAGGACACTGACAGTGTGACAGTGGTGAGAACAGTCTGGGCCGGCTGGTAACTGAGAGACAATAGCAAGGACACTGACAGAGAGACGTTGGGAGCAGTCTGGACCGGCTGGGTAACTGAGAGACAACAGCAAGGACACTGACAGAGTGACAGTGGGAGCAGTCTGGGCCGGCTGGGTAACTGAGAAACAACAGCAAGGACACTGACAGAGTGACAGCGGGAGCAGTCTGGACCGGCTGGGTAACTGAGAGACAACAGCAAGGACAGTGACAGAGTGACAGTGGTGAGAACAGTCTGGGCCGGCTGGGTAACTGAGAGACAACAGCAAGGACACTGACAGAGTGACAGTGGGAGCAGTCTGGGCCGGCTGGGTAACTGAGATACAACAGCAAGGACACTGACAGAGTGACAGTGGGAGCAGTCTGGGCCGGCTGAATAAATTAGAGAAAACAGCAAGGACACTGACAGTGTGACAGTGGTGAGAACAGTCTGGGCTGGCTGGGTAACTGAGATACAACAGCGAGGACAGTGACAGAGTGACAGTGAGAGCAGTGTGGGCCGGCTGGTATCTGAGAGACAACAGCAAGGACACTGACAGAGAGACAGTGGGAGCAGTCTGGGCCGGCTGGTAACTGAGGGACAACAGCAAGGACACTGACAGAGAGACAGTGGGAGCAGTCTGGGCCGGCTGGGTAACTGAGAGACAACAGCAAGGACACTGACAGAGTGACAGTGGGAGCAGTCTGGGCCGGCTGGGTAACTGAGAGACAACAGCAAGGACACTGACAGAGTGACAGTGGGAGCAGTCTGGGCCGGCTGGTAACTGAGAGACAACAGCAAGGACACTGACAGAGAGACAGTGGGAGCAGTCTGGGCCGGCTAGGTAACTGAGAGACAACAGCAAGGACACTGACAGAGTGACAGCGGGAGCAGTCTGGGCCGGCTGGGTAACTGAGAGACAACAGCAAGGACACTGACAGAGTGAGAGTGGCAGCAGTCTGGGCCGGCTGGGTAACTCAGAGACAACAGCAAGGACCCTGACAGAGTGACAGTGGGAGCAGTCTGGGCCGGCTGAATAAATTAGAGAAAACAGCAAGGACACTGACAGAGTGACAGTGGTGAGAACAGTCTGGACCGGCTGGGTAACTGAGAGACAACAGCAAGGACACTGACAGAGTGACAGTGGGAGCAGTCTGGGCCGGCTGGGTAACTGAGAGTCAACAGCAGGGACACTGACAGAGTGACAGTGGGAGCAGTCTGGGCCGGCTGGGTAACTGAGAGACAACAGCAAGGACCCTGACAGAGTGACAGTGGGAGCAGTCTGGGCCGGCTGAATAAATTAGAGAAAACAGCAAGGACACTGACAGAGTGACAGTGGTGAGAACAGTCTGGGCCGGCTGGTAACTGAGAGACAATAGCAAGGACACTGACAGAGAGACGTTGGGAGCAGTCTGGACCGGCTGGGTAACTGAGAGACAACAGCAAGGACACTGACAGAGTGACAGTGGGAGCAGTCTGGGCCGTCTGGGTAACTGAGATACAACAGCAAGGACACTGACAGAGTGACAGTGGGAGCAGTCTGGGCCGGCTGAATAAATTAGAGAAAACAGCAAGGACACTGACAGTGTGACAGTGGTGAGAACAGTCTGGGCTGGCTGGGTAACTGAGATACAACAGCAAGGACACTGACAGAGTGACAGTGGGAGCAGTGTGGGCCGGCTGGTATCTGAGAGACAACAGCAAGGACACTGACAGAGACGTTGGGAGCAGTCAGGGCCGGCTGAGTAACTGAGAGACAACAGCAAGGACACTGACAGAGTGACAGTGGGAGCAGTCTGGGCCGGCTGGGTAACTGAGAGACAACAGCAGGGACACTGACAGAGTGACAGTGGGAGCAGTCTGGGCCGGCTGGTAACTGAGAGACAACAGCAAGGAAACTGACAGAGAGACAGTGGGAGCAGTCTGGGCCGGCTGGGTAACTGAGAGACAACAGCAAGGACACTGACAGAGAGACAGTGGGAGCAGTCTGGGCCGGCTGGGTAACTGAGAGACAACAGCAAGGACACTGACAGAGTGACAGTGGGAGCAGTCTGGGCCGGCTGGGTAACTGAGAGACAACAGCAAGGACCCTGACAGAGTGACAGTGGGAGCAGTCTGGGCCGGCTGAATAAATTACAGAAAACAGCAAGGACACTGACAGAGTGACAGTCGTGAGAACAGTCTGGGCCGGCTGGTCACTGAGAGACAACAGCAAGGACACTGACAGAGAGACAGTGGGAGCAGTCTGGGCCGGCTGGGTAACTGAGAGACAAGAGCAAGGACAGTGACAGAGTGACAGTGGGAGCAGTCTGGGCCGGCTGGGTAACTGAGAGACAACAGCAAGGACACTGACAGAGTGACAGCGGGAGCAGTCTGGGCCGGCTGGGTAACTGAGAGACAACAGCAAGGACACTGACAGAGTGACAGTGGGAGCAGTTCGGGCCGGCTGGGTAACTGAGAGACAACAGCAAGGACCCTGACAGAGTGACAGTGGGAGCAGTCTTTGCCGGCTGAATAAATTAGAGAAAACAGCAAGGACACTGACAGATTGACAGTGGTGAGAACAGTCTGGGCCGGCTGGGTAACTGAGAGACAACAGCAGGGACACTGACAGAGTGACAGTGGGAGCAGTCTGGGCCGGCTGGTAACTGAGAGACAACAGCAAGGACACTGACAGAGAGACAGTGGGAGCAGTCTGGGCCGGCTGGGTAACTGAGAGACAACAGCAAGGACACTGACAGAGTGACAGCGGGAGCAGTCTGGGCCGGCTGGGTAACTGAGAGACAACAGCAAGGACACTGACAGAGTGACAGTGGGAGCAGTCTGGGCCGGCTGGGTAACTGAGAGACAACAGCAAGGACCCTGACAGAGTGACAGTGGGAGCAGTCTGGGCCGGCTGAATAAATTAGAGAAAACAGCAAGGACACTGACAGTGTGACAGTGGTGAGAACAGTCTGGGCCGGCTGGTAACTGAGAGACAATAGCAAGGACACTGACAGAGAGACGTTGGGAGCAGTCTGGACCGGCTGGGTAACTGAGAGACAACAGCAAGGACACTGACAGAGTGACAGTGGGAGCAGTCTGGGCCGGCTGGGTAACTGAGAAACAACAGCAAGGACACTGACAGAGTGACAGCGGGAGCAGTCTGGACCGGCTGGGTAACTGAGAGACAACAGCAAGGACAGTGACAGAGTGACAGTGGTGAGAACAGTCTGGGCCGGCTGGGTAACTGAGAGACAACAGCAAGGACACTGACAGAGTGACAGTGGGAGCAGTCTGGGCCGGCTGGGTAACTGAGATACAACAGCAAGGACACTGACAGAGTGACAGTGGGAGCAGTCTGGGCCGGCTGAATAAATTAGAGAAAACAGCAAGGACACTGACAGTGTGACAGTGGTGAGAACAGTCTGGGCTGGCTGGGTAACTGAGATACAACAGCGAGGACAGTGACAGAGTGACAGTGAGAGCAGTGTGGGCCGGCTGGTATCTGAGAGACAACAGCAAGGACACTGACAGAGAGACAGTGGGAGCAGTCTGGGCCGGCTGGTAACTGAGGGACAACAGCAAGGACACTGACAGAGAGACAGTGGGAGCAGTCTGGGCCGGCTGGGTAACTGAGAGACAACAGCAAGGACACTGACAGAGTGACAGCGGGAGCAGTCTGGGCCGGCTGGGTAACTGAGAGACAACAGCAAGGACACTGACAGAGTGACAGTGGGAGCAGTCTGGGCCGGCTGGGTAACTGAGAGACAACAGCAAGGACCCTGACAGAGTGACAGTGGGAGCAGTCTTTGCCGGCTGAATAAATTAGAGAAAACAGCAAGGACACTGACAGATTGACAGTGGTGAGAACAGCCTGGGCCGGCTGGTAACTGAGAGACAATAGCAAGGACACTGACAGAGACGTTGGGAGCAGTCTGGGCCGGCTGGGTAACTGAGAGACAACAGCAAGGACACTGACAGAGTGACAGTGGGAGCAGTCTGGGCCGGCTGGGTAACTGAGAGACAACAGCAGGGACACTGACAGAGTGACAGTGGGAGCAGTCTGGGCCGGCTGGTAACTGAGAGACAACAGCAAGGACACTGACAGAGAGACAGTGGGAGCAGTCTGGGCCGGCTGGGTAACTGAGAGACAACAGCAAGGACACTGACAGAGAGACAGTGGGAGCAGTCTGGGCCGGCTGGGTAACTGAGAGACAACAGCAAGGACACTGACAGAGTGACAGTGGGAGCAGTCTGGGCCGGCTGGGTAACTGAGAGACAACAGCAAGGACCCTGACAGAGTGACAGTGGGAGCAGTCTGGGCCGGCTGGGTAACTGAGAGACAACAGCAAGGACACTGACAGAGTGACAGTGGGAGCAGTCTGGGCCGGCTGAATAAATTAGAGAAAACAGCAAGGACACTGACAGAGTGACAGTGGTGAGAACAGTCTGGGCCGGCTGGTAACTGAGAGACAACAGAAAGGACACTGACAGAGTGACAGTGGTGAGAACAGTCTGGGCCGGCTGGTAACTGAGAGACAACAGCAAGGACACTGACAGAGAGACGTTGGGAGCAGTCTGGACCGGATGGGTAACTGAGAGACAACAGCAAGGACACTGACAGAGTGACAGTGGGAGCAGTCTGGGCCGGCTGGGTAACTGAGAAACAACAGCAAGTACACTGGCAGAGTGACAGTGGGGGCAGTCTGGGCCGGCTGGGTAACTGAGAGACAACAGCAAGGACACTGACAGAGTGACAGTGGGAGCAGTCTGGGCCGGCTGGGTAACTGAGAGACAACAGCAAGGACACTGACAGAGTGACAGTGGGAGCAGTCTGGGCCGGCTGGGTAACTGAGAGACAACAGCAAGGACACTGACAGAGTGACAGTGGGAGCAGTCTGGGCCGGCTGGTAACTGAGAGACAACAGCAAGGACACTGACAGAGAGACAGTGGGAGCAGTCTGGGCCGGCTAGGTAACTGAGAGACAACAGCAAGGACACTGACAGAGTGACAGCGGGAGCAGTCTGGGCCGGCTGGGTAACTGAGAGACAACAGCAAGGACACTGACAGAGTGACAGTGGGAGCAGTCTGGGCCGGCTGGGTAACTGAGAGACAACAGCAAGGACCCTGACAGAGTGACAGTGGGAGCAGTCTGGGCCGGCTGAATAAATTAGAGAAAACAGCAAGGACACTGACAGAGTGACAGTGGTGAGAACAGTCTGGGCCGGCTGGTAACTGAGAGACAATAGCAAGGACACTGACAGAGAGACGTTGGGAGCAGTCTGGACCGGCTGGGTAACTGAGAGACAACAGCAAGGACACTGACAGAGTGACAGTGGGAGCAGTCTGGGCCGTCTGGGCAACTGAGATACAACAGCAAGGACACTGACAGAGTGACAGTGGGAGCAGTCTGGGCCGGCTGAATAAATTAGAGAAAACAGCAAGGACACTGACAGTGTGACAGTGGTGAGAACAGTCTGGGCTGGCTGGGTAACTGAGATACAACAGCAAGGACACTGACAGAGTGACAGTGGGAGCAGTGTGGGCCGGCTGGTATCTGAGAGACAACAGCAAGGACACTGACAGAGACGTTGGGAGCAGTCTGGGCCGGCTGGGTAACTGAGAGACAACAGCAAGGACACTGACAGAGTGACAGTGGGAGCAGTCTGGGCCGGCTGGGTAACTGAGAGACAACAGCAGGGACACTGACAGAGTGACAGTGGGAGCAGTCTGGGCCGGCTGGTAACTGAGAGACAACAGCAAGGACACTGACAGAGAGACAGTGGGAGCAGTCTGGGCCGGCTGGGTAACTGAGAGACAACAGCAAGGACACTGACAGAGAGACAGTGGGAGCAGTCTGGGCCGGCTGGGTAACTGAGAGACAACAGCAAGGACACTGACAGAGTGACAGTGGGAGCAGTCTGGGCCGGCTGGGTAACTGAGAGACAACAGCAAGGACCCTGACAGAGTGACAGTGGGAGCAGTCTGGGCCTGCTGAATAAATTACAGAAAACAGCAAGGACACTGACAGAGTGACAGTCGTGAGAACAGTCTGGGCCGGCTGGTCACTGAGAGACAACAGCAAGGACACTGACAGAGTGACAGTGGTGAGAACAGTCTGGGCCGGCTGGTAACTGAGAGACAACAGCAAGGACACTGACAGAGAGACGTTGGGAGCAGTCTGGACCGGCTGGGTAACTGAGAGACAACAGCAAGGACACTGACAGAGTGACAGTGGGAGCAGTCTGGGCCGGCTGGGTAACTGAGAAACAACAGCAAGTACACTGACAGAGTGACAATGGGAGCAGTCTGGGCCGGCTGGGTAACTGAGAGACAACAGCAAGGACACTGACAGAGTGACAGTGGGAGCAGTCTGGGCCGGCTGGGTAACTGAGAAACAACAGCAAGGACACTGACAGAGTGACAGTGGGAGCAGTCTGGGCCGGCTGGGTAACTGAGAGACAACAGCAAGGACACTGACAGAGTGACAGTGGGGGCAGTCTGGGCCGGCTGGGTAACTGAGAGACAACAGCAAGGACACTGACAGAGTGACAGTGGGAGCAGTCTGGGCCGGCTGGGTAACTGAGAGACAACAGCAAGGTCAGTGACAGAGTGACAGTGAGAGCAGTCTGGGCCGGCTGGGTAACTGAGAGACAACAGCAAGGACACTGACAGAGTGACAGTGGGAGCAGTCTGGGCCGGCTGGGTAACTGAGAGACAACAGCAAGGACACTGACAGAGTGACAGTGGGAGCAGTCTGGGCCGGCTGGGTAACTGAGAGACAACAGCAAGGACACTGACAGAGTGACAGTGGGAGCAGTCTGGGCCGACTGGGTAACTGAGAGACAACAGCAAGGACACTGACAGAGTGACAGTGGGAGCAGTCTGGGCCGGCTGAATAAATTAGAGAAAACAGCAAGGACACTGACAGAGTGACAGTGGGAGCAGTCTGGGCCGGCTGGGTAACTGAGAGACAACAGCAGGGACACTGACAGAGTGACAGCGGGAGCAGTCTGGACCGGCTGAGTAACTGAGAGACAACAGCAAGGACAGTGACAGAGTGACAATGGTGGGAGCAGTCTGGACCGGCTGGGTAACTGAGAGACAACAGCAAGGACAGTGACAGAGTGACAGTGGTGAGAACAGTCTGGGGCGGCTGGTTAACTGAGAGACAACAGCAAGGACACTGACAGAGTGACAGTGGGAGCAGTCTGGGCCGGCTGGGTAACTGAGAGACAACAGCAAGGACAGTGACAGAGTGACAGTGGGAGCAGTCTGGGCCGGCTGGGTAACTGAGAGACAACAGCAAGGACACTGACAGAGTGACAGTGGGAGCAGTCTGGGCCGTCTGGGTAACTGAGATACAACAGCAAGGACACTGACAGAGTGACAGTGGGAGCAGTCTGGGCCGGCTCAATAAATTAGAGAAAACAGCAAGGACACTGACAGTGTGACAGTGGTGAGAACAGTCTGGGCTGGCTGGGTAACTGAGATACAACAGCGAGGACAGTGACAGAGTGACAGTGAGAGCAGTGTGGGCCGGCTGGTATCTGAGAGACAACAGCAAGGACACTGACAGAGAGACAGTGGGAGCAGTCTGGACCGGCTGGGTAACTGAGAGACAACAGCAAGGACACTGACAGAGTGACAGCGGGAGCAGTCTGGGCCGGCTGGGTAACTGAGAGACAACAGCAAGGACACTGACAGAGTGACAGTGGGAGCAGTCTGGGCCGGCTGGGTAACTGAGAGACAACAGCAAGGACCCTGACAGAGTGACAGTGGGAGCAGTCTTTGCCGGCTGAATAAATTAGAGAAAACAGCAAGGACACTGACAGATTGACAGTGGTGAGAACAGCCTGGGCCGGCTGGTAACTGAGAGACAATAGCAAGGACACTGACAGAGACGTTGGGAGCAGTCTGGGCCGACTGGGTAACTGAGAGACAACAGCAAGGACACTGACAGAGTGACAGTGGGAGCAGTCTGGGCCGGCTGGGTAACTGAGAGACAACAGCAAGGACACTGACCGAGTGACAGTGGGAGCTGTCTGGGCCGGCTGGGTAACTGAGAGACAACAGCAAGGACCCTGACAGAGTGACAGTGGGAGCAGTCTGGGCCGGCTAGGTAACTGAGAGACAACAGCAAGGACACTGACGGAGTGACAGTGGTGAGAACAGTCTGGGCCGGCTGGTAACTGAGAGACAACAGCAAGGACACTGACAGAGTGACAGTGGTGAGAACAGTCTGGGCCGGCTGGTAACTGAGAGACAACAGCAAGGACACTGACAGAGAGACGTTGGGAGCAGTCTGGACCGGCTGGGTAACTGAGAGACAACAGCAAGGACACTGACAGAGTGACAGTGGGAGCAGTCTGGGCCGGCTAGGTAACTGAGAGACAACAGCAAGGACACTGACGGAGTGACAGTGGGAGCAGTCTGGGCCGGCTGGTAACTGAGAGACAACAGCAAGGACAGTGACAGAGTGACAGTGAGAGTAGTCTGGGCCGGCTGGGTAACTGAGAGACAACAGCAAGGACACTGACAGAGTGACAATGGGAGCAGTCTGGGCCGGCTGGGTAACTGAGAAACAACAGCAAGTACACTGACAGAGTGACAGTGGGGGCAGTCTGGGCCGGCTGGGTAACTGAGAGACAACAGCAAGGACACTGACAGAGTGACAGTGGGAGCAGTCTGGGCCGTCTGGGTAACTGAGAGACAACAGCAAGGACACTGACAGAGTGACAGTGAGAGCAGTCTGGGCATGCTGGTAACTGAGAGACAACAGCAAGGACACTGACAGAGAGACAGTGGGAGCAGTCTGGGCATGCTGGTAACTGAGAGACAACAGCAAGGACACTGACAGAGTGACAGTGGGAGCAGTCTGGGCATGCTGGTAACTGAGAGACAACAGCAAGGACACTGACAGAGAGACAGTGGGAGCAGTCTGGGCCGGCTAGGTAACTGAGAGACAACAGCAAGGACACTGACAGAGTGACAGTGGGAGCAGTCTGGGCCGGCTGGTAACTGAGAGACAACAGCAAGGACACTGACAGAGTGACAGCGGGAGCAGTCTGGGCCGGCTGGGTAACTGAGAGACAACAGCAAGGACACTGACAGAGTGACAGTGGAAGCAGTCTGGGCCGGCTGGGTAACTGAGAGACAACAGTAAGGACACTGACAGAGTGACAGTGGGAGCAGTCTGGGCCGGCTGGGTAACTGAGAGACAACAGCAAGGACCCTGACAGAGTGACAGTGGGAGCAGTCTGGGCCGGCTGAATAAATTAGAGAAAACAGCAAGGACACTGACAGAGTGACAGCGGGAGCAGTCTGGACCGGCTGAGTAACTGAGATACAACAGCAAGGACAGTGACAGTGTGACAGTGGGAGCAGTCTGGGATGGCTGGGTAACTGAGAGACAACAGCAGGGACACAGACAGAGTGAATAGTGGGAGCAGTCTGGGCCGGCTGGGTAACTGAGAGACAACAGCAAGGACACTGGTAGAGTGACAGTGGGAGCAGTCTGGGCCGGCTGGGTAACTGAGAGACAACAGCAAGGACGCTGACAGAGTGACAGTGGGAGCAGTGTGGGCCGGCTGGGTAACGGAGAGACAACAGCAAGGACGCTGACAGAGTGAAAGCGGGAGAAGTCTTGACCGGCTGGGTAACTGAGAGACAACAGCAAGGACACTGACAGAGTGACAGTGAGAGCAGTCTGGGCCGGCTGGGTAACTGAGAGACAACAGCAAGGACACTGACAGAGTGACAGTGGGAGCAGTCTGGGCCGGCTGGGTAACTGAGAGACAACAGCAAGGACAGTGACAGAGTGACTTGGGGAGAAGTCTGGGTCGGCTGGGTAACTGAGAGACAACAGCAAGAACAGTGACAGAGTGACAGTGAGAACAGTCTGGGCCGGCTGGGTAACTGAGATACAACAGCAAGGACACTGACAGAGTGACAGTGGTGTGTGCAGTATGGGCCGGCTAGGTAACTGAGAGACAACAGCAAGGACAGTGACAGAGTGACAGTGGGAGCAGTCTGGGCCGGATGGGTAACTGAGAGACAACAGCAAGGACACTGACAGAGTGACAGTGGGAGCAGTCAGGGCCGGCTGAATAAATTAGAGAAAACAGCAAGGACACTGACAGATTGACAGTGGTGAGAATAGTCTGGGCCGGTTGGGTAACTGAGAGACAACAGCAAGGACGCTGACAGGGTGACAGTGTGAGCAGTCTGGGCCGGCTGGGTAACTGAGAGACAACAGCAAGGACACTGACAGAGTGACAGTGGGAGCAGTCTGGGCCGGCTGGGTAACTGAAAGACAACAGCAAGGACAGTGACAGAGTGACAGTGGTGAGAACAGTCTGGGCCGGCTGGGTAACTGAGAGACAACAGCAAGGACACTGACAGAGTGACAGTGGGAGCAGTCTGGGCCGTCTGGGTAACTGAGAGACAACAGCAAGGACACTGACAGAGAGACAGTGGGAGCAGTCTGGGCCGGCTGAATAAATTAGAGAAAACAGCAAGGACACTGACAGTGTGACAGTGGGAGCAGTCTGGGCCGTCTGGGTAACTGAGAGACAACAGCAAGGACACTGACAGAGTGACAGTGGGAGCAGTCTGGGCCGTCTGGGTAACTGAGAGACAACAGCAAGGACACTGACAGAGAGACAGTGGGAGCAGTCTGGGCCGGCTGGGTAACTGAGAGACAACAGCAAGGACACTGACAGAGTGACAGCGGGAGCAGTCTGGGCCGGCTGGGTAACTGAGAGACAACAGCAAGGACACTGACAGAGTGACAGTGGGAGCAGTCTGGGCCGGCTGGGTAACTGAGAGACAACAGCAAGGGCAGTGACAGAGTGACAGTGGGAGCAGTCTGGGCCGGCTGAATAAATTAGAGAAAACAGCAAGGACACTGACAGAGTGACAGTGGGAGCAGTCTGGGCCGGCTGGTAACTGAGAGACAATAGCAAGGACACTGACAGAGTGACAGTGAGAGCAGTCTGGACCGGCTGGTAACTGAGAGACAACAGCAAGGACACTGACAGAGTGACAGTGGGAGCAGTCTGGGCCGGCTGGGTAACTGAGAGACAACAGCAAGGACCCTGACAGAGTGACAGTGGGAGCAGTCTGGGCCGGCTGAATAAATTAGAGAAAACGGCAAGGACACTGACAGAGTGACAGTGGTGAGAACAGTCTGGGCCGGCTGGTAACTGAGAGACAACAGCAAGGACACTGACAGAGAGACGTTGGGAGCAGTCTGGACCGGCTGGGTAACTGAGAGACAACAGCAAGGACACTGACAGAGTGACAGTGGGAGCAGTCTGGGCCGGCTGGGTAACTGAGAGACAACAGCAAGGACACTGACAGAGTGACAGTGGGAGCAGTCTGGGCCGGCTGGGTAACTGAGAGACAACAGCAAGGACACTGACGGAGTGACAGTGGGAGCAGTCTGGGCCGGCTGGTAACTGAGAGACAACAGCAAGGACAGTGACAGAGTTACAGTGGGAGGAGTCTCGGCCGGCTGGGTAATTGAGAGACAACAGCAAGGACACTGACAGAGTGACAATGGGAGCAGTCTGGGCCGGCTGGGTAACTGAGAGACAACAGCAAGGACACTGACAGAGTGACAGTGGGGGCAGTCTGGAACGGCTGGGTAACTGAGAGACAACAGCAAGGACACTGACAGAGTGACAATGGGAGCAGTCTGGGCCGGCTGGGTAACTGAGAGACAACAGCAAGGACACTGGCAGAGTGACAATGGGAGCAGTCTGGGCCGGCTGGGTAACTGAGAGACAACAGCAAGGACAGTGACAGAGTGACAGTGGGAGCAGTCTGGGCCGGCTGGGTAACTGAGAGACAACAGCAAGGACGCTGACAGAGTGACAGTGGGAGCAGTCTGGGCCGGCTGGTAACTGAGAGACAGCAACAAGGACACTGACAGAGAGACAGTGGGAGCAGTCTGGGCCGGCTGGCTAACTGAGAGACAACAGCAAGGACAGTGACAGAGTGACAGTGGTGAGAACAGTCTGGGCCGGCTGGGTAACTGAGAGACAACAGCAGGGACACTGACAGAGTGACAGTGGGAGCAGTCTGGGCCGGCTGGTAACTGAGAGACAGCAACAAGGACACTGACAGAGTGACAGTGGGAGCAGTCTGGGCCGGCTGGGTAACTGAGAGACAACAGCAAGGACACTGACAGAGTGACAGTGAGAGCAGTCTGGGCCGGCTGGGTAACTGAGAGACAACAGCAAGGACACTGACAGAGAGACAGTGGGAGCAGTCTGGGCCGGCTGGGTAACTGAGAGACAACAGCAAGGACACTGACAGAGTGACAGTGGGAGC
Source organism: Scyliorhinus torazame (assembly GCF_047496885.1). Taxonomy (NCBI): domain Eukaryota; kingdom Metazoa; phylum Chordata; class Chondrichthyes; order Carcharhiniformes; family Scyliorhinidae; genus Scyliorhinus; species Scyliorhinus torazame. Next base: position 178,433 of record NW_027307829.1, read on the forward strand.
AGTCTGGGCCGGCTGGGTAACTGAGAGACAACAGCAAGGACCCTGACAGAGTGACAGTGGGAGCAGTCTGGGCCGGCTGAATAAATTAGAGAAAACAGCAAGGACACTGACAGAGTGACAGTGGTGAGAACAGTCTGGGCCGGCTGGTAACTGAGAGACAACAGCAAGGACACTGACAGAGTGACAGTGGTGAGAACAGTCTGGGCCGGCTGGATAAATTAGAGAAAACAGCAAGGACACTGACAGAGTGACAGTGGTGAGAACAGTCTGGGCCGGCTGGTAACTGAGAGACAACAGCAAGGACAGTGACAGAGTGACAGTGAGAGTAGTCTGGGCCGGCTGGGTAACTGAGAGACAACAGGAAGGACACTGACAGAGTGACAATGGGAGCAGTCTGGGCCGGCTGGGTAACTGAGAAACAACAGCAAGTACACTGACAGAGTGACAGTGGGAACAGTCTGGGCCGGCTGTGTAACTGAGAGACAACAGCAAGGACACTGACAGAGTGACAGTGGGGGCAGTCTGGGCCGGCTGGGTAACTGAGAGACAACAGCAAGGACACTGACAGAGTGACAGTGGGAGCAGTCTGGGCCGGCTGGGTAACTGAGAGACAACAGCAAGGACACTGACAGAGTGACAGTGGGAGCAGTCTGGGCCGGCTGGGTAACTGAGAGACAACAGCAAGGACATTGACAGAGTGACAGTGGGAGCAGTCTGGGCCGGCTGAATAAATTAGAGAAAACAGCAAGGACACTGACAGAGTGACAGCGGGAGCAGTCTGGACCGGCTGAGTAACTGAGATACAACAGCAAGGACAGTGACAGAGTGACAGTGGGAGCAGTCTGGGATGGCTTGGTAACTGAGAGACAACAGCAGGGACACAGACAGAGTGACAATGGGAGCAGTCTGGGCCGGCTGGGTAACTGAGAGACAACAGCAAGGACGCTGACAGAGTGAAAGCGGGAGCAGTCTGGGCCGGCTGGGTAACTGAGAGACAACAGCAAGGACACTGACAGAGTGACAGTGGGAGCAGTCTTGACCGGCTGGGTAACTGAGAGACAACAGCAAGGACACTGACTGAGTGACAGTGAGAGCAGTCTGGGCCGGCTGGGTAACTGAGAGACAACAGCAAGGACACTGACAGAGTGACAGTGGGAGCAGTCTGGGCCGGCTGGGTAACTGAGAGACAACAGCAAGGACAGTGACAGAGTGACTTGGGGAGAAGTCTGGGTCGGCTGGGTAACTGAGAGACAACAGCAAGAACAGTGACACAGTGACAGTGAGAACAGTCTGGGCCGGCTGGGTAACTGAGAGACAATAGCAAGGACACTGACAGAGTGACAGTGAGAGCAGTCTGGACCGGCTGGTAACTGAGAGACAACAGCAAGGACACTGACAGAGTGACAGTGGGAGCAGTCTGGGCCGGCTGGGTAACTGAGAGACAACAGCAAGGACCCTGACAGAGTGACAGTGGGAGCAGTCTGGGCCGGCTGAATAAATTAGAGAAAACGGCAAGGACACTGACAGAGTGACAGTGGTGAGAACAGTCTGGGCCGGCTGGTAACTGAGAGACAACAGCAAGGACACTGACAGAGAGACGTTGGGAGCAGTCTGGACCGGCTGGGTAACTGAGAGACAACAGCAAGGACACTGACAGAGTGACAGTGGGAGCAGTCTGGGCCGGCTGGGTAACTGAGAGACAACAGCAAGGACACTGACAGAGTGACAGTGGGAGCAGTCTGGGCCGGCTGGGTAACTGAGAGACAACAGCAAGGACACTGACGGAGTGACAGTGGGAGCAGTCTGGGCCGGCTGGTAACTGAGAGACAACAGCAAGGACAGTGACAGAGTTACAGTGGGAGGAGTCTCGGCCGGCTGGGTAATTGAGAGACAACAGCAAGGACACTGACAGAGTGACAATGGGAGCAGTCTGGGCCGGCTGGGTAACTGAGAGACAACAGCAAGGACACTGACAGAGTGACAGTGGGGGCAGTCTGGAACGGCTGGGTAACTGAGAGACAACAGCAAGGACACTGACAGAGTGACAATGGGAGCAGTCTGGGCCGGCTGGGTAACTGAGAGACAACAGCAAGGACACTGGCAGAGTGACAATGGGAGCAGTCTGGGCCGGCTGGGTAACTGAGAGACAACAGCAAGGACAGTGACAGAGTGACAGTGGGAGCAGTCTGGGCCGGCTGGGTAACTGAGAGACAACAGCAAGGACGCTGACAGAGTGACAGTGGGAGCAGTCTGGGCCGGCTGGTAACTGAGAGACAGCAACAAGGACACTGACAGAGAGACAGTGGGAGCAGTCTGGGCCGGCTGGCTAACTGAGAGACAACAGCAAGGACAGTGACAGAGTGACAGTGGTGAGAACAGTCTGGGCCGGCTGGGTAACTGAGAGACAACAGCAGGGACACTGACAGAGTGACAGTGGGAGCAGTCTGGGCCGGCTGGTAACTGAGAGACAGCAACAAGGACACTGACAGAGTGACAGTGGGAGCAGTCTGGGCCGGCTGGGTAACTGAGAGACAACAGCAAGGACACTGACAGAGTGACAGTGAGAGCAGTCTGGGCCGGCTGGGTAACTGAGAGACAACAGCAAGGACACTGACAGAGAGACAGTGGGAGCAGTCTGGGCCGGCTGGGTAACTGAGAGACAACAGCAAGGACACTGACAGAGTGACAGTGGGAGCAGTCTGGGCCGGCTGGGTAACTGAGAGACAACAGCAAGGACCCTGACAGAGTGACAGTGGGAGCAGTCTGGGCCGGCTGAATAAATTAGAGAAAACAGCAAGGACACTGACAGAGTGACAGTGGTGAGAACAGTCTGGGCCGGCTGGTAACTGAGAGACAACAGCAAGGACACTGACAGAGTGACAGTGGTGAGAACAGTCTGGGCCGGCTGGATAAATTAGAGAAAACAGCAAGGACACTGACAGAGTGACAGTGGTGAGAACAGTCTGGGCCGGCTGGTAACTGAGAGACAACAGCAAGGACAGTGACAGAGTGACAGTGAGAGTAGTCTGGGCCGGCTGGGTAACTGAGAGACAACAGGAAGGACACTGACAGAGTGACAATGGGAGCAGTCTGGGCCGGCTGGGTAACTGAGAAACAACAGCAAGTACACTGACAGAGTGACAGTGGGAACAGTCTGGGCCGGCTGTGTAACTGAGAGACAACAGCAAGGACACTGACAGAGTGACAGTGGGGGCAGTCTGGGCCGGCTGGGTAACTGAGAGACAACAGCAAGGACACTGACAGAGTGACAGTGGGAGCAGTCTGGGCCGGCTGGGTAACTGAGAGACAACAGCAAGGACACTGACAGAGTGACAGTGGGAGCAGTCTGGGCCGGCTGGGTAACTGAGAGACAACAGCAAGGACATTGACAGAGTGACAGTGGGAGCAGTCTGGGCCGGCTGAATAAATTAGAGAAAACAGCAAGGACACTGACAGAGTGACAGCGGGAGCAGTCTGGACCGGCTGAGTAACTGAGATACAACAGCAAGGACAGTGACAGAGTGACAGTGGGAGCAGTCTGGGATGGCTTGGTAACTGAGAGACAACAGCAGGGACACAGACAGAGTGACAATGGGAGCAGTCTGGGCCGGCTGGGTAACTGAGAGACAACAGCAAGGACGCTGACAGAGTGAAAGCGGGAGCAGTCTGGGCCGGCTGGGTAACTGAGAGACAACAGCAAGGACACTGACAGAGTGACAGTGGGAGCAGTCTTGACCGGCTGGGTAACTGAGAGACAACAGCAAGGACACTGACTGAGTGACAGTGAGAGCAGTCTGGGCCGGCTGGGTAACTGAGAGACAACAGCAAGGACACTGACAGAGTGACAGTGGGAGCAGTCTGGGCCGGCTGGGTAACTGAGAGACAACAGCAAGGACAGTGACAGAGTGACTTGGGGAGAAGTCTGGGTCGGCTGGGTAACTGAGAGACAACAGCAAGAACAGTGACACAGTGACAGTGAGAACAGTCTGGGCCGGCTGGGTAACTGAGATACAACAGCAAGGACACTGACAGAGTGACAGTGGTGTGTGCAGTATGGGCCGGCTAGGTAACTGAGAGACAACAGCAAGGACAGTGACAGAGTGACAGTGGGAGCAGTCTGGGCCGGCTGGGTAACTGAGAGACAACAGCAAGGACACTGACAGAGAGACAGTGGGAGCAGTCTGGGCCGGCTGAATAAATTAGAGAAAACAGCAAGGACACTGACAGATTGACAGTGGTGAGAACAGTCTGGGCCGGCTGGGTAACTGAGAGACAACAGCAAGGACACTGACAGAGTGACAGTGGGAGCAGTCTGGGCCGTCTGGGTAACTGAGAGACAACAGCAAGGACACTGACAGAGAGACAGTGGGAGCAGTCTGGGCCGGCTGAATAAATTAGAGAAAACAGCAAGGACACTGACAGTGTGACAGTGGTGAGAACAGTCTGGGCTGGCTGGGTAACTGAGATACAACAGCGAGGACAGTGACAGAGTGACAGTGAGAGCAGTGTGGGCCGGCTGGTAACTGAGAGACAACAGCAAGGACACTGACAGAGAGACAGTGGGAGCAGTCTGGGCCGGCTGGTAACTGAGAGACAACAGCAAGGACACTGACAGAGAGACAGTGGGAGCAGTCTGGGCCGGCTGGGTAACTGAGAGACAACAGCAAGGACACTGACAGAGTAACAATGGGAGCAGTCTGGGCCGGCTGGGTAACTGAAAGACAACAGCAAGGACAGTGACAGAGAGACAGTGGGAGCAGTCTGGGCCGGCTGGTAACTGAGAGACAACAGCAAGGACACTGACAGAGAGACAGTGGGAGCAGTCTGGGCCGGCTGGGTAACTGAGAGACAAGAGCAAGGACACTGACAGAGTGACAGCGGGAGCAGTCTGGGCCGGCTGGGTAACTGAGAGACAACAGCAAGGACACTGACAGAGTGACAGTGGGAGCAGTCTGGGCCGGCTGGGTAACTGAGAGACAACAGCAAGGACCCTGACAGAGTGACAGTGGGAGCAGTCTTTGCCGGCTGAATAAATTAGAGAAAACAGCAAGGACACTGACAGAGTGACAGTGGTGAGAACAGTCTGGGCCGGCTGGTAACTGAGAGACAACAGCAAGGACACTGACAGAGAGACGTTGGGAGCAGTCTGGACCGGCTGGGTAACTGAGAGACAACAGCAAGGACACTGACAGAGTGACAGTGGGAGCAGTCTGGGCCGGCTGGGTAACTGAGAGACAACAGCAAGGACACTGACAGAGTGACAGTGGGAGCAGTCTGGGCCGGCTGGGTAACTGAGAGACAACAGCAAGGACACTGACGGAGTGACAGTGGGAGCAGTCTGGGCCGGCTGGTAACTGAGAGACTACAGCAAGGACAGTGACAGAGTGACAGTGGGAGCAGTCTCGGCCGGCTGGGTAATTGAGAGACAACAGCAAGGACACTGACAGAGTGACAATGGGAGCAGTCTGGGCCGGCTGGGTAACTGAGAGACAACAGCAAGGACACTGACAGAGTGACAGTGGGGGCAGTCTGGAACGGCTGGGTAACTGAGAGACAACAGCAAGGACACTGACAGAGTGACAATGGGAGCAGTCTGGGCCGGCTGGGTAACTGAGAGACAACAGCAAGGACACTGACTGAGTGACAGTGAGAGCAGTCTGGGCCGGCTGGGTAACTGAGAGACAACAGCAAGGACACTGACAGAGTGACAGTGGGAGCAGTCTGGGCCGGCTGGGTAACTGAGAGACAACAGCAAGGACAGTGACAGAGTGACTTGGGGAGAAGTCTGGGTCGGCTGGGTAACTGAGAGACAACAGCAAGAACAGTGACACAGTGACAGTGAGAACAGTCTGGGCCGGCTGGGTAACTGAGATACAACAGCAAGGAAACTGACAGAGTGACAGTGGTGTGTGCAGTATGGGCCGGCTAGGTAACTGAGAGACAACAGCAAGGACAGTGACAGAGTGACAGTGGGAGCAGTCTGGGCCGGCTGGGTAACTGAGAGACAACAGCAAGGACACTGACAGAGTGACAGTGGGAGCAGTCAGGGCCGGCTGAATAAATTAGAGAAAACAGCAAGGACACTGACAGATTGACAGTGGTGAGAACAGTCTGGGCCGGCTGGGTAACTGAGAGACAACAGCAAGGACACTGACAGAGTGACAGTGGGAGCAGTCTGGGCCGTCTGGGTAACTGAGAGACAACAGCAAGGACACTGACAGAGAGACAGTGGGAGCAGTCTGGGCCGGCTGAATAAATTAGAGAAAACAGCAAGGACACTGACAGTGTGACAGTGGTGAGAACAGTCTGGGCTGGCTGGGTAACTGAGATACAACAGCGAGGACAGTGACAGAGTGACAGTGAGAGCAGTGTGGGCCGGCTGGTAACTGAGAGACAACAGCAAGGACACTGACAGAGAGACAGTGGGAGCAGTCTGGGCCGGCTGGTAACTGAGAGACAACAGCAAGGACACTGACAGAGAGACAGTGGGAGCAGTCTGGGCCGGCTGGGTAACTGAGAGACAACAGCAAGGACACTGACAGAGTAACAATGGGAGCAGTCTGGGCCGGCTGGGTAACTGAAAGACAACAGCAAGGACAGTGACAGAGAGACAGTGGGAGCAGTCTGGGCCGGCTGGTAACTGAGAGACAACAGCAAGGACACTGACAGAGAGACAGTGGGAGCAGTCTGGGCCGGCTGGGTAACTGAGAGACAAGAGCAAGGACACTGACAGAGTGACAGTGGGAGCAGTCTGGGCCGGCTGGGTAACTGAGAGACAACAGCAAGGACACTGACAGAGTGACAGTGGGAGCAGTCTGGGCCGGCTGGGTAACTGAGAGACAACAGCAAGGACCCTGACAGAGTGACAGTGGGAGCAGTCTTTGCCGGCTGAATAAATTAGAGAAAACAGCAAGGACACTGACAGAGTGACAGTGGTGAGAACAGTCTGGGCCGGCTGGTAACTGAGAGACAACAGCAAGGACACTGACAGAGAGACGTTGGGAGCAGTCTGGACCGGCTGGGTAACTGAGAGACAACAGCAAGGACACTGACAGAGTGACAGTGGGAGCAGTCTGGGCCGGCTGGGTAACTGAGAGACAACAGCAAGGACACTGACAGAGTGACAGTGGGAGCAGTCTGGGCCGGCTGGGTAACTGAGAGACAACAGCAAGGACACTGACGGAGTGACAGTGGGAGCAGTCTGGGCCGGCTGGTAACTGAGAGACTACAGCAAGGACAGTGACAGAGTGACAGTGGGAGCAGTCTCGGCCGGCTGGGTAATTGAGAGACAACAGCAAGGACACTGACAGAGTGACAATGGGAGCAGTCTGGGCCGGCTGGGTAACTGAGAGACAACAGCAAGGACACTGACAGAGTGACAGTGGGGGCAGTCTGGAACGGCTGGGTAACTGAGAGACAACAGCAAGGACACTGACAGAGTGACAATGGGAGCAGTCTGGGCCGGCTGGGTAACTGAGAGACAACAGCAAGGACACTGGCAGAGTGACAATGGGAGCAGTCTGGGCCGGCTGGGTAACTGAGAGACAACAGCAAGGACACTGGCAGAGTGACAATGGGAGCAGTCTGGGCCGGCTGGGTAACTGAGAGACAACAGCAAGGACAGTGACAGAGTGACAGTGGGAGCAGTCTGGGCCGGCTGGGTAACTGAGAGACAGCAGCAAGGACAGTGACAGAGTGACAGTGGGAGCAGTCTGGACCGGCTGAGTAACTGAGATACAACAGCAAGGACACTGACAGAGTGACAGTGGGAGCAGTCTGGGCCGGCTGGGTAACTGAGAGACAACAGCAAGGACGCTGACAGAGTGAAAGCGTGAGCAGTCTTGACCGGCTGGGTAACTGAGAGACAACAGCAAGGACAGTGACAGAGTGACAGTGGTGAGAACAGTCTGGGCCGGCTGGGTAACTGAGAGACAACAGCAAGGACACTGACAGAGTGACAGCGGGAGCAGTCTGGGCCGGCTGGGTAACTGAGAGACAACAGCAAGGACACTGACAGAGTGACAGTGGGAGCAGTCTGGGCCGGCTGGGTAACTGAGAGACAACAGCAAGGACCCTGACAGAGTGACAGTGGGAGCAGTCTGGGCCGGCTGAATAAATGAGAGACAACAGCAAGGACACTGGCAGAGTGACAATGGGAGCAGTCTGGGCCGGCTGGGTAACTGAGAGACAACAGCAAGGACAGTGACAGAGTGACAGTGGGAGCAGTCTGGGCCGGCTGGGTAACTGAGAGACAACAGCAAGGACAGTGACAGAGTGACAGTGGGAGCAGTCTGGACCGGCTGAGTAACTGAGATACAACAGCAAGGACACTGACAGAGTGACAGTGGGAGCAGTCTGGGCCGGCTGGGTAACTGAGAGACAACAGCAAGGACGCTGACAGAGTGAAAGCGGGAGCAGTCTTGACCGGCTGGGTAACTGAGAGACAACAGCAAGGACAGTGACAGAGTGACAGTGGTGAGAACAGTCTGGGCCGGCTGGGTAACTGAGGGACAACAGCAAGGACACTGACAGAGAGACAGTGGGAGCAGTCTGGATCGGCTGGGTAACTGAGAGAAAACAGCAAGGACACTGACAGTGTGACAGTGGTGAGAACAGTCTGGGCTGGCTGGGTAACTGAGATACAACAGCAAGGGCAGTGACAGAGTGACAGTGGGAGCAGTGTGGGCCGGCTGGTAACAGAGAGACAACAGCAAGGACACTGACAGAGAGACAGTGGGAGCAGTCTGGGCCGGCTGGTAACTGAGAGACAACAGCAAGGACACTGACAGAGAGACAGTGGGAGCAGTCTGGGCCGGCTGGGTAACTGAGAGACAAGAGCAAGGACACTGACAGAGTGACAGCGGGAGCAGTCTGGGCCGGCTGGGTAACTGAGAGACAACAGCAAGGACACTGACAGAGTGACAGTGGGAGCAGTCTGGGCCGGCTGGGTAACTGAGAGACAACAGCAAGGACCCTGACAGAGTGACAGTGGGAGCAGTCTTTGCCGGCTGAATAAATTAGAGAAAACAGCAAGGACACTGACAGAGTGACAGTGGTGAGAACAGTCTGGGCCGGATGGGTAACTGAGAGACAACAGCAAGGACACTGACAGAGTGACAATGGGAGCAGTCTGGGCCGGCTGGGTAACAGAGAGACAACAGCAAGGACACTGACAGAGTAACAATGGGAGCAGTCTGGGCCGGCTGGGTAACTGAAAGACAACAGCAAGGACAGTGACAGAGTGACAGTGGTGAGAACAGTCTGGGCCGGCTGGGTAACTGAGAGACAACAGCAAGGACACTGACAGAGTGACAGTGGGAGCAGTCTGGGCCGTCTGGGTAACTGAGAGACAACAGCAAGGACACTGACAGAGAGACAGTGGGAGCAGTCTGGGCCGGCTGAATAAATTAGAGAAAACAGCAAGGACACTGACAGTGTGACAGTGGTGAGAACAGTCTGGGCTGGCTGGGTAACTGAGATACAACAGCGAGGACAGTGACAGAGTGACAGTGAGAGCAGTGTGGGCCGGCTGGTAACTGTGAGACAACAGCAAGGACACTGACAGAGAGACAGTGGGAGCAGTCTGGGCCGGCTGGTAACTGAGAGACAACAGCAAGGACACTGACAGAGAGACAGTGGGAGCAGTCTGGGCCAGCTGGGTAACTGAGAGACAACAGCAAGGACACTGACAGAGTAACAATGGGAGCAGTCTGGGCCGGCTGGGTAACTGAAAGACAACAGCAAGGACAGTGACAGAGAGACAGTGGGAGCAGTCTGGGCCGGCTGGTAACTGAGAGACAACAGCAAGGACACTGACAGAGAGACAGTGGGAGCAGTCTGGGCCGGCTGGGTAACTGAGAGACAACAGCAAGGACACTGACAGAGTGACAGTGGGAGCAGTCTGGGCCGGCTGGGTAACTGAGAGACAACAGCAAGGACCCTGACAGAGTGACAGTGGGAGCAGTCTTTGCCGGCTGAATAAATTAGAGAAAACAGCAAGGACACTGACAGAGTGACAGTGGTGAGAACAGTCTGGGCCGGCTGGTAACTGAGAGACAACAGCAAGGACACTGACAGAGAGACGTTGGGAGCAGTCTGGACCGGCTGGGTAACTGAGAGACAACAGCAAGGACACTGACAGAGTGACAGTGGGAGCAGTCTGGGCCGGCTGGGTAACTGAGAGACAACAGCAAGGACACTGACAGAGTGACAGTGGGAGCAGTCTGGGCCGGCTGGGTAACTGAGAGACAACAGCAAGGACACTGACGGAGTGACAGTGGGAGCAGTCTGGGCCGGCTGGTAACTGAGAGACTACAGCAAGGACAGTGACAGAGTGACAGTGGGAGCAGTCTCGGCCGGCTGGGTAATTGAGAGACAACAGCAAGGACACTGACAGAGTGACAATGGGAGCAGTCTGGGCCGGCTGGGTAACTGAGAGACAACAGCAAGGACACTGACAGAGTGACAGTGGGGGCAGTCTGGAACGGCTGGGTAACTGAGAGACAACAGCAAGGACACTGACAGAGTGACAATGGGAGCAGTCTGGGCCGGCTGGGTAACTGAGAGACAACAGCAAGGACACTGGCAGAGTGACAATGGGAGCAGTCTGGGCCGGCTGGGTAACTGAGAGACAACAGCAAGGACACTGGCAGAGTGACAATGGGAGCAGTCTGGGCCGGCTGGGTAACTGAGAGACAACAGCAAGGACAGTGACAGAGTGACAGTGGGAGCAGTCTGGGCCGGCTGGGTAACTGAGAGACAACAGAAAGGACAGTGACAGAGTGACAGTGGGAGCAGTCTGGACCGGCTGAGTAACTGAGATACAACAGCAAGGACACTGACAGAGTGACAGTGGGAGCAGTCTGGGCCGGCTGGGTAACTGAGAGACAACAGCAAGGACGCTGACAGAGTGAAAGCGTGAGCAGTCTTGACCGGCTGGGTAACTGAGAGACAACAGCAAGGACAGTGACAGAGTGACAGTGGTGAGAACAGTCTGGGCCGGCTGGGTAACTGAGAGACAACAGCAAGGACACTGACAGAGTGACAGCGGGAGCAGTCTGGGCCGGCTGGGTAACTGAGAGACAACAGCAAGGACACTGACAGAGTGACAGTGGGAGCAGTCTGGGCCGGCTGGGTAACTGAGAGACAACAGCAAGGACCCTGACAGAGTGACAGTGGGAGCAGTCTGGGCCGGCTGAATAAATGAGAGACAACAGCAAGGACACTGGCAGAGTGACAATGGGAGCAGTCTGGGCCGGCTGGGTAACTGAGAGACAACAGCAAGGACAGTGACAGAGTGACAGTGGGAGCAGTCTGGGCCGGCTGGGTAACTGAGAGACAACAGCAAGGACAGTGACAGAGTGACAGTGGGAGCAGTCTGGACCGGCTGAGTAACTGAGATACAACAGCAAGGACACTGACAGAGTGACAGTGGGAGCAGTCTGGGCCGGCTGGGTAACTGAGAGACAACAGCAAGGACGCTGACAGAGTGAAAGCGGGAGCAGTCTTGACCGGCTGGGTAACTGAGAGACAACAGCAAGGACAGTGACAGAGTGACAGTGGTGAGAACAGTCTGGGCCGGCTGGGTAACTGAGGGACAACAGCAAGGACACTGACAGAGAGACAGTGGGAGCAGTCTGGATCGGCTGGGTAACTGAGAGAAAACAGCAAGGACACTGACAGTGTGACAGTGGTGAGAACAGTCTGGGCTGGCTGGGTAACTGAGATACAACAGCAAGGGCAGTGACAGAGTGACAGTGGGAGCAGTGTGGGCCGGCTGGTAACAGAGAGACAACAGCAAGGACACTGACAGAGAGACAGTGGGAGCAGTCTGGGCCGGCTGGTAACTGAGAGACAACAGCAAGGACACTGACAGAGAGACAGTGGGAGCAGTCTGGGCCGGCTGGGTAACTGAGAGACAAGAGCAAGGACACTGACAGAGTGACAGCGGGAGCAGTCTGGGCCGGCTGGGTAACTGAGAGACAACAGCAAGGACACTGACAGAGTGACAGTGGGAGCAGTCTGGGCCGGCTGGGTAACTGAGAGACAACAGCAAGGACCCTGACAGAGTGACAGTGGGAGCAGTCTTTGCCGGCTGAATAAATTAGAGAAAACAGCAAGGACACTGACAGAGTGACAGTGGTGAGAACAGTCTGGGCCGGATGGGTAACTGAGAGACAACAGCAAGGACACTGACAGAGTGACAATGGGAGCAGTCTGGGCCGGCTGGGTAACTGAGAGACAACAACAAGGACACTGACAGAGAGACAGTGGGAGCAGTCTGGGCCGGCTGGGTAACTGAGAGACAACAGCAAGGACACTGACAGAGAGACGTTGGGAGCAGTCTGGACCGGCTGGTAACTGAGAGACAACAGCAAGGACACTGACAGAGTGACAGTGGGAGCAGTCTGGGCCGGCTGGGTAACTGAGAGACAACAGCAAAGACACTGACAGAGTGACAGTGAGAGCAGTCTGGGCCGGCTGGGTAACTGAGAGACAACAGCAAGGACACTGACAGAGTGACAGCGGGAGCAGTCTGGGCCGGCTGAATAAATTAGAAAAAACGGCAAGGACACTGACAGAGTGACAGTGGTGAGAACAGTCTGGGCCGGCTGGGTAACTGAGAGACAACAGCAAGGACACTGACAGAGTGACAGTGGGAGCAGTCTGGGCCGGCTGGGTAACTGAGAGACAACAGCAAGGACACTGACAGAGTGACAGTGGGAGCAGTCTGGGCCGGCTGGGTAACTGAGAGACAACAGCAAGGACACTGACGGAGTGACAGTGGGAGCAGTCTGGGCCGGCTGGTAACTGAGAGACTACAGCAAGGACAGTGACAGAGTGACAGTGGGAGCAGTCTCGGCCGGCTGGGTAATTGAGAGACAACAGCAAGGACACTGACAGAGTGACAATGGGAGCAGTCTGGGCCGGCTGGGTAACTGAGAGACAACAGCAAGGACACTGACAGAGTGACAGTGGGGGCAGTCTGGAACGGCTGGGTAACTGAGAGACAACAGCAAGGACACTGACAGAGTGACAATGGGAGCAGTCTGGGCCGGCTGGGTAACTGAGAGACAACAGCAAGGACACTGGCAGAGTGACAATGGGAGCAGTCTGGGCCGGCTGGGTAACTGAGAGACAACAGCAAGGACAGTGACAGAGTGACAGTGGGAGCAGTCTGGGCCGGCTGGGTAACTGAGAGACAACAGCAAGGACAGTGACAGAGTGACAGTGGGAGCAGTCTGGACCGGCTGAGTAACTGAGATACAACAGCAAGGACACTGACATAGTGACAGTGGGAGCAGTCTGGGCCGGCTGGGTAACTGAGAGACAACAGCAAGGACGCTGACAGAGTGAAAGCGGGAGCAGTCTTGACCGGCTGGGTAACTGAGAGACAACAGCAAGGACAGTGACAGAGTGACAGTGGTGAGAACAGTCTGGGCCGGCTGGGTAACTGAGAGACAACAGCAAGGACACTGACAGAGTGACAGCGGGAGCAGTCTGGGCCGGCTGGGTAACTGAGAGACAACAGCAAGGACACTGACAGAGTGACAGTGGGAGCAGTCTGGGCCGGCTGGGTAACTGAGAGACAACAGCAAGGACCCTGACAGATTGACAGTGGGAGCAGTCTGGGCCGGCTGAATAAATTAGAGAAAACAGCAAGGACACTGACAGAGTGACAGTGGTGAGAACAGTCTGGGCCGGCTGGTAACTGAGAGACAATAGCAAGGACACTGACAGAGAGACGTTGGGAGCAGTCTGGACCGGCTGGGTAACTGAGAGACAACAGCAAGGACACTGACAGAGTGACAGCGGGAGCAGTCTGGACCGGCTGGGTAACTGAGAGACAACAGCAAGGACAGTGACAGAGTGACAGTGGGAGCAGTCTGGGCCGTCTGGGTAACTGAGATACAACAGCAAGGACACTGACAGAGTGACAGTGGGAGCAGTCGGGGCCGGCTGAATAAATTAGAGAAAACAGCAAGGACACTGACAGTGTGACAGTGGTGAGAACAGTCTGGGCTGGCTGGGTAACTGAGATACAACAGCGAGGACAGTGACAGAGTGACAGTGAGAGCAGTGTGGGCCGGCTGGTAACTGAGAGACAACAGCAAGGACACTGACAGAGAGACAGTGGGAGCAGTCTGGGCCGGCTGGTAACTGAGGGACAACAGCAAGGACACTGACAGAGAGACAGTGGGAGCAGTCTGGGCCGGCTTTGTAACTGAGAGACAACAGCAAGGACACTGACAGAGTGACAGTGGGAGCAGTCTGGGCCGGCTAGGTAACTGAGAGACAACAGCAAGGACACTGACGGAGTGACAGTGGGAGCAGTCTGGGCCGGCTGGTAACTGAGAGACAACAGCAAGGACAGTGACAGAGTGACAGTGGGAGCAGTCTCGGCCGGCTGGGTAATTGAGAGACAACAGCAAGGACACTGACAGAGTGACAATGGGAGCAGTCTGGGCTGGCTGGGTAACTGAGAGACAACAGCAAGGACACTGACAGAGTGACAGTGGGAGCAGTCTGGAACGGCTGGGTAACTGAGAGAAAACAGCAAGGACACTGACAGAGTGACAATGGGAGCAGTCTGGGCCGGCTGCTAACTGAGAGACAACAGCAAGGACACTGGCAGAGTGACAATGGGAGCAGTCTGGGCCGGCTGGGTAACTGAGAGACAACAGCAAGGACAGTGACAGAGTGACAGTGGGAGCAGTCTGGACCGGCTGAGTAACTGAGATACAACAGCAAGGACACTGACAGAGTGACAGTGGGAGCAGTCTGGGCCGGCTGGGTAACTGAGAGACAACAGCAAGGACGCTGACAGAGTGAAAGCGGGAGCAGTCTTGACCGGCTGGGTAACTGAGAGACAACAGCAAGGACAGTGACAGAGTGACAGTGGTGAGAACAGTCTGGGCCGGCTGGGTAACTGAGAGACAACAGCAAGGACACTGACAGAGAGACAGTGGGAGCAGTCTGGATCGGCTGGGTAACTGAGAGAAAACAGCAAGGACACTGACAGTGTGACAGTGGTGAGAACAGTCTGGGCTGGCTGGGTAACTGAGATACAACAGCAAGGGCAGTGACAGAGTGACAGTGGGAGCAGTGTGGGCCGGCTGGTAACAGAGAGACAACAGCAAGGACACTGACAGAGAGACAGTGGGAGCAGTCTGGGCCGGCTGGTAACTGAGAGACAACAGCAAGGACACTGACAGAGAGACAGTGGGAGCAGTCTGGGCCGGCTGGGTAACTGAGAGACAACAGCAAGGACACTGACAGAGTGACAGTGGGAGCAGTCTGGGCCGGCTGGGTAACTGAGAGACAAGAGCAAGGACACTGACAGAGTGACAGCGGGAGCAGTCTGGGCCGGCTGGGTAACTGAGAGACAACAGCAAGGACACTGACAGAGTGACAGTGGGAGCAGTCTGGGCCGGCTGGGTAACTGAGAGACAACAGCAAGGACCCTGACAGAGTGACAGTGGGAGCAGTCTTTGCCGGCTGAATAAATTAGAGAAAACAGCAAGGACACTGACAGATTGACTATGGTGAGAACAGTCTGGGCCGGCTGGGTAACTGAGAGACAACAGCAAGGACACTGACAGAGAGACGTTGGGAGCAATCTGGACCGGCTGGTAACTGAGAGACAACAGCAAGGACACTGACAGAGTGACAGTGGGAGCAGTCTGGGCCGGCTGGTAACTGAGAGACAACAGCAAGGACACTGACAGAGAGACAGTGGGAGCAGTCTGGGCCGGCTGGGTAACTGAGAGACAACAGCAAGGACACTGACAGAGTGACAGTGAGAGCAGTCTGGGCCGGCTGGGTAACTGAGAGACAACAGCAAGGACACTGACAGAGTGACAGCGGGAGCAGTCTGGGCCGGCTGAATAAATTAGAGAAAACGGCAAGGACACTGACAGAGTGACAGTGGTGAGAACAATCTGGGCCGGCTGGTAACTGAGAGACAACAGCAAGGACACTGACAGAGAGACGTTGGGAGCAGTCTGGACCGGCTGGGTAACTGAGAGACAACAGCAAGGACACTGACAGAGTGACAGTGGGAGCAGTCTGGGCCGGCTGGGTAACTGAGAGACAACAGCAAGGACACTGACAGAGTGACAGTGGGAGCAGTCTGGGCCGGCTGGGTAACTGAGAGACAACAGCAAGGACACTGACGGAGTGACAGTGGGAGCAGTCTGGGCCGGCTGGTAACTGAGAGACTACAGCAAGGACAGTGACAGAGTGACAGTGGGAGCAGTCTCGGCCGGCTGGGTAATTGAGAGACAACAGCAAGGACACTGACAGAGTGACAATGGGAGCAGTCTGGGCCGGCTGGGTAACTGAGAGACAACAGCAAGGACACTGACAGAGTGACAGTGGGGGCAGTCTGGAACGGCTGGGTAACTGAGAGACAACAGCAAGGACACTGACAGAGTGACAATGGGAGCAGTCTGGGCCGGCTGGGTAACTGAGAGACAACAGCAAGGACACTGGCAGAGTGACAATGGGAGCAGTCTGGGCCGGCTGGGTAACTGAGAGACAACAGCAAGGACAGTGACAGAGTGGCAGTGGGAGCAGTCTGGGCCGGCTGGGTAACTGAGAGACAACAGCAAGGACAGTGACAGAGTGACAGTGGGAGCAGTCTGGACCGGCTGAGTAACTGAGATACAACAGCAAGGACACTGACAGAGTGACAGTGGGAGCATTCTGGGCCGGCTGGGTAACTGAGAGACAACAGCAAGGACGCTGACAGAGTGAAAGCGGGAGCAGTCTTGACCGGCTGGGTAACTGAGAGACAACAGCAAGGACAGTGACAGAGTGACAGTGGTGAGAACAGTCTGGGCCGGCTGGGTAACTGAGAGACAACAGCAAGGACACTGACAGAGTGACAGCGGGAGCAGTCTGGGCCGGCTGGGTAACTGAGAGACAACAGCAAGGACACTGACAGAGTGACAGTGGGAGCAGTCTGGGCCGGCTGGGTAACTGAGAGACAACAGCAAGGACCCTGACAGAGTGACAGTGGGAGCAGTCTGGGCCGGCTGAATAAATTAGAGAAAACAGCAAGGACACTGACAGAGTGACAGTGGTGAGAACAGTCTGGGCCGGCTGGTAACTGAGAGACAATAGCAAGGACACTGACAGAGAGACGTTGGGAGCAGTCTGGACCGGCTGGGTAACTGAGAGACAACAGCAAGGACACTGACAGAGTGACAGCGGGAGCAGTCTGGACCGGCTGGGTAACTGAGAGACAACAGCAAGGACAGTGACAGAGTGACAGTGGGAGCAGTCTGGGCCGTCTGGGTAACTGAGATACAACAGCAAGGACACTGACAGAGTGACAGTGGGAGCAGTCGGGGCCGGCTGAATAAATTAGAGAAAACAGCAAGGACACTGAGAGTGTGACAGTGGTGAGAACAGTCTGGGCTGGCTGGGTAACTGAGATACAACAGCGAGGACAGTGACAGAGTGACAGTGAGAGCAGTGTGGGCCGGCTGGTAACTGAGAGACAACAGCAAGGACACTGACAGAGAGACAGTGGGAGCAGTCTGGGCCGGCTGGTAACTGAGGGACAACAGCAAGGACACTGACAGAGAGAGAGTGGGAGCAGTCTGGGCCGGCTTTGTAACTGAGAGACAACAGCAAGGACACTGACAGAGTGACAGTGGGAGCAGTCTGGGCCGGCTAGGTAACTGAGAGACAACAGCAAGGACACTGACGGAGTGACAGTGGGAGCAGTCTGGGCCGGCTGGTAACTGAGAGACAACAGCAAGGACAGTGACAGAGTGACAGTGGGAGCAGTCTCGGCCGGCTGGGTAATTGAGAGACAACAGCAAGGACACTGACAGAGTGACAATGGGAGCAGTCTGGGCTGGCTGGGTAACTGAGAGACAATAGCAAGGACACTGACAGAGTGACAGTGGGAGCAGTCTGGGCCGGCTGGGTAACTGAGAGACAACAGCAAGGACACTGACAGAGTGACAGTGGGAGCAGTCTGGACCGGCTGGGTAACTGAGAGACAACAGCAAGGACACTGACAGAGTGACAATGGGAGCAGTCTGGGCCGGCTGGGTAACTGAGAGACAACAGCAAGGACACTGGCAGAGTGACAATGGGAGCAGTCTGGGCCGGCTGGGTAACTGAGAGACAACAGCAAGGACAGTGACAGAGTGACAGTGGGAGCAGTCTGGGCCGGCTGGGTAACTGAGAGACAACAGCAAGGACAGTGACAGAGTGACAGTGGGAGCAGTCTGGACCGGCTGAGTAACTGAGATACAACAGCAAGGACACTGACAGAGTGACAGTGGGAGCAGTCTGGGCCGGCTGGGTAACTGAGAGACAACAGCAAGGACGCTGACAGAGTGAAAGCGGGAGCAGTCTTGACCGGCTGGGTAACTGAGAGACAACAGCAAGGACAGTGACAGAGTGACAGTGGTGAGAACAGTCTGGGCCGGCTGGGTAACTGAGAGACAACAGCAAGGACACTGACAGAGAGACAGTGGGAGCAGTCTGGATCGGCTGGGTAACTGAGAGAAAACAGCAAGGACACTGACAGTGTGACAGTGGTGAGAACAGTCTGGGCTGGCTGGGTAACTGAGATACAACAGCAAGGGCAGTGACAGAGTGACAGTGGGAGCAGTGTGGGCCGGCTGGTAACAGAGAGACAACAGCAAGGACACTGACAGAGAGACAGTGGGAGCAGTCTGGGCCGGCTGGTAACTGAGAGACAACAGCAAGGACACTGACAGAGAGACAGTGGGAGCAGTCTGGGCCGGCTGGGTAACTGAGAGACAACAGCAAGGACACTGACAGAGTGACAGTGGGAGCAGTCTGGGCCGGCTGGGTAACTGAGAGACAAGAGCAAGGACACTGACAGAGTGACAGCGGGAGCAGTCTGGGCCGGCTGGGTAACTGAGAGACAACAGCAAGGACACTGACAGAGTGACAGTGGGAGCAGTCTGGGCCGGCTGGGTAACTGAGAGACAACAGCAAGGACACTGACAGAGTGACAGTGGGAGCAGTCTGGACCGGCTGGGTAACTGAGAGACAACAGCAAGGACACTGACAGAGTGACAGTGGGAGCAGTCTGGGCCGGCTGGGTAACTGAGAAACAACAGCAAGGACACTGACAGAGTGACAGCGGGAGCAGTCTGGACCGGCTGGGTAACTGAGAGACAACAGCAAGGACATTGACAGAGTGACAGTGGTGAGAACAGTCTGGGCCGGCTGGGTAACTGAGAGACAACAGCAAGGACACTGACAGAGTGACAGTGGGAGCAGTCTGGGCCGTCTGGGTAACTGAGATACAACAGCAAGGACCCTGACAGAGTGACAGTGGGAGCAGTCTTTGCCGGCTGAATAAATTAGAGAAAACAGCAAGGACACTGACAGATTGACAATGGTGAGAACAGTCTGGGTCGGCTGGGTAACTGAGAGACAACAGCAAGGACACTGACAGAGTGACAGTGGGAGCAGTCTGGACCGGCTGGGTAACTGAGAGACAACAGCAAGGACACTGACAGAGTGACAGTGGGAGCAGTCTGGGCCGGCTGGGTAACTGAGAAACAACAGCAAGGACACTGACAGAGTGACAGCGGGAGCAGTCTGGACCGGCTGGGTAACTGAGAGACAACAGCAAGGACAGTGACAGAGTGACAGTGGTGAGAACAGTCTGGGCCGGCTGGGTAACTGAGAGACAACAGCAAGGACACTGACAGAGTGACAGTGGGAGCAGTCTGGGCCGTCTGGGTAACTGAGATACAACAGCAAGGACACTGACAGAGTGACAGTGGGAGCAGTCTGGGCCGGCTGAATAAATTAGAGAAAACAGCAAGGACACTGACAGTGTGACAGTGGTGAGAACAGTCTGGGCCGGCTGGGTAACTGAGAGACAACAGCAAGGACACTGACAGAGTGACAGTGAGAGCAGTGTGGGCCGGCTGGTAACTGAGAGACAACAGCAAGGACACTGACAGAGAGACAGTGGGAGCAGTCTGGGCCGGCTGGTAACTGAGGGACAACAGCAAGGACACTGACAGAGAGACAGTGGGAGCAGTCTGGGCCGGCTGGGTAACTGAGAGACAACAGCAAGGACACTGACAGAGTGACAGCGGGAGCAGTCTGGGCCGGCTGGGTAACTGAGAGACAACAGCAAGGACACTGACAGAGTGACAGTGGGAGCAGTCTGGGCCGGCTGGGTAACTGAGAGACAACAGCAAAGACGCTGACAGAGTGACAGTGGGAGCAGTCTTTGCCGGCTGAATAAATTAGAGAAAACAGCAAGAACACTGACAGATTGACAGTGGTGAGAACAGCCTGGGCCGGCTGGTAACTGAGAGACAATAGCAAGGACACTGACAGAGACGTTGGGAGCAGTCTGGGCCGGCTGGGTAACTGAGAGACAACAGCAAGGACACTGACAGAGTGACAGTGGGAGCAGTCTGGGCCGGCTGGGTAACTGAGAGACAACAGCAGGGACACTGACAGAGTGACAGTGGGAGCAGTCTGGGCCGGCTGGTAACTGAGAGACAACAGCAAGGACACTGACAGAGAGACAGTGGGAGCAGTCTGGGCCGGCTGGGTAACTGAGAGACAACAGCAAGGACACTGACAGAGTGACATTGGGAGCAGTCTGGGCCGGCTGGGTAACTGAGAGACAACAGCAAGGACCCTGACAGAGTGACAGTGGGAGCAGTCTGGGCCGGCTGAATAAATTAGAGAAAACAGCAAGGACACTGACAGAGTGACAGTGGTGAGAACAGTCTGGGCCGGCTGGTAACTGAGAGACAACAGCAAGGACACTGACAGAGAGACGTTGGGAGCAGTCTGGACCGGCTGGGTAACTGAGAGACAACAGCAAGGACACTGACAGAGTGACAGTGGGAGCAGTCTGGGCCGTCTAGGTAACTGAGAGACAACAGCAAGGACACTGACGGAGTGACAGTGGGAGCAGTCTGGGCCGGCTGGTAACTGAGAGACAACAGCAAGGACAGTGACAGAGTGACAGTGAGAGTAGTCTGGGCCGGCTGGGTAACTGAGAGACAACAGCAAGTACACTGACAGAGTGACAGTGGGGGCAGTCTGGGCCGGCTGGGTAACTGATAGACAACAGCAAGGACACTGACAGAGTGACAGGGAGCAGTCTGGGCCGGCTGGGTAACTGATAGACAACAGCAAGGACACTGACAGAGTGACAGTGGGAGCAGTCTGGGCCGGCTGGTAACTGAGAGAGAACAGCAAGGACACTGACAGAGTGACAGTGGGAGCAGTCTGGGCCGGCTAGGTAACTGAGAGACAACAGCAAGGACACTGACAGAGTGACAGTGGGAGCAGTCGGGGCCGGCTGGGTAACTGAGAGACAACAGCAAGGACACTGACAGAGTGACAGTGGGAGCAGACTGGGCCGGCTGGGTAATTGAGAGACAACAGCAAGGACGCTGACAGAGTGACAGTGAGAGCAGTCTGGGCCGGCTGGGTAACTGAGAGACAACAGCAGGGACACAGACAGAGTGACAGTGGGAGCAGTCTGGGCCAGCTGGGTAACTGAGAGACAACAGCAAGGACACTGACAGAGTGACAGTGGGAGCAGTCTGGGCCAGCTGGGTAACTGAGAGACAACAGCAAGGACACTGACAGAGTGACAGTGGGAGCAGTCTGGACCGGCTGGGTAACTGAGAGACAACAGCAGGGACACAGACAGAGTGACAGTGGGAGCAGTCTGGGCCAGCTGGGTAACTGAGAGACAACAGCAAGGACACTGACAGAGTGACAGTGAGAGCAGTCTGGACCGGCTGGGTAACTGAGAGACAACAGCAGGGACACAGACAGAGTGACAGTGGGAGCAGTCTGGGCCAGCTGGGTAACTGAGAGACAACAGCACGGACACTGACAGAGTGACAGTGGTGAGAACAGTCTGGGCCGGCGGGGTAACTGAGAGACAACAGCAAGGACACTGACAGAGTGACAGTGAGAGCAGTCTGGACCGGCTGGGTAACTGAGAGACAACAGCAGGGACACAGACAGATTGACAGTGGGAGCAGTCTGGGCCAGCTGGGTAACTGAGAGACAACAGCAAGGACACTGACAGAGTGACAGTGGGAGCAGACTGGGCCGGCTGGGTAATTGAGAGACAACAGCAAGGACGCTGACAGGGTGAAAGCGGGAGCAGTCTTGACCGGCTGGGTAACTGAGAGACAACAGCAAGGACACTGACAGAGTGACAGTGGGAGCAGTCAGGGCCGGCTGAATAAATTAGAGAAAACAGCAAGGACACTGACAGAGCGACAGCGGGAGCAGTCTGGGCCGGCTGGGTAACTGAGAGACAACAGCAAGGACAATGGCAGAGTGACAATGGGAGCAGTCTGGGCCGGCTGCGTAACTGAGATACAACAGCAAGGACACTGACAGAGTGACAGTGGGAGCAGTCTGGGCCGTCTTGTTAACTGAGAGACAACAGCAAGGACAGTGACAGAGTGACAGTGGTGAGAACAGTCTGGGCCGGCGGGGTAACTGAGAGACAACAGCAAGGACGCTGACAGAGTGACTGTGGGAGCAGTCTGGACCGGCTGGGTAACTGAGAGACAACAGCAAGGACAGTGACAGAGTGACAGTGGTGAGAACAGTCTGGATCGGCTGGGTAACTGAGAGAAAACAGCATGGACACTGACAGTGTGACAGTGGTGAGAACAGTCTGGGCTGGCTGGGTAACTGAGATACAACAGCGAGGACAGTGACAGAGTGACAGTTAGAGCAGTGTGGGTCGGCTGGTAACTGAGAGACAACAGCAAGGACACTGACAGAGAGACAGTGGGAGCAGTCTGGGCCGGCTGGTAACTGAAAGACAACATCAAGGACACTGACAGAGAGACAGTGGGAGCAGTCTGGGCCGGCTGGGTAACTGAGAGACAACAGCAAGGACACTGACAGAGCGACAGTGGGAGCAGTCTGGGCCGGCTGGGTAACTGAGAGACAACAGCAAGGACACTGACAGAGTGACAGTGGGAGCAGTCTGGGCCGGCTGGGTAACTGAGAGACAACAGCAAGGACACTGACAGAGTGACAGTGGGAGCAGTCTGGGCCGGCTGGGTAACTGAGAGACAACAGCAAGGACACTGACAGAGTGACAGTGAGAGCAGTCTGGGCCGGCTTGGTAACTGAGAGACAACAGCAAGGGCACTGACAGAGTGACAGTGGGAGCAGTCTGGGCCGGCTGGGTAACTGAGAGACAACAGCAAGGACACTGACAGAGTGACAATGGGAGCAGTCTGGGCCGGCTGCGTAACTGAGAGACAACAGCAAGGACACTGACAGAGTGACAGTGGGAGCAGTCTGGACCGGCTGGGTAACTGAGAGACAACAGCAAGGACAGTGACAGAGTGACAGTGGTGACAACAGTCTGGGCCGGCTGGGTAACTGAGAGACAACAGCAAGGACACTGACAGAGAGACAGTGGGAGCAGTCTGGATCGGCTGGGTAACTGAGAGACAACAGCAAGGACGCTGACAGAGTGAAAGCGGGAGCAGTCTTGACCGGCTGGGTAACTGAGAGACAACAGCAAGGACACTGACAGAGAGACGTTGGGAGCAGTCTGGACCGGCTGGTAACTGAGAGACAACAGCAAGGACACTGACAGAGTGACAGTGGGAGCAGTCTTTGCCGGCTGAATAAATTAGAGAAAACAGCAAGGACACTGACAGAGTGACAGTGGTGAGAACAGTCTGGGCCGGATGGGTAACTGAGAGACAACAGCAAGGACACTGACAGAGTGACAATGGGAGCAGTCTGGGCCGGCTGGGTAACTGAGAGACAACAACAAGGACACTGACAGAGAGACAGTGGGAGCAGTCTGGGCCGGCTGGGTAACTGAGAGACAACAGCAAGGACACTGACAGAGAGACGTTGGGAGCAGTCTGGACCGGCTGGTAACTGAGAGACAACAGCAAGGACACTGACAGAGTGACAGTGGGAGCAGTCTGGGCCGGCTGGGTAACTGAGAGACAACAGCAAAGACACTGACAGAGTGACAGTGAGAGCAGTCTGGGCCGGCTGGGTAACTGAGAGACAACAGCAAGGACACTGACAGAGTGACAGCGGGAGCAGTCTGGGCCGGCTGAATAAATTAGAAAAAACGGCAAGGACACTGACAGAGTGACAGTGGTGAGAACAGTCTGGGCCGGCTGGGTAACTGAGAGACAACAGCAAGGACACTGACAGAGTGACAGTGGGAGCAGTCTGGGCCGGCTGGGTAACTGAGAGACAACAGCAAGGACACTGACAGAGTGACAGTGGGAGCAGTCTGGGCCGGCTGGGTAACTGAGAGACAACAGCAAGGACACTGACGGAGTGACAGTGGGAGCAGTCTGGGCCGGCTGGTAACTGAGAGACTACAGCAAGGACAGTGACAGAGTGACAGTGGGAGCAGTCTCGGCCGGCTGGGTAATTGAGAGACAACAGCAAGGACACTGACAGAGTGACAATGGGAGCAGTCTGGGCCGGCTGGGTAACTGAGAGACAACAGCAAGGACACTGACAGAGTGACAGTGGGGGCAGTCTGGAACGGCTGGGTAACTGAGAGACAACAGCAAGGACACTGACAGAGTGACAATGGGAGCAGTCTGGGCCGGCTGGGTAACTGAGAGACAACAGCAAGGACACTGGCAGAGTGACAATGGGAGCAGTCTGGGCCGGCTGGGTAACTGAGAGACAACAGCAAGGACAGTGACAGAGTGACAGTGGGAGCAGTCTGGGCCGGCTGGGTAACTGAGAGACAACAGCAAGGACAGTGACAGAGTGACAGTGGGAGCAGTCTGGACCGGCTGAGTAACTGAGATACAACAGCAAGGACACTGACATAGTGACAGTGGGAGCAGTCTGGGCCGGCTGGGTAACTGAGAGACAACAGCAAGGACGCTGACAGAGTGAAAGCGGGAGCAGTCTTGACCGGCTGGGTAACTGAGAGACAACAGCAAGGACAGTGACAGAGTGACAGTGGTGAGAACAGTCTGGGCCGGCTGGGTAACTGAGAGACAACAGCAAGGACACTGACAGAGTGACAGCGGGAGCAGTCTGGGCCGGCTGGGTAACTGAGAGACAACAGCAAGGACACTGACAGAGTGACAGTGGGAGCAGTCTGGGCCGGCTGGGTAACTGAGAGACAACAGCAAGGACCCTGACAGATTGACAGTGGGAGCAGTCTGGGCCGGCTGAATAAATTAGAGAAAACAGCAAGGACACTGACAGAGTGACAGTGGTGAGAACAGTCTGGGCCGGCTGGTAACTGAGAGACAATAGCAAGGACACTGACAGAGAGACGTTGGGAGCAGTCTGGACCGGCTGGGTAACTGAGAGACAACAGCAAGGACACTGACAGAGTGACAGCGGGAGCAGTCTGGACCGGCTGGGTAACTGAGAGACAACAGCAAGGACAGTGACAGAGTGACAGTGGGAGCAGTCTGGGCCGTCTGGGTAACTGAGATACAACAGCAAGGACACTGACAGAGTGACAGTGGGAGCAGTCGGGGCCGGCTGAATAAATTAGAGAAAACAGCAAGGACACTGACAGTGTGACAGTGGTGAGAACAGTCTGGGCTGGCTGGGTAACTGAGATACAACAGCGAGGACAGTGACAGAGTGACAGTGAGAGCAGTGTGGGCCGGCTGGTAACTGAGAGACAACAGCAAGGACACTGACAGAGAGACAGTGGGAGCAGTCTGGGCCGGCTGGTAACTGAGGGACAACAGCAAGGACACTGACAGAGAGACAGTGGGAGCAGTCTGGGCCGGCTTTGTAACTGAGAGACAACAGCAAGGACACTGACAGAGTGACAGTGGGAGCAGTCTGGGCCGGCTAGGTAACTGAGAGACAACAGCAAGGACACTGACGGAGTGACAGTGGGAGCAGTCTGGGCCGGCTGGTAACTGAGAGACAACAGCAAGGACAGTGACAGAGTGACAGTGGGAGCAGTCTCGGCCGGCTGGGTAATTGAGAGACAACAGCAAGGACACTGACAGAGTGACAATGGGAGCAGTCTGGGCTGGCTGGGTAACTGAGAGACAACAGCAAGGACACTGACAGAGTGACAGTGGGAGCAGTCTGGAACGGCTGGGTAACTGAGAGAAAACAGCAAGGACACTGACAGAGTGACAATGGGAGCAGTCTGGGCCGGCTGCTAACTGAGAGACAACAGCAAGGACACTGGCAGAGTGACAATGGGAGCAGTCTGGGCCGGCTGGGTAACTGAGAGACAACAGCAAGGACAGTGACAGAGTGACAGTGGGAGCAGTCTGGACCGGCTGAGTAACTGAGATACAACAGCAAGGACACTGACAGAGTGACAGTGGGAGCAGTCTGGGCCGGCTGGGTAACTGAGAGACAACAGCAAGGACGCTGACAGAGTGAAAGCGGGAGCAGTCTTGACCGGCTGGGTAACTGAGAGACAACAGCAAGGACAGTGACAGAGTGACAGTGGTGAGAACAGTCTGGGCCGGCTGGGTAACTGAGAGACAACAGCAAGGACACTGACAGAGAGACAGTGGGAGCAGTCTGGATCGGCTGGGTAACTGAGAGAAAACAGCAAGGACACTGACAGTGTGACAGTGGTGAGAACAGTCTGGGCTGGCTGGGTAACTGAGATACAACAGCAAGGGCAGTGACAGAGTGACAGTGGGAGCAGTGTGGGCCGGCTGGTAACAGAGAGACAACAGCAAGGACACTGACAGAGAGACAGTGGGAGCAGTCTGGGCCGGCTGGTAACTGAGAGACAACAGCAAGGACACTGACAGAGAGACAGTGGGAGCAGTCTGGGCCGGCTGGGTAACTGAGAGACAACAGCAAGGACACTGACAGAGTGACAGTGGGAGCAGTCTGGGCCGGCTGGGTAACTGAGAGACAAGAGCAAGGACACTGACAGAGTGACAGCGGGAGCAGTCTGGGCCGGCTGGGTAACTGAGAGACAACAGCAAGGACACTGACAGAGTGACAGTGGGAGCAGTCTGGGCCGGCTGGGTAACTGAGAGACAACAGCAAGGACCCTGACAGAGTGACAGTGGGAGCAGTCTTTGCCGGCTGAATAAATTAGAGAAAACAGCAAGGACACTGACAGATTGACTATGGTGAGAACAGTCTGGGCCGGCTGGGTAACTGAGAGACAACAGCAAGGACACTGACAGAGAGACGTTGGGAGCAATCTGGACCGGCTGGTAACTGAGAGACAACAGCAAGGACACTGACAGAGTGACAGTGGGAGCAGTCTGGGCCGGCTGGTAACTGAGAGACAACAGCAAGGACACTGACAGAGAGACAGTGGGAGCAGTCTGGGCCGGCTGGGTAACTGAGAGACAACAGCAAGGACACTGACAGAGTGACAGTGAGAGCAGTCTGGGCCGGCTGGGTAACTGAGAGACAACAGCAAGGACACTGACAGAGTGACAGCGGGAGCAGTCTGGGCCGGCTGAATAAATTAGAGAAAACGGCAAGGACACTGACAGAGTGACAGTGGTGAGAACAATCTGGGCCGGCTGGTAACTGAGAGACAACAGCAAGGACACTGACAGAGAGACGTTGGGAGCAGTCTGGACCGGCTGGGTAACTGAGAGACAACAGCAAGGACACTGACAGAGTGACAGTGGGAGCAGTCTGGGCCGGCTGGGTAACTGAGAGACAACAGCAAGGACACTGACAGAGTGACAGTGGGAGCAGTCTGGGCCGGCTGGGTAACTGAGAGACAACAGCAAGGACACTGACGGAGTGACAGTGGGAGCAGTCTGGGCCGGCTGGTAACTGAGAGACTACAGCAAGGACAGTGACAGAGTGACAGTGGGAGCAGTCTCGGCCGGCTGGGTAATTGAGAGACAACAGCAAGGACACTGACAGAGTGACAATGGGAGCAGTCTGGGCCGGCTGGGTAACTGAGAGACAACAGCAAGGACACTGACAGAGTGACAGTGGGGGCAGTCTGGAACGGCTGGGTAACTGAGAGACAACAGCAAGGACACTGACAGAGTGACAATGGGAGCAGTCTGGGCCGGCTGGGTAACTGAGAGACAACAGCAAGGACACTGGCAGAGTGACAATGGGAGCAGTCTGGGCCGGCTGGGTAACTGAGAGACAACAGCAAGGACAGTGACAGAGTGGCAGTGGGAGCAGTCTGGGCCGGCTGGGTAACTGAGAGACAACAGCAAGGACAGTGACAGAGTGACAGTGGGAGCAGTCTGGACCGGCTGAGTAACTGAGATACAACAGCAAGGACACTGACAGAGTGACAGTGGGAGCATTCTGGGCCGGCTGGGTAACTGAGAGACAACAGCAAGGACGCTGACAGAGTGAAAGCGGGAGCAGTCTTGACCGGCTGGGTAACTGAGAGACAACAGCAAGGACAGTGACAGAGTGACAGTGGTGAGAACAGTCTGGGCCGGCTGGGTAACTGAGAGACAACAGCAAGGACACTGACAGAGTGACAGCGGGAGCAGTCTGGGCCGGCTGGGTAACTGAGAGACAACAGCAAGGACACTGACAGAGTGACAGTGGGAGCAGTCTGGGCCGGCTGGGTAACTGAGAGACAACAGCAAGGACCCTGACAGAGTGACAGTGGGAGCAGTCTGGGCCGGCTGAATAAATTAGAGAAAACAGCAAGGACACTGACAGAGTGACAGTGGTGAGAACAGTCTGGGCCGGCTGGTAACTGAGAGACAATAGCAAGGACACTGACAGAGAGACGTTGGGAGCAGTCTGGACCGGCTGGGTAACTGAGAGACAACAGCAAGGACACTGACAGAGTGACAGCGGGAGCAGTCTGGACCGGCTGGGTAACTGAGAGACAACAGCAAGGACAGTGACAGAGTGACAGTGGGAGCAGTCTGGGCCGTCTGGGTAACTGAGATACAACAGCAAGGACACTGACAGAGTGACAGTGGGAGCAGTCGGGGCCGGCTGAATAAATTAGAGAAAACAGCAAGGACACTGAGAGTGTGACAGTGGTGAGAACAGTCTGGGCTGGCTGGGTAACTGAGATACAACAGCGAGGACAGTGACAGAGTGACAGTGAGAGCAGTGTGGGCCGGCTGGTAACTGAGAGACAACAGCAAGGACACTGACAGAGAGACAGTGGGAGCAGTCTGGGCCGGCTGGTAACTGAGGGACAACAGCAAGGACACTGACAGAGAGAGAGTGGGAGCAGTCTGGGCCGGCTTTGTAACTGAGAGACAACAGCAAGGACACTGACAGAGTGACAGTGGGAGCAGTCTGGGCCGGCTAGGTAACTGAGAGACAACAGCAAGGACACTGACGGAGTGACAGTGGGAGCAGTCTGGGCCGGCTGGTAACTGAGAGACAACAGCAAGGACAGTGACAGAGTGACAGTGGGAGCAGTCTCGGCCGGCTGGGTAATTGAGAGACAACAGCAAGGACACTGACAGAGTGACAATGGGAGCAGTCTGGGCTGGCTGGGTAACTGAGAGACAATAGCAAGGACACTGACAGAGTGACAGTGGGAGCAGTCTGGGCCGGCTGGGTAACTGAGAGACAACAGCAAGGACACTGACAGAGTGACAGTGGGAGCAGTCTGGACCGGCTGGGTAACTGAGAGACAACAGCAAGGACACTGACAGAGTGACAATGGGAGCAGTCTGGGCCGGCTGGGTAACTGAGAGACAACAGCAAGGACACTGGCAGAGTGACAATGGGAGCAGTCTGGGCCGGCTGGGTAACTGAGAGACAACAGCAAGGACAGTGACAGAGTGACAGTGGGAGCAGTCTGGGCCGGCTGGGTAACTGAGAGACAACAGCAAGGACAGTGACAGAGTGACAGTGGGAGCAGTCTGGACCGGCTGAGTAACTGAGATACAACAGCAAGGACACTGACAGAGTGACAGTGGGAGCAGTCTGGGCCGGCTGGGTAACTGAGAGACAACAGCAAGGACGCTGACAGAGTGAAAGCGGGAGCAGTCTTGACCGGCTGGGTAACTGAGAGACAACAGCAAGGACAGTGACAGAGTGACAGTGGTGAGAACAGTCTGGGCCGGCTGGGTAACTGAGAGACAACAGCAAGGACACTGACAGAGAGACAGTGGGAGCAGTCTGGATCGGCTGGGTAACTGAGAGAAAACAGCAAGGACACTGACAGTGTGACAGTGGTGAGAACAGTCTGGGCTGGCTGGGTAACTGAGATACAACAGCAAGGGCAGTGACAGAGTGACAGTGGGAGCAGTGTGGGCCGGCTGGTAACAGAGAGACAACAGCAAGGACACTGACAGAGAGACAGTGGGAGCAGTCTGGGCCGGCTGGTAACTGAGAGACAACAGCAAGGACACTGACAGAGAGACAGTGGGAGCAGTCTGGGCCGGCTGGGTAACTGAGAGACAACAGCAAGGACACTGACAGAGTGACAGTGGGAGCAGTCTGGGCCGGCTGGGTAACTGAGAGACAAGAGCAAGGACACTGACAGAGTGACAGCGGGAGCAGTCTGGGCCGGCTGGGTAACTGAGAGACAACAGCAAGGACACTGACAGAGTGACAGTGGGAGCAGTCTGGGCCGGCTGGGTAACTGAGAGACAACAGCAAGGACACTGACAGAGTGACAGTGGGAGCAGTCTGGACCGGCTGGGTAACTGAGAGACAACAGCAAGGACACTGACAGAGTGACAGTGGGAGCAGTCTGGGCCGGCTGGGTAACTGAGAAACAACAGCAAGGACACTGACAGAGTGACAGCGGGAGCAGTCTGGACCGGCTGGGTAACTGAGAGACAACAGCAAGGACATTGACAGAGTGACAGTGGTGAGAACAGTCTGGGCCGGCTGGGTAACTGAGAGACAACAGCAAGGACACTGACAGAGTGACAGTGGGAGCAGTCTGGGCCGTCTGGGTAACTGAGATACAACAGCAAGGACCCTGACAGAGTGACAGTGGGAGCAGTCTTTGCCGGCTGAATAAATTAGAGAAAACAGCAAGGACACTGACAGATTGACAATGGTGAGAACAGTCTGGGTCGGCTGGGTAACTGAGAGACAACAGCAAGGACACTGACAGAGTGACAGTGGGAGCAGTCTGGACCGGCTGGGTAACTGAGAGACAACAGCAAGGACACTGACAGAGTGACAGTGGGAGCAGTCTGGGCCGGCTGGGTAACTGAGAAACAACAGCAAGGACACTGACAGAGTGACAGCGGGAGCAGTCTGGACCGGCTGGGTAACTGAGAGACAACAGCAAGGACAGTGACAGAGTGACAGTGGTGAGAACAGTCTGGGCCGGCTGGGTAACTGAGAGACAACAGCAAGGACACTGACAGAGTGACAGTGGGAGCAGTCTGGGCCGTCTGGGTAACTGAGATACAACAGCAAGGACACTGACAGAGTGACAGTGGGAGCAGTCTGGGCCGGCTGAATAAATTAGAGAAAACAGCAAGGACACTGACAGTGTGACAGTGGTGAGAACAGTCTGGGCCGGCTGGGTAACTGAGAGACAACAGCAAGGACACTGACAGAGTGACAGTGAGAGCAGTGTGGGCCGGCTGGTAACTGAGAGACAACAGCAAGGACACTGACAGAGAGACAGTGGGAGCAGTCTGGGCCGGCTGGTAACTGAGGGACAACAGCAAGGACACTGACAGAGAGACAGTGGGAGCAGTCTGGGCCGGCTGGGTAACTGAGAGACAACAGCAAGGACACTGACAGAGTGACAGCGGGAGCAGTCTGGGCCGGCTGGGTAACTGAGAGACAACAGCAAGGACACTGACAGAGTGACAGTGGGAGCAGTCTGGGCCGGCTGGGTAACTGAGAGACAACAGCAAAGACGCTGACAGAGTGACAGTGGGAGCAGTCTTTGCCGGCTGAATAAATTAGAGAAAACAGCAAGAACACTGACAGATTGACAGTGGTGAGAACAGCCTGGGCCGGCTGGTAACTGAGAGACAATAGCAAGGACACTGACAGAGACGTTGGGAGCAGTCTGGGCCGGCTGGGTAACTGAGAGACAACAGCAAGGACACTGACAGAGTGACAGTGGGAGCAGTCTGGGCCGGCTGGGTAACTGAGAGACAACAGCAGGGACACTGACAGAGTGACAGTGGGAGCAGTCTGGGCCGGCTGGTAACTGAGAGACAACAGCAAGGACACTGACAGAGAGACAGTGGGAGCAGTCTGGGCCGGCTGGGTAACTGAGAGACAACAGCAAGGACACTGACAGAGTGACATTGGGAGCAGTCTGGGCCGGCTGGGTAACTGAGAGACAACAGCAAGGACCCTGACAGAGTGACAGTGGGAGCAGTCTGGGCCGGCTGAATAAATTAGAGAAAACAGCAAGGACACTGACAGAGTGACAGTGGTGAGAACAGTCTGGGCCGGCTGGTAACTGAGAGACAACAGCAAGGACACTGACAGAGAGACGTTGGGAGCAGTCTGGACCGGCTGGGTAACTGAGAGACAACAGCAAGGACACTGACAGAGTGACAGTGGGAGCAGTCTGGGCCGTCTAGGTAACTGAGAGACAACAGCAAGGACACTGACGGAGTGACAGTGGGAGCAGTCTGGGCCGGCTGGTAACTGAGAGACAACAGCAAGGACAGTGACAGAGTGACAGTGAGAGTAGTCTGGGCCGGCTGGGTAACTGAGAGACAACAGCAAGTACACTGACAGAGTGACAGTGGGGGCAGTCTGGGCCGGCTGGGTAACTGATAGACAACAGCAAGGACACTGACAGAGTGACAGGGAGCAGTCTGGGCCGGCTGGGTAACTGATAGACAACAGCAAGGACACTGACAGAGTGACAGTGGGAGCAGTCTGGGCCGGCTGGTAACTGAGAGAGAACAGCAAGGACACTGACAGAGTGACAGTGGGAGCAGTCTGGGCCGGCTAGGTAACTGAGAGACAACAGCAAGGACACTGACAGAGTGACAGTGGGAGCAGTCGGGGCCGGCTGGGTAACTGAGAGACAACAGCAAGGACACTGACAGAGTGACAGTGGGAGCAGACTGGGCCGGCTGGGTAATTGAGAGACAACAGCAAGGACGCTGACAGAGTGACAGTGAGAGCAGTCTGGGCCGGCTGGGTAACTGAGAGACAACAGCAGGGACACAGACAGAGTGACAGTGGGAGCAGTCTGGGCCAGCTGGGTAACTGAGAGACAACAGCAAGGACACTGACAGAGTGACAGTGGGAGCAGTCTGGGCCAGCTGGGTAACTGAGAGACAACAGCAAGGACACTGACAGAGTGACAGTGGGAGCAGTCTGGACCGGCTGGGTAACTGAGAGACAACAGCAGGGACACAGACAGAGTGACAGTGGGAGCAGTCTGGGCCAGCTGGGTAACTGAGAGACAACAGCAAGGACACTGACAGAGTGACAGTGAGAGCAGTCTGGACCGGCTGGGTAACTGAGAGACAACAGCAGGGACACAGACAGAGTGACAGTGGGAGCAGTCTGGGCCAGCTGGGTAACTGAGAGACAACAGCACGGACACTGACAGAGTGACAGTGGTGAGAACAGTCTGGGCCGGCGGGGTAACTGAGAGACAACAGCAAGGACACTGACAGAGTGACAGTGAGAGCAGTCTGGACCGGCTGGGTAACTGAGAGACAACAGCAGGGACACAGACAGATTGACAGTGGGAGCAGTCTGGGCCAGCTGGGTAACTGAGAGACAACAGCAAGGACACTGACAGAGTGACAGTGGGAGCAGACTGGGCCGGCTGGGTAATTGAGAGACAACAGCAAGGACGCTGACAGGGTGAAAGCGGGAGCAGTCTTGACCGGCTGGGTAACTGAGAGACAACAGCAAGGACACTGACAGAGTGACAGTGGGAGCAGTCAGGGCCGGCTGAATAAATTAGAGAAAACAGCAAGGACACTGACAGAGCGACAGCGGGAGCAGTCTGGGCCGGCTGGGTAACTGAGAGACAACAGCAAGGACAATGGCAGAGTGACAATGGGAGCAGTCTGGGCCGGCTGCGTAACTGAGATACAACAGCAAGGACACTGACAGAGTGACAGTGGGAGCAGTCTGGGCCGTCTTGTTAACTGAGAGACAACAGCAAGGACAGTGACAGAGTGACAGTGGTGAGAACAGTCTGGGCCGGCGGGGTAACTGAGAGACAACAGCAAGGACGCTGACAGAGTGACTGTGGGAGCAGTCTGGACCGGCTGGGTAACTGAGAGACAACAGCAAGGACAGTGACAGAGTGACAGTGGTGAGAACAGTCTGGATCGGCTGGGTAACTGAGAGAAAACAGCATGGACACTGACAGTGTGACAGTGGTGAGAACAGTCTGGGCTGGCTGGGTAACTGAGATACAACAGCGAGGACAGTGACAGAGTGACAGTTAGAGCAGTGTGGGTCGGCTGGTAACTGAGAGACAACAGCAAGGACACTGACAGAGAGACAGTGGGAGCAGTCTGGGCCGGCTGGTAACTGAAAGACAACATCAAGGACACTGACAGAGAGACAGTGGGAGCAGTCTGGGCCGGCTGGGTAACTGAGAGACAACAGCAAGGACACTGACAGAGCGACAGTGGGAGCAGTCTGGGCCGGCTGGGTAACTGAGAGACAACAGCAAGGACACTGACAGAGTGACAGTGGGAGCAGTCTGGGCCGGCTGGGTAACTGAGAGACAACAGCAAGGACACTGACAGAGTGACAGTGGGAGCAGTCTGGGCCGGCTGGGTAACTGAGAGACAACAGCAAGGACACTGACAGAGTGACAGTGAGAGCAGTCTGGGCCGGCTTGGTAACTGAGAGACAACAGCAAGGGCACTGACAGAGTGACAGTGGGAGCAGTCTGGGCCGGCTGGGTAACTGAGAGACAACAGCAAGGACACTGACAGAGTGACAATGGGAGCAGTCTGGGCCGGCTGCGTAACTGAGAGACAACAGCAAGGACACTGACAGAGTGACAGTGGGAGCAGTCTGGACCGGCTGGGTAACTGAGAGACAACAGCAAGGACAGTGACAGAGTGACAGTGGTGACAACAGTCTGGGCCGGCTGGGTAACTGAGAGACAACAGCAAGGACACTGACAGAGAGACAGTGGGAGCAGTCTGGATCGGCTGGGTAACTGAGAGACAACAGCAAGGACGCTGACAGAGTGAAAGCGGGAGCAGTCTTGACCGGCTGGGTAACTGAGAGACAACAGCAAGGACACTGACAGAGAGACGTTGGGAGCAGTCTGGACCGGCTGGTAACTGAGAGACAACAGCAAGGACACTGACAGAGTGACAGTGGGAGCAGTCTGGGCCAGCTGGGTAACTGAGAGACAACAGCAAGGACACTGACAGAGTGACAGTGAGAGCAGTCTGGACCGGCTGGGTAACTGAGAGACAACAGCAGGGACACAGACAGAGTGACAGTGGGAGCAGTCTGGGCCAGCTGGGTAACTGAGAGACAACAGCACGGACACTGACAGAGTGACAGTGGTGAGAACAGTCTGGGCCGGCGGGGTAACTGAGAGACAACAGCAAGGACACTGACAGAGTGACAGTGAGAGCAGTCTGGACCGGCTGGGTAACTGAGAGACAACAGCAGGGACACAGACAGATTGACAGTGGGAGCAGTCTGGGCCAGCTGGGTAACTGAGAGACAACAGCAAGGACACTGACAGAGTGACAGTGGGAGCAGACTGGGCCGGCTGGGTAATTGAGAGACAACAGCAAGGACGCTGACAGGGTGAAAGCGGGAGCAGTCTTGACCGGCTGGGTAACTGAGAGACAACAGCAAGGACACTGACAGAGTGACAGTGGGAGCAGTCAGGGCCGGCTGAATAAATTAGAGAAAACAGCAAGGACACTGACAGAGCGACAGCGGGAGCAGTCTGGGCCGGCTGGGTAACTGAGAGACAACAGCAAGGACAATGGCAGAGTGACAATGGGAGCAGTCTGGGCCGGCTGCGTAACTGAGATACAACAGCAAGGACACTGACAGAGTGACAGTGGGAGCAGTCTGGGCCGTCTTGTTAACTGAGAGACAACAGCAAGGACAGTGACAGAGTGACAGTGGTGAGAACAGTCTGGGCCGGCGGGGTAACTGAGAGACAACAGCAAGGACGCTGACAGAGTGACTGTGGGAGCAGTCTGGACCGGCTGGGTAACTGAGAGACAACAGCAAGGACAGTGACAGAGTGACAGTGGTGAGAACAGTCTGGATCGGCTGGGTAACTGAGAGAAAACAGCATGGACACTGACAGTGTGACAGTGGTGAGAACAGTCTGGGCTGGCTGGGTAACTGAGATACAACAGCGAGGACAGTGACAGAGTGACAGTTAGAGCAGTGTGGGTCGGCTGGTAACTGAGAGACAACAGCAAGGACACTGACAGAGAGACAGTGGGAGCAGTCTGGGCCGGCTGGTAACTGAAAGACAACATCAAGGACACTGACAGAGAGACAGTGGGAGCAGTCTGGGCCGGCTGGGTAACTGAGAGACAACAGCAAGGACACTGACAGAGCGACAGTGGGAGCAGTCTGGGCCGGCTGGGTAACTGAGAGACAACAGCAAGGACACTGACAGAGTGACAGTGGGAGCAGTCTGGGCCGGCTGGGTAACTGAGAGACAACAGCAAGGACACTGACAGAGTGACAGTGGGAGCAGTCTGGGCCGGCTGGGTAACTGAGAGACAACAGCAAGGACACTGACAGAGTGACAGTGAGAGCAGTCTGGGCCGGCTTGGTAACTGAGAGACAACAGCAAGGGCACTGACAGAGTGACAGTGGGAGCAGTCTGGGCCGGCTGGGTAACTGAGAGACAACAGCAAGGACACTGACAGAGTGACAATGGGAGCAGTCTGGGCCGGCTGCGTAACTGAGAGACAACAGCAAGGACACTGACAGAGTGACAGTGGGAGCAGTCTGGACCGGCTGGGTAACTGAGAGACAACAGCAAGGACAGTGACAGAGTGACAGTGGTGACAACAGTCTGGGCCGGCTGGGTAACTGAGAGACAACAGCAAGGACACTGACAGAGAGACAGTGGGAGCAGTCTGGATCGGCTGGGTAACTGAGAGACAACAGCAAGGACGCTGACAGAGTGAAAGCGGGAGCAGTCTTGACCGGCTGGGTAACTGAGAGACAACAGCAAGGACACTGACAGAGAGACGTTGGGAGCAGTCTGGACCGGCTGGTAACTGAGAGACAACAGCAAGGACACTGACAGAGTGACAGTGGGAGCAGTCTGGACCGGCTGGGTAACTGAGAGACAACAGCAAGGACACTGACAGAGTGACAGTGGGAGCAGTCTGGGCCGGCTGGGTAACTGAGAGACAACAGCAAGGACAATGACAGAGTGACAGTGGGAGCAGTCTGGGCCGGCTGGGTAACTGAGAGACAACAGCAAGGACACTGACAGAGTGACAGTGGGAGCAGTTTGGACCGGCTGAGTAACTGAGATACAACAGCAAGGACAATGACAGAGTGACAGTGGGAGCAGTCTGGGATGGTTGGGTAACTGAGAGACAACAGCAGGGACACAGACAGAGTGACAGTGGGAGCAGTCTGGGCCGGCTGGGTAACTGAGAGACAACAGCAAGGACAGTGAGAGAGTGACAGTGGGAGCAGTCTGGGCCGGCTGGGTAACTGAGAGACAACAGCAAGGACACTGACAGAGTGACAGTGGGAGCAGTCTGGGCCGGCTGAATAAATTAGAGAAAACAGCAAGGACACTGACAGAGTGACAGTGGGAACAGTCTGGGCCGGCTGGGTAACTGAGAGACAACAGCAAGGACACTGACAGAGTGACAGTGGGAGCAGTCTGGGCCGGCTGGTAACAGAGAGACAACAGCAAGGACACTGACAGAGAGACAGTGGGAACAGTCTGGGCCGGCTGGGTAACTGAGAGACAACAGCAAGGACCCTGACAGAGTGACAGTGGGAGCAGTCTTTGCCGGCTGAATAAATTAGAGAAAACAGCAAGGACACTGACAGATTGACAGTGGTGAGAACAGTCTGGGCCGGCTGGGTAACTGAGAGACAACAGCAGGGACACTGACAGAGTGACAGTGGGAGCAGTCGGGCCGGCTGGTAACTGAGAGACAACAGCAAGGACACTGACAGAGAGACAGTGGGAGCAGTCTGGGCCGGCTGGGTAACTGAGAGACAACAGCAAGGACACTGACAGAGTTACAGCGGGAGCAGTCTGGGCCGGCTGGGTAACTGAGAGACAACAGCAAGGACACTGACAGAGTGACAGTGGGAGCAGTCTGGGCCGGATGGGTAACTGAGAGACAACAGCAAGGACACTGACAGAGTGACAGCGGGAGCAGTCTGGACCGGCTGGGTAACTGAGAGACAACAGCAAGGACAGTGACAGAGTGACAGTGGTGAGAACAGTCTGGGCCGGCTGGGTAACTGAGAGACAACAGCAAGGACACTGACAGAGTGACAGTGGGAGCAGTCTCGGCCGTCTGGGTAACTGAGATACAACAGCAAGGACACTGACAGAGTGACAGTGGGAGCAGTCTGGGCCGGCTGAATAAATTAGAGAAAACAGCAAGTACACTGACAGTGTGACAGTGGTGAGAACAGTCTGGGCTGGCTGAATAAATTAGAGAAAACAGCAAGGACACTGACAGTGTGACAGTGGTGAGAACAGTCTGGGCTGGCTGGGTAACTGAGATACAACAGCGAGGACAGTGACAGAGTGACAGTGGGAGCAGTGTGGGCCGGCTGGTAACTGAGAGACAACAGCAAGGACACTGACAGAGAGACAGTGGGAGCAGTCTGGGCCGGCTGGTAACTGAGGGACAACAGCAAGGACACTGACAGAGACGTTGGGAGCAGTCTGGACCGGCTGGGTAACTGAGAGACAACAGCAAGGACACTGACAGAGTGACAGTGGGAGCAGTCTGGGCCGGCTGGTAACTGAGAGACAACAGCAAGGACACTGACAGAGTGACAGTGGGATCAGTCTGGGTCGGCTGGGTAACTGAGAGACAACAGCAAGGACACTGACAGAGTGACAGTGGGAGCTGTCTGGGCCGGCTGGGTAACTGAGAGACAACAGCAAGGACCCTGACAGAGTGACAGTGGGAGCAGTCTGGGCCGGCTGAATAAATTAGAGAAAACAGCAGGGACACTGACAGAGTGACAGTGGTGAGAACAGTCTGGGCCGGCTGGTAACTGAGAGACAACAGCAAGGACACTGACAGTGACAGTGGGAGCAGTCTGGGCCGGCTGGGCAACTGAGAGACAACAGCAAGGACACTGACAGAGTGACAGTGGGAGCAGTCTGGGCCGGCTGGGTAACTGAGAGACAACAGCAAGGACACTGACAGAGTGACAGTGGGAGCAGTCTGGGCAGGCTGGGTAACAGAGAGACAACAGCAAGGACACTGAGAGAGTGACAGTGGGAGCAGTCTGGGCAGGCTGGGTAACAGAGAGACAACAGCAAGGACACTGAGAGAGTGACAGTGGGAGCAGTCTGGACCGGCTGGGTAACTGAGAGACAACAGCAAGGACACTGACAGAGTGACAGTGGGAGCAGTCTGGGCCGGCTGGTAACTGAGAGACAACAGCAAGGACAGTGACAGAGTGACAGTGGGATCAGCCT
This sequence comes from Scyliorhinus torazame, assembly GCF_047496885.1. Lineage (NCBI taxonomy): Eukaryota > Metazoa > Chordata > Chondrichthyes > Carcharhiniformes > Scyliorhinidae > Scyliorhinus > Scyliorhinus torazame. The sequence continues at coordinate 217,947 of NW_027307829.1, forward strand.
CGGCCGGCTGGGTAATTGAGAGACAACAGCAAGGACAGTGACAGAGTGACAGTGGGAGCAGTCTGGGCCGGCTGGGTAACTGAGAGACAACAGCAAGGACACTGACAGAGTGACAATGGGAGCAGTCTGGGCCGGCTGGGTAACTGAGAAACAACAGGAAGTACACAGACAGAGTGACAGTGGGAGCAGTCTGGGCCGGCTGGGTAACTGAGAGACAACAGCAAGGACACTGACAGAGTGACAGTGGGAGCAGTCTGGGCCGGCTGGTAACTGAGAGACAACAGCAAGGACAGTGACAGAGTGACAGTGGGATCAGCCTCGGCTGGCTGGGTAATTGAGAGACAACAGCAAGGACACTGACAGAGTGACAATGGGAGCAGTCTGGGCCGGCTGGGTAACTGAGAGACAACAGCAAGGACACTGACAGAGTGACAATGGGAGCAGTCTGGGCCGGCTGGGTAACTGAGAAACAACAGCAAGTACACTGACAGAGTGACAGTGGGAGCAGTCTGGGCCGGCTGGGTAACTGAGAGACAACAGCAAGTACACTGACAGAGTGACAGTGGGAGCAGTCTGGGCCGGCTGGTAACTGAGAGACAACAGCAAGGACACTGACAGAGAGACAGTGGGAGCAGTCTGGGCCGGCTGGGTAACTGAGAGACAACAGCAAGGACACTGACAGAGTGACAGTGGGAGCAGTCTGGGCCGTCTGGGTAACTGAGATACAACAGCAAGGACACTGACAGAGTGACAGTGGGAGCAGTCTGGGCCGGCTGAATAAATTAGAGAAAACAGCAAGTACACTGACAGTGTGACAGTGGTGAGAACAGTCTGGGCTGGCTGAATAAATTAGAGAAAACAGCAAGGACACTGACAGTGTGACAGTGGTGAGAACAGTCTGGGCTGGCTGGGTAACTGAGATACAACAGCGAGGACAGTGACAGAGTGACAGTGGGAGCAGTGTGGGCCGGCTGGTAACTGAGAGACAACAGCAAGGACACTGACAGAGAGACAGTGGGAGCAGTCTGGGCCGGCTGGTAACTGAGGGACAACAGCAAGGACACTGACAGAGACGTTGGGAGCAGTCTGGACCGGCTGGGTAACTGAGAGACAACAGCAAGGACACTGACAGAGTGACAGTGGGAGCAGTCTGGGCCGGCTGGTAACTGAGAGACAACAGCAAGGACACTGACAGAGTGACAGTGGGATCAGTCTGGGCCGGCTGGGTAACTGAGAGACAACAGCAAGGACACTGACAGAGTGACAGTGGGAGCTGTCTGGGCCGGCTGGGTAACTGAGAGACAACAGCAAGGACCCTGACAGAGTGACAGTGGGAGCAGTCTGGGCCGGCTGAATAAATTAGAGAAAACAGCAGGGACACTGACAGAGTGACAGTGGTGAGAACAGTCTGGGCCGGCTGGTAACTGAGAGACAACAGCAAGGACACTGACAGTGACAGTGGGAGCAGTCTGGGCCGGCTGGGCAACTGAGAGACAACAGCAAGGACACTGACAGAGTGACAGTGGGAGCAGTCTGGGCCGGCTGGGTAACTGAGAGACAACAGCAAGGACACTGACAGAGTGACAGTGGGAGCAGTCTGGGCAGGCTGGGTAACAGAGAGACAACAGCAAGGACACTGAGAGAGTGACAGTGGGAGCAGTCTGGGCAGGCTGGGTAACAGAGAGACAACAGCAAGGACACTGAGAGAGTGACAGTGGGAGCAGTCTGGACCGGCTGGGTAACTGAGAGACAACAGCAAGGACACTGACAGAGTGACAATGGGAGCAGTCTGGGCCGGCTGGGTAACTGAGAAACAACAGGAAGTACACAGACAGAGTGACAGTGGGAGCAGTCTGGGCCGGCTGGTAACTGAGAGACAACAGCAAGGACAGTGACAGAGTGACAGTGGGATCAGCCTCGGCCGGCTGGGTAATTGAGAGACAACAGCAAGGACAGTGACAGAGTGACAGTGGGAGCAGTCTGGGCCGGCTGGGTAACTGAGAGACAACAGCAAGGACACTGACAGAGTGACAATGGGAGCAGTCTGGGCCGGCTGGGTAACTGAGAAACAACAGGAAGTACACAGACAGAGTGACAGTGGGAGCAGTCTGGGCCGGCTGGGTAACTGAGAGACAACAGCAAGGACACTGACAGAGTGACAGTGGGAGCAGTCTGGGCCGGCTGGTAACTGAGAGACAACAGCAAGGACAGTGACAGAGTGACAGTGGGATCAGCCTCGGCTGGCTGGGTAATTGAGAGACAACAGCAAGGACACTGACAGAGTGACAATGGGAGCAGTCTGGGCCGGCTGGGTAACTGAGAGACAACAGCAAGGACACTGACAGAGTGACAATGGGAGCAGTCTGGGCCGGCTGGGTAACTGAGAAACAACAGCAAGTACACTGACAGAGTGACAGTGGGAGCAGTCTGGGCCGGCTGGGTAACTGAGAGACAACAGCAAGTACACTGACAGAGTGACAGTGGGAGCAGTCTGGGCCGGCTGGTAACTGAGAGACAACAGCAAGGACACTGACAGAGAGACAGTGGGAGCAGTCTGGGCCGGCTGGGTAACTGAGAGACAACAGCAAGGACACTGACAGAGTGACAGCGGGAGCAGTCTGGGCCGGCTGGGTAACTGAGAGACAACAGGAAGGACACTGACAGAGTGACAGTGGGAGCAGTCTGGGCCGGCTGGGTAACTGAGAGACAACATCAAGGACACTGACAGAGTGACAATGGGAGCAGTCTGGGCCGGCTGCGTAACTGAGAGACAACAGCAAGGACACTGACAGAGTGACAGCGGGAGCAGTCTGGACCGGCTGGGTAACTGAGAGACAACAGCAAGGACAGTGACAGAGTGACAGTGGTGAGAACAGTCTGGGCCGGCTGGGTAACTGAGAGACAACAGCAAGGACACTGACAGAGTGACAGTGGGAGCAGTCTGGGCCGGCTGGGTAACTGAGATACATAAGCAAGGACACTGACAGAGTGACAGTGGGAGCAGTCTGGGCCGTCTGGGTAACTGAGATACAACAGCAAGGACACTGACAGAGTGACAGTGGGAGCAGTCTGGGCCGGCTGAATAAATTAGAGAAAACAGCAAGTACACTGACAGTGTGACAGTGGTGAGAACAGTCTGGGCTGGCTGAATAAATTAGAGAAAACAGCAAGGACACTGACAGTGTGACAGTGGTGAGAACAGTCTGGGCTGGCTGGGTAACTGAGATACAACAGCGAGGACAGTGACAGAGTGACAGTGGGAGCAGTGTGGGCCGGCTGGTAACTGAGAGACAACAGCAAGGACACTGACAGAGAGACAGTGGGAGCAGTCTGGGCCGGCTGGTAACTGAGGGACAACAGCAAGGACACTGACAGAGACGTTGGGAGCAGTCTGGACCGGCTGGGTAACTGAGAGACAACAGCAAGGACACTGACAGAGTGACAGTGGGAGCTGTCTGGGCCGGCTGGGTAACTGAGAGACAACAGCAAGGACCCTGACAGAGTGACAGTGGGAGCAGTCTGGGCCGGCTGAATAAATTAGAGAAAACAGCAGGGACACTGACAGAGTGACAGTGGTGAGAACAGTCTGGGCCGGCTGGTAACTGAGAGACAACAGCAAGGACACTGACAGTGACAGTGGGAGCAGTCTGGGCCGGCTGGGCAACTGAGAGACAACAGCAAGGACACTGACAGAGTGACAGTGGGAGCAGTCTGGGCCGGCTGGGTAACTGAGAGACAACAGCAAGGACACTGACAGAGTGACAGTGGGAGCAGTCTGGGCAGGCTGGGTAACAGAGAGACAACAGCAAGGACACTGAGAGAGTGACAGTGGGAGCAGTCTGGACCGGCTGGGTAACTGAGAGACAACAGCAAGGACACTGACAGAGTGACAGTGGGAGCAGTCTGGGCCGGCTGGTAACTGAGAGACAACAGCAAGGACAGTGACAGAGTGACAGTGGGATCAGCCTCGGCCGGCTGGGTAATTGAGAGACAACAGCAAGGACAGTGACAGAGTGACAGTGGGAGCAGTCTGGGCCGGCTGGGTAACTGAGAGACAACAGCAAGGACACTGACAGAGTGACAATGGGAGCAGTCTGGGCCGGCTGGGTAACTGAGAAACAACAGGAAGTACACAGACAGAGTGACAGTGGGAGCAGTCTGGGCCGGCTGGGTAACTGAGAGACAACAGCAAGGACACTGACAGAGTGACAATGGGAGCAGTCTGGGCCGGCTGGGTAACTGAGAAACAACAGGAAGTACACAGACAGAGTGACAGTGGGAGCAGTCTGGGCCGGCTGGGTAACTGAGAGACAACAGCAAGGACACTGACAGAGTGACAGTGGGAGCAGTCTGGGCCGGCTGGTAACTGAGAGACAACAGCAAGGACAGTGACAGAGTGACAGTGGGATCAGCCTCGGCTGGCTGGGTAATTGAGAGACAACAGCAAGGACACTGACAGAGTGACAATGGGAGCAGTCTGGGCCGGCTGGGTAACTGAGAGACAACAGCAAGGACACTGACAGAGTGACAATGGGAGCAGTCTGGGCCGGCTGGGTAACTGAGAAACAACAGCAAGTACACTGACAGAGTGACAGTGGGAGCAGTCTGGGCCGGCTGGGTAACTGAGAGACAACAGCAAGTACACTGACAGAGTGACAGTGGGAGCAGTCTGGGCCGGCTGGTAACTGAGAGACAACAGCAAGGACACTGACAGAGAGACAGTGGGAGCAGTCTGGGCCGGCTGGGTAACTGAGAGACAACAGCAAGGACACTGACAGAGTGACAGTGGGAGCAGTCTGGGCCGTCTGGGTAACTGAGATACAACAGCAAGGACACTGACAGAGTGACAGTGGGAGCAGTCTGGGCCGGCTGAATAAATTAGAGAAAACAGCAAGTACACTGACAGTGTGACAGTGGTGAGAACAGTCTGGGCTGGCTGAATAAATTAGAGAAAACAGCAAGGACACTGACAGTGTGACAGTGGTGAGAACAGTCTGGGCTGGCTGGGTAACTGAGATACAACAGCGAGGACAGTGACAGAGTGACAGTGGGAGCAGTGTGGGCCGGCTGGTAACTGAGAGACAACAGCAAGGACACTGACAGAGAGACAGTGGGAGCAGTCTGGGCCGGCTGGTAACTGAGGGACAACAGCAAGGACACTGACAGAGACGTTGGGAGCAGTCTGGACCGGCTGGGTAACTGAGAGACAACAGCAAGGACACTGACAGAGTGACAGTGGGAGCAGTCTGGGCCGGCTGGTAACTGAGAGACAACAGCAAGGACACTGACAGAGTGACAGTGGGATCAGTCTGGGCCGGCTGGGTAACTGAGAGACAACAGCAAGGACACTGACAGAGTGACAATGGGAGCAGTCTGGGCCGGCTGGGTAACTGAGAAACAACAGGAAGTACACAGACAGAGTGACAGTGGGAGCAGTCTGGGCCGGCTGGGTAACTGAGAGACAACAGCAAGGACACTGACAGAGTGACAGTGGGAGCAGTCTGGGCCGGCTGGTAACTGAGAGACAACAGCAAGGACAGTGACAGAGTGACAGTGGGATCAGCCTCGGCTGGCTGGGTAATTGAGAGACAACAGCAAGGACACTGACAGAGTGACAATGGGAGCAGTCTGGGCCGGCTGGGTAACTGAGAGACAACAGCAAGGACACTGACAGAGTGACAATGGGAGCAGTCTGGGCCGGCTGGGTAACTGAGAAACAACAGCAAGTACACTGACAGAGTGACAGTGGAAGCAGTCTGGGCCGGCTGGGTAACTGAGAGACAACAGCAAGTACACTGACAGAGTGACAGTGGGAGCAGTCTGGGCCGGCTGGTAACTGAGAGACAACAGCAAGGACACTGACAGAGAGACAGTGGGAGCAGTCTGGGCCGGCTGGGTAACTGAGAGACAACAGCAAGGACACTGACAGAGTGACAGCGGGAGCAGTCTGGGCCGGCTGGGTAACTGAGAGACAACAGGAAGGACACTGACAGAGTGACAGTGGGAGCAGTCTGGGCCGGCTGGGTAACTGAGAGACAACATCAAGGACACTGACAGAGTGACAATGGGAGCAGTCTGGGCCGGCTGCGTAACTGAGAGACAACAGCAAGGACACTGACAGAGTGACAGCGGGAGCAGTCTGGACCGGCTGGGTAACTGAGAGACAACAGCAAGGACAGTGACAGAGTGACAGTGGTGAGAACAGTCTGGGCTGGCTGGGTAACTGAGAGACAACAGCAAGGACACTGACAGAGTGACAGTGGGAGCAGTCTGGGCCGGCTGGGTAACTGAGATACATAAGCAAGGACACTGACAGAGTGACAGTGGGAGCAGTCTGGGCCGTCTGGGTAACTGAGATACAACAGCAAGGACACTGACAGAGTGACAGTGGGAGCAGTCTGGGCCGGCTGAATAAATTAGAGAAAACAGCAAGTACACTGACAGTGTGACAGTGGTGAGAACAGTCTGGGCTGGCTGAATAAATTAGAGAAAACAGCAAGGACACTGACAGTGTGACAGTGGTGAGAACAGTCTGGGCTGGCTGGGTAACTGAGATACAACAGCGAGGACAGTGACAGAGTGACAGTGGGAGCAGTGTGGGCCGGCTGGTAACTGAGAGACAACAGCAAGGACACTGACAGAGAGACAGTGGGAGCAGTCTGGGCCGGCTGGTAACTGAGGGACAACAGCAAGGACACTGACAGAGACGTTGGGAGCAGTCTGGACCGGCTGGGTAACTGAGAGACAACAGCAAGGACACTGACAGAGTGACAGTGGGAGCTGTCTGGGCCGGCTGGGTAACTGAGAGACAACAGCAAGGACCCTGACAGAGTGACAGTGGGAGCAGTCTGGGCCGGCTGAATAAATTAGAGAAAACAGCAGGGACACTGACAGAGTGACAGTGGTGAGAACAGTCTGGGCCGGCTGGTAACTGAGAGACAACAGCAAGGACACTGACAGTGACAGTGGGAGCAGTCTGTGCCGGCTGGGTAACTGAGGGACAACAGCAAGGACACTGACAGAGTGACAGTGGGAGCAGTCTGGGCCGGCTGGGCAACTGAGAGACAACAGCAAGGACACTGACAGAGTGACAGTGGGAGCAGTCTGGGCCGGCTGGGTAACTGAGAGACAACAGCAAGGACACTGACAGAGTGACAGTGGGAGCAGTCTGGGCAGGCTGGGTAACAGAGAGACAACAGCAAGGACACTGAGAGAGTGACAGTGGGAGCAGTCTGGGCAGGCTGGGTAACAGAGAGACAACAGCAAGGACACTGAGAGAGTGACAGTGGGAGCAGTCTGGACCGGCTGGGTAACTGAGAGACAACAGCAAGGACACTGACAGAGTGACAGTGGGAGCAGTCTGGGCCGGCTGGTAACTGAGAGACAACAGCAAGGACAGTGACAGAGTGACAGTGGGATCAGCCTCGGCCGGCTGGGTAATTGAGAGACAACAGCAAGGACAGTGACAGAGTGACAGTGGGAGCAGTCTGGGCCGGCTGGGTAACTGAGAGACAACAGCAAGGACACTGACAGAGTGACAATGGGAGCAGTCTGGGCCGGCTGGGTAACTGAGAAACAACAGGAAGTACACAGACAGAGTGACAGTGGGAGCAGTCTGGGCCGGCTGGGTAACTGAGAGGCAACAGCAAGGACACTGACAGAGTGACAGTGGGAGCAGTCTGGGCCGGCTGGTAACTGAGAGACAACAGCAAGGACACTGACAGAGTGACAGTGGGATCAGCCTCGGCTGGCTGGGTAATTGAGAGACAACAGCAAGGACACTGACAGAGTGACAATGGGAGCAGTCTGGGCCGGCTGGGTAACTGAGAGACAACAGCAAGGACACTGACAGAGTGACAATGGGAGCAGTCTGGGCCGGCTGGGTAACTGAGAAACAACAGCAAGTACACTGACAGAGTGACAGTGGGAGCAGTCTGGGCCGGCTGGGTAACTGAGAGACAACAGCAAGTACACTGACAGAGTGACAGTGGGAGCAGTCTGGGCCGGCTGGTAACTGAGAGACAACAGCAAGGACACTGACAGAGAGACAGTGGGAGCAGTCTGGGCCGGCTGGGTAACTGAGAGACAACAGCAAGGACACTGACAGAGTGACAGCGGGAGCAGTCTGGGCCGGCTGGGTAACTGAGAGACAACAGGAAGGACACTGACAGAGTGACAGTGGGAGCAGTCTGGGCCGGCTGGGTAACTGAGAGACAACATCAAGGACACTGACAGAGTGACAATGGGAGCAGTCTGGGCCGGCTGCGTAACTGAGAGACAACAGCAAGGACACTGACAGAGTGACAGTGGGAGCAGTCTGGGCCGGCTGGTAACTGAGAGACAACAGCAAGGACAGTGACAGAGTGACAGTGGGATCAGCCTCGGCCGGCTGGGTAATTGAGAGACAACAGCAAGGACAGTGACAGAGTGACAGTGGGAGCAGTCTGGGCCGGCTGGGTAACTGAGAGACAACAGCAAGGACACTGACAGAGTGACAATGGGAGCAGTCTGGGCCGGCTGGGTAACTGAGAAACAACAGGAAGTACACAGACAGAGTGACAGTGGGAGCAGTCTGGGCCGGCTGGGTAACTGAGAGACAACAGCAAGGACACTGACAGAGTGACAGTGGGAGCAGTCTGGGCCGGCTAGTAACTGAGAGACAACAGCAAGGACAGTGACAGAGTGACAGTGGGATCAGCCTCGGCTGGCTGGGTAATTGAGAGACAACAGCAAGGACACTGACAGAGTGACAATGGGAGCAGTCTGGGCCGGCTGGGCAACTGAGAGACAACAGCAAGGACACTGACAGAGTGACAGTGGGAGCAGTCTGGGCCGGCTGGGTAACTGAGAGACAACAGCAAGGACACTGACAGAGTGACAGTGGGAGCAGTCTGGGCCGGCTGGGTAACTGAGAGACAACAGCAAGGACACTGACAGAGTGACAGTGGGAGCAGTCTGGGCAGGCTGGGTAACAGAGAGACAACAGCAAGGACACTGAGAGAGTGACAGTGGGAGCAGTCTGGGCAGGCTGGGTAACAGAGAGACAACAGCAAGGACACTGAGAGAGTGACAGTGGGAGCAGTCTGGACCGGCTGGGTAACTGAGAGACAACAGCAAGGACACTGACAGAGTGACAGTGGGAGCAGTCTGGGCCGGCTGGTAACTGAGAGACAACAGCAAGGACAGTGACAGAGTGACAGTGGGATCAGCCTCGGCCGGCTGGGTAATTGAGAGACAACAGCAAGGACAGTGACAGAGTGACAGTGGGAGCAGTCTGGGCCGGCTGGGTAACTGAGAGACAACAGCAAGGACACTGACAGAGTGACAATGGGAGCAGTCTGGGCCGGCTGGGTAACTGAGAAACAATAGGAAGTACACAGACAGAGTGACAGTGGGAGCAGTCTGGGCCGGCTGGGTAACTGAGAGACAACAGCAAGGACACTGACAGAGTGACAGTGGGAGCAGTCTGGGCCGGCTGGTAACTGAGAGACAACAGCAAGGACAGTGACAGAGTGACAGTGGGATCAGCCTCGGCTGGCTGGGTAATTGAGAGACAACAGCAAGGACACTGACAGAGTGACAATGGGAGCAGTCTGGGCCGGCTGGGTAACTGAGAGACAACAGCAAGGACACTGACAGAGTGACAATGGGAGCAGTCTGGGCCGGCTGGGTAACTGAGAAACAACAGCAAGTACACTGACAGAGTGACAGTGGGAGCAGTCTGGGCCGGCTGGGTAACTGAGAGACAACAGCAAGTACACTGACAGAGTGACAGTGGGAGCAGTCTGGGCCGTCTGGTAACTGAGAGACAACAGCAAGGACACTGACAGAGAGACAGTGGGAGCAGTCTGGGCCGGCTGGGTAACTGAGAGACAACAGCAAGGACACTGACAGAGTGACAGCGGGAGCAGTCTGGGCCGGCTGGGTAACTGAGAGACAACAGGAAGGACACTGACAGAGTGACAGTGGGAGCAGTCTGGGCCGGCTGGGTAACTGAGAGACAACATCAAGGACACTGACAGAGTGACAATGGGAGCAGTCTGGGCCGGCTGCGTAACTGAGAGACAACAGCAAGGACACTGACAGAGTGACAGCGGGAGCAGTCTGGACCGGCTGGGTAACTGAGAGACAACAGCAAGGACAGTGACAGAGTGACAGTGGTGAGAACAGTCTGGGCCGGCTGGGTAACTGAGAGACAACAGCAAGGACACTGACAGAGTGACAGTGGGAGCAGTCTCGGCCGGCTGGGTAACTGAGATACATAAGCAAGGACACTGACAGAGTGACAGTGGGAGCAGTCTGGGCCGTCTGGGTAACTGAGATACAACAGCAAGGACACTGACAGAGTGACAGTGGGAGCAGTCTGGGCCGGCTGAATAAATTAGAGAAAACAGCAAGTACACTGACAGTGTGACAGTGGTGAGAACAGTCTGGGCTGGCTGAATAAATTAGAGAAAACAGCAAGGACACTGACAGTGTGACAGTGGTGAGAACAGTCTGGGCTGGCTGGGTAACTGAGATACAACAGCGAGGACAGTGACAGAGTGACAGTGGGAGCAGTGTGGGCCGGCTGGTAACTGAGAGACAACAGCAAGGACACTGACAGAGAGACAGTGGGAGCAGTCTGGGCCGGCTGGTAACTGAGGGACAACAGCAAGGACACTGACAGAGACGTTGGGAGCAGTCTGGACCGGCTGGGTAACTGAGAGACAACAGCAAGGACACTGACAGAGTGACAGTGGGAGCAGTCTGGGCCGGCTGGTAACTGAGAGACAACAGCAAGGACACTGACAGAGTGACAGTGGGATCAGTCTGGGCCGGCTGGGTAACTGAGAGACAACAGCAAGGACACTGACAGAGTGACAGTGGGAGCTGTCTGGGCCGGCTGGGTAACTGAGAGACAACAGCAAGGACCCTGACAGAGTGACAGTGGGAGCAGTCTGGGCCGGCTGAATAAATTAGAGAAAACAGCAGGGACACTGACAGAGTGACAGTGGTGAGAACAGTCTGGGCCGGCTGGTAACTGAGAGACAACAGCAAGGACACTGACAGTGACAGTGGGAGCAGTCTGGGCCGGCTGGGTAACTGAGAGACAACAGCAAGGACACTGACAGAGTGACAGTGGGAGCAGTCTGGGCCGGCTGGGTAACTGAGAGACAACAGCAAGGACACTGACAGAGTGACAGTGGGAGCAGTCTGGGCAGGCTGGGTAACAGAGAGACAACAGCAAGGACACTGAGAGAGTGACAGTGGGAGCAGTCTGGGCAGGCTGGGTAACAGAGAGACAACAGCAAGGACACTGAGAGAGTGACAGTGGGAGCAGTCTGGACCGGCTGGGTAACTGAGAGACAACAGCAAGGACACTGACAGAGTGACAGTGGGAGCAGTCTGGGCCGGCTGGTAACTGAGAGACAACAGCAAGGACAGTGACAGAGTGACAGTGGGATCAGCCTCGGCCGGCTGGGTAATTGAGAGACAACAGCAAGGACAGTGACAGAGTGACAGTGGGAGCAGTCTAGGCCGGCTGGGTAACTGAGAGACAACAGCAAGGACACTGACAGAGTGACAATGGGAGCAGTCTGGGCCGGCTGGGTAACTGAGAAACAACAGCAAGTACACTGACAGAGTGACAGTGGGAGCAGTCTGGGCCGGCTGGGTAACTGAGAGACAACAGCAAGGACACTGACAGAGTGACAGTGGGAGCAGTCTGGGCCGGCTGGTAACTGAGAGACAACAGCAAGGACAGTGACAGAGTGACAGTGGGATCAGCCTCGGCCGGCTGGGTAACTGAGAGACAACAGCAAGGACACTGACAGAGTGACAATGGGAGCAGTCTGGGCCGGCTGGGTAACTGAGAAACAACAGCAAGTACACTGACAGAGTGACAGTGGGAGCAGTCTGGGCCGGCTGGGTAACTGAGAGACAACAGCAAGTACACTGACAGAGTGACAGTGGGAGCAGTCTGGGCCGGCTGGTAACTGAGAGACAACTGTAAGGACACTGACAGAGCGACAGTGGGAGCAGTCTGGGCCGGCTGGGTAACTGAGAGACAACAGCAAGGACCCTGACAGAGTGACAGTGGGAGCAGTCTGGGCCGGCTGAATAAATTAGAGAAAACAGCAAGGACACTGACAGAGTGACAGTGGTGAGAACAGTCTGGACCGGCTGGGTAACTGAGAGACAACAGCAAGGACAGTGACAGAGTGACAGTGGGAGCAGTCTGAGCCGGCTGGGTAACTGAGAGACAACAGCAGGGACACTGACAGAGTGACAGTGGGAGCAGTCTGGGCCGTCTGGGTAACTGAGAGACAACAGCAAGGACAGTGACAGAGTGACAGTGGGAGCAGTCTGGGCCGGCTGGTAACTGAGAGACAACAGCAAGGACACTGACAGAGTGACAGTGGTATCAGTCTGGACCGGCTGGGTAACTGAGAGACAAACGCAAGAACACTGACAGAGTGACAGTGGGAGCAGTCTGTGCCGGCTGGTAACTGAGAGGCAACAGCAAGGACACTGACAGAGTGACAGTGGGTGCAGTCTGGGCCGGCTGGGTAACTGAGAGGCAACAGCAAGGACACTGACAGAGTGACAGTGGGTGCAGTCTGTGCCGGCTGGTAACTGAGAGGCAACAGCAAGGACACTGACAGAGTGACAGTGGGTGCAGTCTGGGCCGGCTGGGTAACTGAGAGACAACAGCAAGGACACTGACAGACTGACAGTGAGACAATGGGAGCAGTCTGGACCGGCTGTATAACTGAGAGACAACAGCAAGGACACTGAGAGAGTGACAGTGGGAGCAGTCTGGGCCGGCTGGGTAACTGAGAGACAACAGCAAGGACACTGACAGAGTGACAGTGGGAGCAGTCTGGGCCGGCTGGTAACTGATAGACAACAGCAAGGACACTGACAGAGAGACGTTGGGAGCAGTCTGGACCGGCTGGGTAACTGAGAGACAACAGCAAGGACACTGACAGAGTGACAGTGGGAGCAGTCTGGGCCAGCTGGGTAACTGAGATACAACAGCGAGGACAGTGACAGAGTGACAGTGAGAGCAGTCTGGGCCGGCTGGGTAACTGAGAGACAACAGCAAGGACACTGACAGAGTGACAGTGGGAGCAGTCTGGGCCGGCTGGTAACTGAGAGACAACAGCAAGGACACTGACAGAGAGACAGTGGGAGCAGTCTGGGCCGGCTGGGTAACTGAGAGACAACAGCAAGGACACTGACAGAGTGACAGTGGGAACAGTCTGGGCCGGCTGAGTAACTGAGAGACAACAGGAAGGAGACTGACAGAGAGACAGTGGGAGCAGTCTGGGCCGGCTGGATAACTGAGAGTAAAGAGCAAGGACACTGACAGAGTGACAGTGGGAGCAGTCTGGGCCGGCTGGGTAACTGAGAGACAACAGCAAGGACACTGACAGAGTGACAGTGGTGGGAGCAGTTTGGCTGGCTGGCTAAATTAGAGACAACAGCAAGGACAGTGACAGAGTGACAGTGGGATCAGCCTCGGCCGGCTGGGTAATTGAGAGACAACAGCAAGGACACTGACAGAGTGACAATGGGAGCAGTCTGGGCCGGCTGGGTAACTGAGAGACAACAGCAAGGACACTGACAGAGTGACAATGGGAGCAGTCTGGGCCGGCTGGGTAACTGAGAAACAACAGCAAGTACACTGACAGAGTGACAGTGGGAGCAGTCTGGGCCGGCTGGGTAACTGAGAGACAACAGCAAGGACACTGACAGAGTGACAGTGGGAGCAGTCTGGGCCGGCTGGTAACTGAGAGACAACTGCAAGGACACTGACAGAGTGACAGTGGGAGCAGTCTGGGCCGGCTGGGTAACTGAGAGACAACAGCAAGGACCCTGACAGAGTGACAGTGGGAGCAGTCTGGGCCGGCTGAATAAATTAGAGAAAACAGCAAGGACACTGACAGAGTGACAGTGGTGAGAACAGTCTGGGCCGGCTGGGTAACTGAGAGACAACAGCAAGGACACTGACAGAGTGACAGTGGGAGCAGTCTGGGCCGGCTGGGTAACTGAGAGACAACAGCAAGGACAGTGACAGAGTGACAGTGGGAGCAGTCTGAGCCGGCTGGGTAACTGAGAGACAACAGCAGGGACACTGACAGAGTGACAGTGGGAGCAGTCTGGGCCGGCTGGGTAACTGAGAGACAACAGCAAGGACACTGACAGAGTGACAGTGGGAGCAGACTGGGCCGGCTGAGTAATTGAGAGACAACAGCAAGGACACTGACAGAGTGACAGTGGGAGCAGTCTGGGCCGGCTGGGTAACTGAGAGACAACAGCAAGGACACTGACAGAGTGACAGTGGGAGCAGTCTGGGCCGGTTGGGTAACTGAGAGACAACAGCAAGGACACTGACAGAGTGACAGTGGGAGCAGTCTGGGCCGGCTGGGTAACTGAGAGACAACAGCAAGGACACTGACAGAGTGACAGTGGGAGCAGACTGGGCCGGCTGGGTAATTGAGAGACAACAGCAAGGACACTGACAGAGTGACATTGAGAGCAGTCTGGGCCGGCTGGGTAACTGAGAGACAACAGGAAGGACACTGACAGAGTGACAGTGGGAGCAGTCTGGGCCGGCTGGTAACTGAGAGACAACAGCAAGGACACTGACAGAGTGACAGTGGTGGGAGCAGTTTGGCTGGCTGGCTAAATTAGAGACAACAGCAAGGACACTGACAGAGTGACAGTGGGAGCAGACTGGGCCGGCTGGGTAACTGAGAGGCAACAGCAAGGACACTGACAGAGTGACATTGAGAGCAGTCTGGGCCGGCTGGGTAACTGAGAGACAACAGCAAGGACACTGACAGAGTGACAGTGGGAGCAGTCTGGGCCGGCTGGGTAACTGAGAGACAACAGCAAGGACAGTGACAGAGTGACAGTGAGAGCAGTCTGGTCCGGCTGGGTAACTGAGAGACAACAGCAAGGACACTGACAGAGTGACAGTGGGAGCAGTCTGGTCCGTCTGGTAAGTGAGAGACAACAGCAAGGACACTGACAGAGTGACATTGAGAGCAGTCTGGGACGGCTGGGTAACTGAGAGACAACAGCAAGGACACTGACTGAGTGACAGTGGGAGCAGTCTGGGCCGGCTGGGTAACTGAGAGACAACAGGAAGGACTGTGACAGAGTGACAGTGGGAGCAGTCTGGGCCGGCTGGGTAACTGAGAGACAAAAGCAAGGACAGTGAGAGAGTGACAGTGGGAGCAGTCTGTGCTGGCTGATTAACTGAGAGACAAAAGCAAGGACACTGACAGAGTGACAGTGGGAGCAGTCTGGGCCGGCTGGGTAACTGAGAGACAACAGCAAGGACACTGACAGAGTGACAGTGGGAGCAGTCTGGGCCGGCTGGGTAACTGAGCGACAACAGCAAGGACACTGACAGAGAGACAGTGGGAGCAGTCTGGGCCGGCTGGGTAACTGAGAGACAACAGCAAGGACACTGACAGAGTGACAGTGGGAGCAGTCTGGGCCGGCTGCGTAACTGAGAGACAACAGCAAGGACAGTGACAGAGTGACAGTGGGAGCAGTCTCGGCCGGCTGGGTAACTCAGAGACAACAGCAAGGACACTGGCAGAGTGACAGTGGGAGCAGTCTGTACCGGCTGGGTAACTGAGAGACAACAGCAAGGACACTGACAGAGTGACAGTGGGAGCAGTCTGGGCCGGCTGAATAAATTAGAGAAAACAGCATGGACACTGACAGAGTGACAGTGGGAGCAGTCTGGGCCGGCTGGTTAACTGAGAGACAACAGCAAGGACGCTGACAGAGTGACAGCGGGAGCAGTCTGGACCGGCTGGGTAACTGAGAGACAACAGCAAGGACACTGACAGAGTGACCGTTGGAGCAGTCTGGGCCGGCTGGGTAACTGAGAGACAGCAGCAAGGACAGTGACAGAGTGACAGTGGGAGCAGACTGGGCCGGCTGGGTAACTGAGAGACAACAGCAAGGACACTGACAGAGTGACAATGGGAGCAGTCTGGACCGGCTGGGTAACTGAGAGACAACAGCAAGGACACTGACAGAGTGACAATGGGAGCAGTCTGGGCCGGCTGGGTAACTGAGAGACAACAGCAAGGACACTGACAGAGAGACAGTGGGAGCAGTCTGGATCGGCTGGGTAACTGAGAGACAACAGCAAGGACAGTGACAGAGTGACAGTGGTGAGAACAGTCTGGGCCGGCTGGGTAACTGAGATACAACAGCAAGGACACTGACAGAGAGACAGTGGGAGCAGTCTGGGCCGGCTGGGTAACTGAGAGACATCAGCAAGGACACTGACAGAGTGACAGTGGGAGCAGTCTGGGCCGCCTGGGTAACTGAGAGACATCAGCAAGGACACTGACAGAGTGACAGTGGGAGCAGTCTGGGCCGGCTGGGTAACTGAGAGACAACAGCAAGGACACTGACAGATTGACAATGGGAGCAGTCTGGGCCGGCTGGGTAACTGAGAGACAACAGCAAGGACACTGACAGAGTGACAGTGGGAGCAGTCTGGACCGGCTGGGTAACTGAGAGACAACAGCAAGGACAGTGACAGAGTGACAGTGGTGAGAACAGTCTGGGCCGGCTGGGTAACTGAGAGACAACAGCAAGGACACTGACAGAGAGACAGTGGGAGCAGTCTGGGCCGGCTAGGTAACTGAGAGACAACAGCAAGGACACTGACAGAGTGACAGTGGGAGCAGTGTGGGCCGCCTGGGTAACTGAGATACAACAGCAAGGACACTGACAGAGTGACAGTGGGAGCAGTCTGGGCCGGCTGGGTAACTGAGAGACAACAGCAAGGACACTGACAGAGTGACAGTGGGAGCAGTCTCGGCCGGCTGGGTAACTGAGAGACAACAGCAAGGACACTGACAGACTGACAGTGGGAGCAGTCTGGGCCGGCTGAATAAATTAGAGAAAACAGCAAGGACACTGACAGTGTGACAGTGGTGAGAACAGTCTGGGCTGGCTGGGTAACTGAGATACAACAGCGAGGACAGTGACAGAGTGACAGTGAGAGCAGTGTGGGCCGGCTGGTAACTGAGAGACAACAGCAAGGACACTGACAGAGAGACAGTGGGAGCAGTCTGGGCCGGCTGGTAACTGAGAGACAACAGCAAGGACACTGACAGAGAGACAGTGGGAGCAGTCTGGGCCGGCTGGGTAACTGAGAGACAACAGCAAGGACACTGACAGAGTGACAGTGGGAGCAGTCTGGGCCGGCTGGGTAACTGAGAGACAACAGCAGGGACCCTGACAGAGTGACAGTGGGAGCAGCCTGGACCGGCTGAATAAATTAGAGAAAACAGCAAGGACACAGACAGAGTGACGGTGGGAGCAGTCTGGGCCGGCTGGGTAACTGAGAGACAACAGCAAGGACACTGACAGAGTGACAGTGGGAGCAGTCTGGGCCGGCTGAATAAATTAGAGAAAACAGCAAGGACACTGACAGAGTGACAGTGGTGAGAACAGTCTGGGCCGGCTGGTAACTGAGAGACAATAGCAAGGACACTGACAGAGAGACGTTGGGAGCAGTCTGGACCGGCTGGGTAACTGAGAGACAACAGCAAGGACACTGACAGAGTGACAGTGGGAGCAGTCTGGGCCGTCTAGGTAACTGAGAGACAACAGCAAGGACACTGACGGAGTGACAGTGGGAGCAGTCTGGGCCGGCTGGTAACTGAGAGACAACAGCAAGGTCAGTGACAGAGTGACAGTGGGAGCAGTCTCGGCCGGCTGGGTAATTGAGAGACAACAGCAAGGACACTGACAGAGTGACAGTGGGAGCAGTCTGGGCCGGCTGGGTAACTGAGAGACAACAGGAAGGACACTGACAGAGTGACAATGGGAGCAGTCTGGAACGGCTGGGCAACTGAGAGACAACAGCAAGGACAGTGACAGAGTGACAGTGGGAGCAGTCTGGGCCGGCTGGGTAACTGAGAGACAACAGCAGGGACACTGACAGAGTGACAGAGGGAGCAGTCTGGACCGGCTGAGTAACTGAGATACAACAGCAAGGACAGTGACAGAGTGACAGTGGGAGCAGTCTGGGATGGCTGGGTAACTGAGAGACAACAGCAGGGACACAGACAGAGTGACAGTGGGAGCAGTCTGGACCGGCTGAGTAACTGAGATACAACAGCAAGGACAGTGACAGAGTGACAGTGGGAGCAGTCTGGGATGGCTGGGTAACTGAGAGACAACAGCAAGGACACTGACAGACTGATAGTGGGAGCAGTTTGAGCCGGCTGGGTAACTGAGAGACAACAGCAGGGACACAGACAGAGTGACAGTGGGAGCAGTCTTGACCGGCTGGGTAACTGAGAGACAACAGCAAGGACACTGACAGAGTGACAGTGGGAGCAGTCAGGGCCGGCTGTTATAATGAGAGACAACAGCAAGGACACTGACAGTGTGACAGTGGTGAGAACAGTCTGGGCCGGTTGGGTAACTGAGAGACAACAGCAAGGACGCTGACAGAGTGACAGTGGGAGCAGACTGGGCCGGCTGGGTAACTGAGAGACAACAGCAAGGACACTGACAGAGTGACAGTGGGAGCAGTCTGGGCCGGCTGGGTAACTGAGAGACAACAGCAAGGACAGTGACAGAGTGACAGTGGGAGCAGACTGGGCCGGCTGGGTAACTGAGAGACAACAGCAAGGACACTGACAGAGTGACAGGTGGAGCAGTCTGGGCCGGCTGGGTAACTGAGAGACAACAGCAAGGACGCTGACAGAGTGACAGTGGGAGCAGACTGGGCCGGCTGGGTAACTGAGAGACAACAGCAAGGACACTGACAGAGTGACAGTGGGAGCAGTCTGGGCCGGCTGGGTAACTGAGAGACAACAGCAAGGAAACTGACAGAGTGACAGTGGTGAGAACAGTCTGGGCCGGCTGGTAACTGAGAGACAACAGCAAGGACAGTGACAGAGTGACAGTGGGAGCAGTCTGGGCCGGCTGGGTAACTGAGATACAACAGCAAGGACAGTGACAGAGTGACAGTGGGAGCAGTCTGGGCCGGATGGGTAACTGAGAGACAACAGCAAGGACACAGACAGAGTGACAGTGGGAGCAGTCTGGGCCGGCTGGGTAACTGAGAGACAACAGCAAGGACACTGACAGAGAGACAGTGGGAGCAGTCTGGGCCGGCTGAATAAATTAGAGAAAACAGCAAGGACACTGACAGAGTGACAGTGGTGAGAACAGTCTGGGCTGGCTGGGAACTGAGAGACAAAAGCAAGGACACTGACAGAGTGACAGCGGGAGCAGTCTGGGCCGGCAGGGTAACTGAGAGACAACAGCAAGGACACTGACAGAGTGACAGTGGGAGCAGTCTGGGCCGGCTGGGTAACTGAGAGACAACAGCAAGGACCCTGACAGAGTGACAGTGGGAGCAGTCTGGGCCGGCTGAATAAATTAGAGACAACAGCAAGGACACTGACAGAGTGACAGTGGGAGCAGTCTGGTCCGGCTGGGTAACTGAGAGACAACAGCAAGGACACTGACAGAGTGACAGTGGGAGATGTCTGGGCCGGCTAGGTAACTGAGAGACAACAGCAAGGACACTGACGGAGTGACAGTGGGAGCAGTCTGGGCCGGCTGGTAACTGAGAGACAACAGCAAGGACAGTGACAGAGTGACAGTGGGAGCAGTCTGGACCGGCTGGGTAACTGAGATACAACAGCAAGAAACTGACAGAGTGAAAGCGGGAGCAGTCTGGGCCGGCTGGGTAACTGAGAGACAACAGCAAGGACACTGACAGAGTGACAGTGGGAGCAGTCTCGGCCGGCTGGGTAACTGAGAGACAACAGCAAGGACACTGACAGACTGACAGTGGGAGCAGTCTGGGCCGGCTGAATAAATTAGAGAAAACAGCAAGGACACTGACAGTGTGACAGTGGTGAGAACAGTCTGGGCTGGCTGGGTAACTGAGATACAACAGCGAGGACAGTGACAGAGTGACAGTGGGAGCAGCCTCGGCCGGCTGGGTAACTGAGAGACAACAGCAAGGACACTGACAGAGTGACAGTGGGAGCAGTCAGGGCCGGCTGTTATAATGAGAGACAACAGCAAGGACACTGACAGTGTGACAGTGGTGAGAACAGTCTGGGCCGGTTGGGTAACTGAGAGACAACAGCAAGGACGCTGACAGAGTGACAGTGGGAGCAGTCTGGGCCGGCTGGGTAACTGAGAGACAACAGCAAGGACGCTGACAGAGTGACAGTGGGAGCAGACTGGGCCGGCTGGGTAACTGAGAGACAACAGCAAGGACACTGACAGAGTGACAGTGGGAGCAGTCTGGGCCGGCTGGGTAACTGAGAGACAACAGCAAGGACCCTGACAGAGTGACAGTGGGAGCAGTCTGGGCCGGCTGAATAAATTAGAGAAAACAGCAAGGACACTGACAGTGTGACAGTGGTGAAACAGTCTGGGCTGGCTGGGTAACTGAGATACAACAGCGAGGACAGTGACAGAGTGACAGTTAGAGCAGTGTGGGCCGGCTGGTAACAGAGAGACAACAGCAAGGACACTGACAGAGAGACAGTGGGAGCAGTCTGGGCTGGCTGGGTAACTGAGGGACAACAGCAAGGACACTGACAGAGTGACAGTGGGAGCAGTCTGGGCCGGCTGGATAACTGAGAGACAACAGCAAGGACACTGACAGAGTGACAGTGGGAGCAGTCTGGGCCGGCTGGTAACTGAGAGACAACAGCAAGGACACTGACAGAGTGACAGTGGGAGCAGTCTGGGCCGGCTGGGTAACTGAGAGACAACAGCAAGGACCCTGACAGAGAGACAGTGGGAGCAGTCTGGGCCGGCTGGGTAACTGAGAGACAAGAGCAAGGACACTGACAGAGTGACAGCGGGAGCAGTCTGGGCCGGCTGGGTAACTGAGAGACAACAGCAAGGACACTGACAGAGTGACAGTGGGAGCAGTCTGGGCCGGCTGGGTAACTGAGAGACAACAGCAAGGACCCTGACAGAGTGACAGTGGGAGCAGTCTTTTCCGGCTGAATAAATTAGAGAAAACAGCAAGGACACTGACAGATTGACAGTGGTGAGAACAGTCTGGGCCGGCTGGGTAACTGAGAGACAACAGCAGGGACACTGACAGAGTGACAGTGGGAGCAGTCTGGGCCGGCTGGGTAACTGAGAGACAACAGCAAGGACACTGACAGAGTGACAGTGGGGGCAGTCTGGGCCGGCTGGGTAACTGAGAGACAACAGCAAGGACACTGACAGAGAGACAGTGGGAGCAGTCTGGGCCGGCTGGTAACTGAGAGACAACAGCAAGGACACTGACAGAGAGACAGTGGGAGCAGTCTGGGCCGGCTAGGTAACTGAGAGACAACAGCAAGGACACTGACAGAGTGACAGCGGGAGCAGTCTGGGCCGGCTGAATAAATTAGAGACAACAGCAAGGACAGTGACAGAGTGACAGTGGGAGCAGTCTGGGCCGGCTGGGTAACAGAGAGACAACAGCAAGGACACTGACAGAGTGACAGTGGTGAGAACAGTCTGGGCCGGCTGGGTAACTGAGAGACAACAGCAAGGACACTGACAGAGTAACAGTGGGAGCAGTCTGGGCCGGCTGGGTAACTGAGAGACAACAGCAAGGACAGTGACAGAGTGACAGTGGTGAGAACAGTCTGGGCCGGCTGGGTAACTGAGAGACAACAGCAAGGACACTGACAGAGTGACAGTGGGAGCAGTCTGGGCCGGCTGGGTAACTGAGAGACAACAGCAAGGGCAGTGACAGAGTGACAGTGGGAGCAGTCTGGGCCGGCTGAATAAATTAGAGAAAACAGCAAGGACACTGACAGAGTGACAGTGGGAGCAGTCTGGGCCGGCTGGTAACTGAGAGACAACAGCAAGGACACTGACAGAGTGACAGTGGGAGCAGTCTGGGCCGGCTGGTAACTGAGAGACAACAGCAAGGACACTGACAGAGAGAGACAGTGGGAGCAGTCTGGGCCGGCTGAGTAACTGAGAGACAACAGCAAGGACCCTGACAGAGTGACAGTGGGAGCAGTCTGGGCCGGCTGAATAAATTAGAGAAAACAGCAAGGACACTGACAGAGTGACTGTGGTGAGAACAGTCTGGGCCGGCTGGTAACTGAGAGACAACAGCAAGGACACTGACAGAGAGACGTTGGGAGCAGTCTGGACCGGCTGGGTAACTGAGAGACAACAGCAAGGACACTGACAGAGTGACAGTGGGAGCAGTCTGGGCCGGCTGGGTAACTGAGAGACAACAGCAAGGACACTGACAGAGTGACAGTGGGAGCAGTCTGGGTCGGCTAGGTAACTGAGAGACAACAGCAAGGACAATGACGGAGTGACAGTGGGAGCAGTCTGGGCCGGCTGGTAACTGAGAGACAACAGCAAGGACACTGACAGAGTGACAGTGGGGGCAGTCTGGAACGGCTGGGTAACTGAGAGACAACAGCAAGGACACTGACAGAGAGACAGTGGGAGCAGTCTGGGCCGGCTGGGTAACTGAGAGACAACAGCAAGGACACTGACAGAGTGACAATGGGAGCAGTCTGGGCCGGCTGGGTAACTGAGAGACAACAGCAAGGACACTGACAGAGTGACAATGGGAGCAGTCTGGGCCGGCTGGGTAACTGAGAGACAACAGCAAGTACACTGACAGAGAGACAGTGGGAGCAGTCTGGGCCGGCTGGGTAACTGAGAGACAACAGCAAGGACACTGACAGAGTGACAGCGGGAGCAGTCTGGGCCGGCTGGGTAACTGAGATACAACAGCAAGGACACTGACAGAGTGACAGTGGGAGCAGTCTGGGCCGGCTGGGTAACTGAGAGACAACAGCAAGGACGCTGACAGAGTGAAAGCGGGAGCAGTCTTGACCGGCTGGGTAACTGAGAGACAACAGCAAGGACAGTGACAGAGTGACAGTGGTGAGAACAGTCTGGGCCGGCTGGGTAACTGAGAGACAACAGCAAGGACACTGACAGAGTGACAGTGGGAGCAGTCTGGATCGGCTGGGTAACTGAGAGAAAACAGCAAGGACACTGACAGTGTGACAGTGGTGAGAACAGTCTGGGCTGGCTGGGTAACTGAGAGACAACAGCAGGGACACTGACAGAGTGACAGCGGGAGCAGTCTGGACCGGCTGAGTAACTGAGATACAACAGCAAGGACAGTGACAGAGTGACAGTGGGAGCAGTCTGGGATGGCTGGGTAACTGAGAGACAACAGCAAGGACACTGACAGAGTGACAGTGGGAGCAGTCTGGGTCGGCTGGGTAACTGAGAGTCAACAGCAAGGACACAGACAGAGTGACAGTGGGAGCAGTCTTCAACGGCTGGGTAACTGAGAGACAACAGCAAGGACACTGACAGAGTGACAGTGGGAGCAGTCAGGGCCGGCTGAATAAATTAGAGAAAACAGCAAGGACACTGACAGTGTGACAGTGGTGAGAACAGTCTGGGCCGGTTGGGTAACTGAGAGACAACAGCGAGGACAGTGACAGAGTGACAGCGGGAGCAGTCTGGACCGGCTGGGTAACTGAGAGACAACAGCAAGGACAGTGAAAGAGTGACCGTTGGAGCAGTCTGGACCGGCTGGGTAACTGAGAGACAACAGCAAGGACACTGACAGATTGACAGTGGGAGCAGTCTGGGCCGGCTGGGTAACTGAGAGACAACAGCAAGGACACTGACAGAGTGACAGTGGTGAGAACAGTCTGGGCCGGCTGGGTAACTGAGAGACAACAGCAAGGACAGTGACAGAGTGACAGTGGTGAGAACAGTCTGGGCCGGCTGGGTAACTGAGAGACAACAGCAAGGACACTGACAGAGTGACAGTGGGAGCAGTCTGGGCCGGCTGGGTAAATGAGATACAACAGCAAAGACACTGACAGAGTGACAGTGGGAGCAGTCTGGGCCGTCTTGGTAACTGAGAGACAACAGCAAGGACACTGACAGAGAGACAGTGGGAGCAGTCTGGGCCGGCTGAATAAATTAGAGAAAACAGCAAGGACACTGACAGTGTGACAGTGGTGAGAACAGTCTGGGCCGGCTGGGTAACTGAGAGACAACAGCAAGGACACTGGCAGATTGACAGTGAGAGCAGTCTGGGCCGGCTGGGTAACTGAGATACAACAGCGAGGACAGTGACAGAGTGACAGTGAGAGCAGTGTGGGCCGGCTGGTAACTGAGAGACAACAGCAAGGACACTGACAGAGAGACAGTGGGAGCAGTCTGGGCCGGCTGGGTAACTGAGAGACAACAGCAAGGACACTGACAGAGTGACAGCGGGAGCAGTCTGGGCCGGCTGGTAACTGAGAGACAACAGCAAGGACACTGACAGAGTGACAGTGGGAGCAGTCTGGGCCGGCTGCGTAACTGAGAGACAACAGCAAGGACACTGACAGAGTGACAGTGGGAGCAGTCTGGGCCGGCTGGTAACTGAGAGACAACAGCAAGGACACTGACAGAGTGACAGTGGGAGCAGTCTGGGCCGGCTGGTAACTGAGAGACAACAGCAAGGACACTGACAGAGTGACAGTGGGAGCAGTCTGGGCCGGCTGGTAACTGAGAGACAACAGCAAGGACACTGACAGAGAGACAGAGGGAGCAGTCTGGGCCGGCTGGGTAACTGAGAGACAACAGCAAGGACACTGACAGAGTGACAGCGGGAGCAGCCTGGGCCGGCAGGGTAACTGAGAGACAACAGCAAGGACACTGACAGATTGACAGTGGGAGCAGTCTGGGCCGGCTGGGTAACTGAGAGACAACAGCAAGGACACTGACAGAGTGACAGTGGGAGCAGTCTGGGCCGGCTGGTAACTGAGAGACAACAGCAAGGACACTGACAGAGAGACAGAGGGAGCAGTCTGGGCCGGCTGGGTAACTGAGAGACAACAGCAAGGACACTGACAGAGTGACAGCGGGAGCAGCCTGGGCCGGCAGGGTAACTGAGAGACAACAGCAAGGACACTGACAGATTGACAGTGGGAGCAGTCTGGGCCGGCTGGGTAACTGAGAGACAACAGCAAGGACACTGACAGAGTGACAGTGGTGAGAACAGTCTGGGCCGGCTGGGTAACTGAGAGACAACAGCAAGGACACTGACAGAGTGACAGTGGGAGCAGTCTGGGCCGGCTGGGTAACTGAGATACAACAGCAAGGACACTGACAGAGTGACAGTGGGAGCAGTCTGGGCCGGCTGGGTAACTGAGATACAACAGCAAGGACACTGACAGAGAGACAGTGGGAGCAGTCTGGGCCGGCTGAATAAATTAGAGAAAACAGCAAGGACACTGACAGTGTGACAGTGGTGAGAACAGTCTGGGCCGGCTGGGTAACTGAGAGACAACAGCAAGGACACTGGCAGATTGACAGTGAGAGCAGTCTGGGCCGGCTGGGTAACTGAGATACAACAGCGAGGACAGTGACAGAGTGACAGTGAGAGCAGTGTGGGCCGGCTGGTAACTGAGAGACAACAGCAAGGACACTGACAGAGAGACAGTGGGAGCAGTCTGGGCCGGCTGGGTAACTGAGAGACAACAGCAAGGACACTGACAGAGTGACAGCGGGAGCAGTCTGGGCCGGCTGGTAACTGAGAGACAACAGCAAGGACACTGACAGAGTGACAGTGGGAGCAGTCTGGGCCGGCTGGGTAACTGAGAGACAACAGCAAGGACAGTGACAGAGTGACAGTGGGAGCAGTCTGGGCCGGCTGCGTAACTGAGAGACAACAGCAAGGACACTGACAGAGTGACAGTGGGAGCAGTCTGGGCCGGCTGGTAACTGAGAGACAACAGCAAGGACACTGACAGAGTGACAGTGGGAGCAGTCTGGGCCGGCTGGTAACTGAGAGACAACAGCCAGGACACTGACAGAGAGACAGAGGGAGCAGTCTGGGCCGGCTGGGTAACTGAGAGACAACAGCAAGGACACTGACAGAGTGACAGCGGGAGCAGCCTGGGCCGGCAGGGTAACTGAGAGACAACAGCAAGGACACTGACAGAGTGACAGTGGGAGCAGTCTGGGCCGACTGGGTAACTGAGAGACAACAGCAAGGGCAGTGACAGAGTGACAGTGGAGCAGTCTGGGCCGGCTGAATAAATTAGAGAAAACAGCAAGGACACTGACAGAGTGACAGTGGTGAGAACAGTCTGGGCCGGCTGGTAACTGAGAGACAACAGGAAGGAGACTGACAGAGAGACGTTGCGAGCAGTCTGGACCGGCTGGGTAACTGAGAGACAACAGCAAGGACACTGACAGAGTGACAGTGGGAGCAGTCTGGTCCGGCTGGGTAACTGAGAGACAACAGCAAGGACACTGACAGAGTGACAGTGGGAGCAGTCTGGGCCGGCTAGGTAACTGAGAGACAACAGCAAGGACACTGAAGGAGTGACAGTGGGAGCAGTCTGGGCCGGCTGGGTAACTGAGAGACAACAGCAAGGACAGTGACAGAGTGACAGTGGGAGCAGTCTGGGCCGGCTGGTAACTGAGAGACAACAGCAAGGACAGTGACAGAGTGACAGTGGGAGCAGTCTGGACCGGCTGGGTAACTGAGATACAACAGCAAGGAAACTGACAGAGTGAAAGCGGGAGCAGTCTTGACCGGCTGGGTAACTGAGAGACAACAGCAAGGACAGTGACAGAGTGACAGTGGGAGCAGTCTGGGCCAGCTGGGTAACTGAGAGGCAACAGCAAGGACACTGACAGAGTGACAGTGGGAGCAGTCTGGGCCGGCTGGGTAACTGAGAGACAACAGCAAGGACACTGACAGAGAGACAGTGGGAGCAGTCTGGATCGGCTGGGTAACTGAGAGAAAACAGCAAGGACACTGACAGTGTGACAGTGGCGAGAACAGTCTGGGCTGGCTGGGTAACTGAGATACAACAGCGAGGACAGTGACAGAGTGACAGTGGGAGCAGCCTCGGCCGGCTGGGTAACTGAGAGACAACAGCAAGGACACTGACAGAGTGAGAGCGGGAGCAGGCTGGGCCGGCTGGGTAACTGAGAGACAACAGCAAGGACACTGACAGAGTGACAGTGGGAGCAGTCTGGGCCGGCTGGGTAACTGAGAGACAACAGCAAGGACACTGACAGAGTGACAGCGGGAGCAGTCTGGGCCGGCTGGGTAACTGAGAGACAACAGCAAGGACACTGACAGAGTGACAGTGGGAGCAGTCTGGGCCGGCTGGGTAACTGAGAGACAACAGCAAGGACCCTGACAGAGTGACAGTGGGAGCAGTCTTTTCCGGCTGAATAAATTAGAGAAAACAGCAAGGACACTGACAGATTGACAGCGGGAGCAGTCTGGGCCGGCTGGGTAACTGAGAGACAACAGCAAGGACACTGACAGAGTGACAGTGGGAGCAGTCTGGGCCGGCTGGGTAACTGAGAGACAACAGCAGGGACACTGACAGAGTGACAGTGGGAGCAGTCTGGGCCGGCTGGGTAACTGAGAGACAACAGCAAGGACACTGACAGAGTGACAGTGGGGGCAGTCTGGGCCGGCTGGGTAACTGAGAGACAACAGCAAGGACACTGACAGAGAGACAGTGGGAGCAGTCTGGGCCGGCTGGTAACTGAGAGACAACAGCAAGGACACTGACAGAGAGACAGTGGGAGTAGTCTGGGCCGGCTAGGTAACTGAGAGACAACAGCAAGGACACTGACAGAGTGACAGCGGGAGCAGTCTGGGCCGGCTGAATAAATTAGAGACAACAGCAAGGACAGTGACAGAGTGACAGTGGGAGCAGTCTGGGCCGGCTGGGTAACAGAGAGACAACAGCAAGGACACTGACAGAGTGACAGTGGTGCGAACAGTCTGGGCCGGCTGGGTAACTGAGAGACAACAGCAAGGACACTGACAGAGTGACAGTGGGAGCAGTCTGGGCCGGCTGGGTAACTGAGAGACAACAGCAAGGACAGTGACAGAGTGACAGTGGTGAGAACAGTCTGGGACGGCTGGGTAACTGAGAGACAACAGCAAGGACACTGACAGAGTGACAGTGGGAGCAGTCTGGGCCGGCTGGGTAACTGAGAGACAACAGCAAGGGCAGTGACAGAGTGACAGTGGGAGCAGTCTGGGCCGGCTGAATAAATTAGAGAAAACAGCAAGGACCCTGACAGAGTGACAGTGGTGAGAACAGTCTGGGCCGGCTGGGTAACTGAGAGACAACAGCAAGGACACTGACAGAGTGACAGTGGGAGCAGCCTGGGCCGGCTGGTAACTGAGAGACAACAGCAAGGACACTGAGAGAGTGACAGTGGGAGCAGTCTGGGCCGGCTGGTAACTGAGAGACAACAGCAAGGACACTGACAGAGAGACAGTGGGAGCAGTCTGGGCCGGCTGGGTAACTGAGAGACAACAGCAAGGACCCTGACAGAGTGACAGTGGGAGCAGTCTGGGCCGGCTGAATAAATTAGAGAAAACAGCAAGGACACTGACAGAGTGACTGTGGTGAGAACAGTCTGGGCCGGCTGGTAACTGAGAGACAACAGCAAGGACACTGACAGAGAGACGTTGGGAGCAGTCTGGACCGGCTGGGTAACTGAGAGACAACAGCAAGGACACTGACAGAGTGACAGTGGGAGCAGTCTGGGCCGGCTGGGTAACTGAGAGACAACAGCAAGGACACTGACAGAGTGACAGTGGGAGCAGTCTGGGTCGGCTAGGTAACTGAGAGACAACAGCAAGGACACTGACGGAGTGACAGTGGGAGCAGTCTGGGCCGGCTGGTAACTGAGAGACAACAGCAAGGACACTGACAGAGTGACAGTGGGGGCAGTCTGGAACGGCTGGGTAACTGAGAGACAACAGCAAGGACACTGACAGAGAGACAGTGGGAGCAGTCTGGGCCGGCTGGGTAACTGACGACAACAGCAAGGACACTGACAGAGTGACAATGGGAGCAGTCTGGGCCGGCTGGGTAACTGAGAGACAACAGCAAGGACACTGACACAGTGACAGTGGGAGCAGTCTGGGCCGGCTGGGTAACTGAGAGACAACAGCAAGGACACTGACAGAGTGACAGCGGGAGCAGTCTGGGCCGGCTGGGTAACTGAGAGACAACAGCAAGGACACTGACAGAGTGACAGCGGGAGCAGTCTGGGCCGGCTGGGTAACTGAGATACAACAGCAAGGACACTGACAGAGTGACAGTGGGAGCAGTCTGGGCCGGCTGGGTAACTGAGATACAACAGCAAGGACACTGACAGAGTGACAGTGGGAGCAGTCTTGACCGGCTGGGTAACTGAGAGACAACAGCAAGGACAGTGACAGAGTGACAGTGGTGAGAACAGTCTGGGCCGGCTGGGTAACTGAGAGACAACAGCAAGGACACTGACAGAGTGACAGTGGGAGCAGTGTGGATCGGCTGGGTAACTGAGAGAAAACAGCAAGGACACTGACAGTGTGACAGTGGTGAGAACAGTCTGGGCTGGCTGGGTAACTGAGAGACAACAGCAAGGACAGTGACAGAGTGACAGTGGGAGCAGTCTGGGATGGCTGGGTAACTGAGAGACAACAGCAGGGACACAGACAGAGTGACAGTGGGAGCAGTCTTGAACGGCTGGGTAACTGAGAGACAACAGCAAGGACACTGACAGAGTGACAGTGGGAGCAGTCAGGGCCGGCTGAATAAATTAGAGAAAACAGCAAGGACACTGACAGTGTGACAGTGGTGAGAACAGTCTGGGCCGGTTGGGTAACTGAGAGACAACAGCGAGGACAGTGACAGAGTGACAGCGGGAGCAGTCTGGACCGGCTGGGTAACTGAGAGACAACAGCAAGGACAGTGACAGAGTGACCGTTGGAGCAGTCTGGACCGGCTGGGTAACTGAGAGACAACAGCAAGGACACTGACAGATTGACAGTGGGAGCAGTCTGGGCCGGCTGGGTAACTGAGAGACAACAGCAAGGACAGTGACAGAGTGACAGTGGGAGCAGTCTGGGCCGGCTGGGTAACTGAGAGACAACAGCAAGGACGCTGACAGAGTGACAGTGGGAGCAGTCTGTGCCGGCTGGGTAACTGAGAGACAACAGCATGGACACTGACAGAGTGACAGTGGGAGCAGTCTGGGCCGGCTGGGTAACTGAGAGGCAACAGCAAGGACAGTGACAGAGTGACAGTGGGAGCAGTCTGGACCGGCTGGGTAACTGAGAGACAACAGCAAGGACAGTGACAGAGTGACCGTTGGAGCAGTCTGGACCGGCTGGGTAACTGAGAGACAACAGCAAGGACACTGACAGATTGACAGTGGGAGCAGTCTGGGCCGGCTGGGTAACTGAGAAACAACAGCAAGGACAGTGACAGAGTGACAGTGGGAGCAGTCTGGGCCGCCTGGGTAACTGAGAGACAACAGCAAGGACACTGACAGAGTGACAGTGGGAGCAGTCTGGGCCGGCTGGGTAACTGAGAGACAGCAGCAAGGACACTGACAGAGTGACAGTGGGAGCAGTCTGGGCCGGCTGGGTAACAGAGAGACAACAGCAAGGACACTGACAGAGTGACAGTGGTGAGAACAGTCTGGGCCGGCTGGGTAACTGAGAGACAACAGCAAGGACAGTGACAGAGTGACAGTGGTGAGAACAGTCTGGGCCGGCTGGGTAACTGAGAGACAACAGCAAGGACACTGACAGAGTGACAGTGGGAGCAGTCTGGGCCGGCTGGGTAACTGAGATACAACAGCAAGGACACTGACAGAGTGACAGTGGGAGCAGTCTGGGCCGTCTTGGTAACTGAGAGACAACAGCAAGGACACTGACAGAGAGACAGTGGGAGCAGTCTGGGCCGGCTGAATAAATTAGAGAAAACAGCAAGGACACTGACAGTGTGACAGTGGTGAGAACAGTCTGGGCCGGCTGGGTAACTGAGAGACAACAGCAAGGACACTGGCAGATTGACAGTGAGAGCAGTCTGGGCCGGCTGGGTAACTGAGATACAACAGCGAGGACAGTGACAGAGTGACAGTGAGAGCAGTGTGGGCCGGCTGGTAACTGAGAGACAACAGCAAGGACACTGACAGAGAGACAGTGGGAGCAGTCTGGGCCGGCTGGGTAACTGAGAGACAACAGCAAGGACACTGACAGAGTGACAGCGGGAGCAGTCTGGGCCGGCTGGTAACTGAGAGACAACAGCAAGGACACTGACAGAGTGACAGTGGGAGCAGTCTGGGCCGGCTGCGTAACTGAGAGACAACAGCAAGGACACTGACAGAGTGACAGTGGGAGCAGTCTGGGCCGGCTGGTAACTGAGAGACAACAGCAAGGACACTGACAGAGTGACAGTGGGAGCAGTCTGGGCCGGCTGGTAACTGAGAGACAACAGCAAGGACACTGACAGAGTGACAGTGGGAGCAGTCTGGGCCGGCTGGTAACTGAGAGACAACAGCAAGGACACTGACAGAGAGACAGAGGGAGCAGTCTGGGCCGGCTGGGTAACTGAGAGACAACAGCAAGGACACTGACAGAGTGACAGCGGGAGCAGCCTGGGCCGGCAGGGTAACTGAGAGACAACAGCAAGGACACTGACAGAGTGACAGTGGGAGCAGTCTGGGCCGGCTGGTAACTGAGAGACAACAGCAAGGACACTGACAGAGAGACAGTGGGAGCAGTCTGGGCCGGCTGGGTAACTGAGAGACAACAGCAAGGACCCTGACAGAGTGACAGTGGGAGCAGTGTGGGCCGGCTGGGTAACTGAGAGACAACAGCAAGGACACTGACAGAGTGACAGTGGGAGCAGTCTGGGCCGGCTGAATAAATTAGAGAAAACAGCAAGGACACTGACTGAGTGACAGTGGTGAGAACAGTCTGGGCCGGCTGGTAACTGAGAGACAACAGCAAGGACACTGACAGAGAGACGTTGGGAGCAGTCTGGACCGGCTGGGTAACTGAGAGACAACAGCAAGGACACTGACAGAGTGACAGTGGGAGCAGTCTGGGCCGCCTGGGTAACTGAGATACAACAGCAAGGACACTGACAGAGTGACAGTGGGAGCAGACTGGGCCGGCTGAATAAATTAGAGAAAACAGCAAGGACACTGACAGAGTGACAGTGAGAACAGTCTGGGCCGGTTGGGTAACTGAGAGACAACAGCAAGGACGCTGACAGAGTGACAGCGGGAGCAGTCTGGACCGGCTGGGTAACTGAGAGACAACAGCAAGGACAGTGACAGAGTGACCGTTGGAGCAGTGTGGGCCGGCTGGGTAACTGAGAGACAACAGCAAGGACACTGACAGATTGACAGTGGGAGCAGTCTGGGCCGGCTGGGTAACTGAGAAACAACAGCAAGGACAGTGACAGAGTGACAGTGGGAGCAGTCTGGGCCGCCTGGGTAACTGAGAGACAACAGCAAGGACACTGACAGAGTGACAGTGGGAGCAGTCTGGGCCGGCTGGGTAACTGAGAGACAGCAGCAAGGACACTGACAGAGTGACAGTGGGAGCAGTCTGGGCCGGCTGGGTAACAGAGAGACAACAGCAAGGACACTGACAGAGTGACAGTGGTGAGAACAGTCTGGGCCGGCTGGGTAACTGAGAGACAACAGCAAGGACAGTGACAGAGTGACAGTGGTGAGAACAGTCTGGGCCGGCTGGGTAACTGAGAGACAACAGCAAGGACACTGACAGAGTGACAGTGGGAGCAGTCTGGGCCGGCTGGGTAACTGAGATACAACAGCAAGGACACTGACAGAGTGACAGTGGGAGCAGTCTGGGCCGTCTGGGTAACTGAGAGACAACAGCAAGGACACTGACAGAGAGACAGTGGGAGCAGTCTGGGCCGGCTGAATAAATTAGAGAAAACAGCAAGGACACTGACAGTGTGACAGTGGTGAGAACAGTCTGGGCCGGCTGGGTAACTGAGAGACAACAGCAAGGACACTGGCAGATTGACAGTGAGAGCAGTCTGGGCCGGCTGGGTAACTGAGATACAACAGCGAGGACAGTGACAGAGTGACAGTGAGAGCAGTGTGGGCCGGCTGGTAACTGAGAGACAACAGCAAGGACACTGACAGAGAGACAGTGGGAGCAGTCTGGGCCGGCTGGTAACTGAGAGACAACAGCAAGGACACTCACAGAGTGACAGTGGGAGCAGTCTGGCCCGGCTGGGTAACTGAGAGACAACAGCAAGGACACTGACAGAGTGACAGCGGGAGCAGTCTGGGCCGGCTGGGTAACTGAGAGACAACAGTAAGGACACTGACAGAGTGACAGTGGGAGCAGTCTGGGCCGGCTGGGTAACTGAGAGACAACAGCAAGGACACTGACAGAGTGACAGTGGGAGCAGTCTGGGCCGGCAGGGTAACTGAGAGACAACAGCAAGGACACTGACAGAGTGACAGTGGGAGCAGTCTGGGCCGGCTGGGTAACTGAGAGACAACAGCAAGGGCAGTGACAGAATGACAGTGGGAGCAGTCTGGGCCGGCTGAATAAATTAGAGAAAACAGCAAGGACACTGACAGATTGACAGTGGTGAGAACAGCCTGGGCCGGCTGGTAACTGAGAGACAATAGCAAGGACACTGACAGAGTGACAGTGGGAGCAGTCTGGGCCGGCTGGTAACTGAGAGACAACAGCAAGGACACTGACAGAGAGACAGTGGGAGCAGTCTGGGCCGGCTGGGTAACTGAGAGACAACAGCAAGGACACTGACAGAGTGACAGTGGGAGCAGTCTGGGCCGGCTGGTAACTGAGAGACAACAGCAAGGACACTGACAGAGAGACAGTGGGAGCAGTCTGGGCCGGCTGGGTAACTGAGAGACAACAGCAAGGACCCTGACAGAGTGACAGTGGGAGCAGTCTGGGCCGGCTGAATAAATTAGAGAAAACAGCAAGGACACTGACAGAGTGACAGTGGTGAGAACAGTCTGGGCCGGCTGGTAACTGAGAGACAACAGCAAGGACACTGACAGAGAGACGTTGGGAGCAGTCTGGACCGGCTGGGTAACTGAGAGACAACAGCAAGGACACTGACAGAGTGACAGTGGGAGCAGTCTGGGCCGGCTGGGTAACTGAGAGACAACAGCAAGGACACTGACAGGGTGACAGTGGGAGCAGTCTGGGCCGGCTGGGTAACTGAGAGACAACAGCAAGGACACTGACAGAGTGACAGTGGGAGCAGTCTGGGCCGGCTGGGTAACTGAGAGACAACAGCAAGGACAGTGACAGAGTGGCAGTGGGAGCAGTCTCGGCCGGCTGGGTAATTGAGAGACAACAGCAAGGACACTGACAGAGTGACAATGGGAGCAGTCTGGGCCGGCTGGATAACTGAGAGACAACAGCAAGGACACTGACAGAGTGACAGTGGGGGCAGTCTGGAACGGCTGGGTAACTGAGAGACAACAGCAAGGACACTGACAGAGTGACAGTGGGAGCAGTCTGGGCCGGCTGGGTAACTGAGATACAACAGCAAGGAAACTGACAGAGTGACAGTGGGAGCAGTCTGGGCCGGCTGGGTAACTGAGAGACAACAGCAAGGACGCTGACAGAGTGAAAGCGGGAGCAGTCTTGACCGGCTGGGTAACTGAGAGACAACAGCAAGGACAGTGACAGAGTGACAGTGGGAGCAGTCTGGGCCGGCTGGGTAACTGAGAGACAACAGCAAGGACACTGACAGAGTGACAGTGGGAGCAGTCTGGACCGGCTGGGTAACTGAGAGACAACAGCAAGGACACTGACAGAGAGACAGTGGGAGCAGTCTGGATCGGCTGGGTAACTGAGAGAAAACAGCAAGGACACTGACAGTGTGACAGTGGTGAGAACAGTCTGGGCTGGCTGGGTAACTGAGATACAACAGCGAGGACAGTGACAGAGTGACAGTGGGAGCAGCCTCGGCCGGCTGGGTAACTGAGAGACAACAGCAAGGACACTGACAGAGTGAGAGCGGGAGCAGTCTGGGCCGGCTGGGTAACTGAGAGACAACAGCAAGGACACTGACAGAGTGACAGTGGGAGCAGTCTGGGCCGGCTGGGTAACTGAGAGACAACAGCAAGGACCCTGACAGAGTGACAGTGGGAGCAGTCTGGGCCGGCTGAATAAATTAGAGAAAACAGCAAGGACACTGACAGTGTGACAGTGGTGAGAACAGTCAGGGCTGGCTGGGTAACTGAGATACAACAGCGAGTACAGTGACAGAGTGACAGTTAGAGCAGTGTGGGCCGGCTGGTAACAGAGAGACAACAGCAAGGACACTGACAGAGAGACAGTGGGAGCAGTCTGGGCCGGCTGGTAACTGAGAGACAACAGCAAGGACACTGACAGAGAGACAGTGGGAGCAGTCTGGGCCGGCTGGGTAACTGAGAGACAACAGCAAGGACACTGACAGAGTGACAGCGGGAGCAGTCTGGGCCGGCTAGGTAACTGAGAGACAACAGCAAGGACACTGACAGAGTGACAGCGGGAGCAGTCTGGGCCGGCTGAATAAATTAGAGACAACAGCAAGGACACTGACAGAGTGACAATGGGAGCAGTCTGGGCCGGCTGGGTAACAGAGAGACAACAGCAAGGACGCTGACAGAGTGAAAGCGGGAGCAGTCTTGACCGGCTGGGTAACTGAGAGACAACAGCAAGGACAGTGACAGAGTGACAGTGGGAGCAGTCTGGGCCGGCTGGGTAACTGAGAGACAACAGCAAGGACACTGACAGAGTGACAGTGGGAGCAGTCTGGACCGGCTGGGTAACTGAGAGACAACAGCAAGGACACTGACAGAGAGACAGTGGGAGCAGTCTGGATCGGCTGGGTAACTGAGAGAAAACAGCAAGGACACTGACAGTGTGACAGTGGTGAGAACAGTCTGGGCTGGCTGGGTAACTGAGATACAACAGCGAGGACAGTGACAGAGTGACAGTGGGAGCAGCCTCGGCCGGCTGGGTAACTGAGAGACAACAGCA
Organism: Scyliorhinus torazame; assembly: GCF_047496885.1. NCBI lineage: Eukaryota > Metazoa > Chordata > Chondrichthyes > Carcharhiniformes > Scyliorhinidae > Scyliorhinus > Scyliorhinus torazame. The sequence goes on from NW_027307829.1 coordinate 253,840, forward strand.
AGGACACTGACAGAGTGAGAGCGGGAGCAGTCTGGGCCGGCTGGGTAACTGAGAGACAACAGCAAGGACACTGACAGAGTGACAGTGGGAGCAGTCTGGGCCGGCTGGGTAACTGAGAGACAACAGCAAGGACCCTGACAGAGTGACAGTGGGAGCAGTCTGGGCCGGCTGAATAAATTAGAGAAAACAGCAAGGACACTGACAGTGTGACAGTGGTGAGAACAGTCAGGGCTGGCTGGGTAACTGAGATACAACAGCGAGTACAGTGACAGAGTGACAGTTAGAGCAGTGTGGGCCGGCTGGTAACAGAGAGACAACAGCAAGGACACTGACAGAGAGACAGTGGGAGCAGTCTGGGCCGGCTGGTAACTGAGAGACAACAGCAAGGACACTGACAGAGAGACAGTGGGAGCAGTCTGGGCCGGCTGGGTAACTGAGAGACAACAGCAAGGACACTGACAGAGTGACAGCGGGAGCAGTCTGGGCCGGCTAGGTAACTGAGAGACAACAGCAAGGACACTGACAGAGTGACAGCGGGAGCAGTCTGGGCCGGCTGAATAAATTAGAGACAACAGCAAGGACACTGACAGAGTGACAATGGGAGCAGTCTGGGCCGGCTGGGTAACAGAGAGACAACAGCAAGGACACTGACAGAGTGACAGTGGGAGCAGTCTGGGACGGCTGGGTAACAGAGAGACAACAGCAAGGACACTGACAGAGTGACAGTGGTGAGAACAGTCTGGGCCGGCTGGTAACTGAGAGACAATAGCAAGGACAGTGACAGAGTGACAGTGGGAGCAGTCTGGGCCGGCTGGGTAACTGAGAGACAACAGCAAGGACAGTGACAGAGTGACAGTGGTGAGAACAGTCTGGGCCGGCTGGGTAACTGAGAGACAACAGCAAGGACACTGACAGAGTGACAGTGGGAGCAGTCTGGGCCGGCTGAATAAATTAGAGAAAACAGCAAGGACACTGACAGTGTGACAGTGGTGAGAACAGTCTGGGCTGGCTGGGTAACTGAGATACAACAGCGAGGACAGTGACAGAGTGACAGTGAGAGCAGTGTGGGCCGGCTGGTAACTGAGAGACAACAGCAAGGACACTGATAGAGAGACAGTGGGAGCAGTCTGGGCCGGCTGGTAACTGAGAGACAACAGCAAGGACACTGACAGAGAGACAGTGGGAGCAGTCTGGGCCGGCTGGGTAACTGAGAGACAACAGCAAGGACACTGACAGAGTGACAGCGGGAGCAGTCTGGGCCGGCTGGGTAACTGAGAGACAACAGCAAGGACACTGACAGAGTGACAGTGGGAGCAGTCTGGGCCGGCTGGGTAACTGAGAGACAACAGCAAGGGCAGTGACAGAGTGACAGTGGGAGCAGTCTGGGCCGGCTGAATAAATTAGAGAAAACAGCAAGGACACTGACAGAGTGATAGTGGTGAGAACAGCCTGGGCCGGCTGGTAACTGAGAGACAACAGCAAGGACACTGACAGAGAGACAGTGGGAGCAGTCTGGGCCGGCTGGGTAACTGAGAGACAACAGCAAGGACCCTGACAGAGTGACAGTGGGAGCAGTCTGGGCCGGCTGAATAAATTAGAGAAAACAGCAAGGACACTGACAGAGTGACTGTGGTGAGAACAGTCTGGGCCGGCTGGTAACTGAGAGACAACAGCAAGGACACTGACAGAGAGACGTTGGGAGCAGTCTGGACCGGCTGGGTAACTGAGAGACAACTGCAAGGACACTGACAGAGTGACAGTGGGAGCAGTCTGGGCCGGCTGGGTAACTGAGAGACAACAGCAAGGACACTGACAGAGTGACAGTGGGAGCAGTCTGGGTCGGCTAGGTAACTGAGAGACAACAGCAAGGACACTGACGGAGTGACAGTGGGAGCAGTCTGGGCCGGCTGGTAACTGAGAGACAACAGCAAGGACACTGACAGAGTGACAGTGGGGGCAGTCTGGAACGGCTGGGTAACTGAGAGACAACAGCAAGGACACTGACAGAGTGACAATGGGAGCAGTCTGGGCCGGCTGGGTAACTGAGAGACAACAGCAAGGACACTGACAGAGTGACAGTGGGAGCAGTCTGGGCCGGCTGGGTAACTGAGAGACAACAGCAAGTACACTGACAGAGAGACAGTGGGAGCAGTCTGGGCCGGCTGGGTAACTGAGAGACAACAGCAAGGACACTGACAGAGTGACAGCGGGAGCAGTCTGGGCCGGCTGGGTAACTGAGAGACAACAGCAAGGACACTGACAGAGTGACAGTGGGAGCAGTCTGGGCCGGCTGGGTAACTGAGATACAACAGCAAGGACACTGACAGAGTGACAGTGGGAGCAGTCTGGGCCGGCTGGGTAACTGAGAGACAACAGCAAGGACGCTGACAGAGTGAAAGCGGGAGCAGTTTTGACCGGCTGGGTAACTGAGAGACAACAGCAAGGACAGTGACAGAGTGACAGTGGTGAGAACAGTCTGGGCCGGCTGGGTAACTGAGAGACAACAGCAAGGACACTGACAGAGAGACAGTGGGAGCAGTCTGGGCCGGCTGGGTAACTTAGAGACAACAGCAAGGACCCTGACAGAGAGACAGTGGGAGCAGTCTGGATCGGCTGGGTAACTGAGAGAAAACAGCAAGGACACTGACAGTGTGACAGTGGGGAGAACAGTCTGGGCTGGCTGGGTAACTGAGAGACAACAGCAGGGACACTGACAGAGTGACAGTGGGAGCAGTCTGGGCCGGCTGGGTAACGGAGAGACAACAGCAGGGACACTGACAGAGTGACAGTGGGAGCAGTCTGGACCGGCTGAGTAACTGAGATACAACAGCAAGGACAGTGACAGAGTGACAGTGGGAGCAGTCTGGGCCGGCTGGGTAACTGAGAGACAACAGCAAGGACACTGACAGAGTGACAGTGGGAGCAGTCTGGGCCGGCTGGGTAACTGAGAGACAACAGCAAGGACACTGACAGAGTGACAGCGGGAGCAGTCTGGGCCGGCTGGGTAACTGAGAGACAACAGCAAGGACACTGACAGAGAGACAGTGGGAGCAGTCTGGACCGGCTGAGTAACTGAGATACAACAGCAAGGACAGTGACAGAGTGACAGTGGGAGCAGTCTGGACCGGCTGGGTAACTGAGAGACAACAGCAAGGACACTGACAGAGAGACAGTGGGAGCAGTCAGGGCCGGCTGAATAAATTAGAGAAAACAGCAAGGACACTGACAGTGTGACAGTGGTGAGAACAGTCTGGGCCGGTTGGGTAACTGAGAGACAACAGCAAGGACACTGACAGAGAGACAGTGGGAGCAGTCTGGGCCGGCTGGGTAACTGAGAGACAACAGCAAGGTCAGTGACAGAGAGACAGTGGGAGCAGTCTGGGCCGGCTGGGTAACTGAGAGGCAACATCAAGGACACTGACAGACTGACAGTGGGAGCAGTCTGGGCCGGCTGGGTAACTGAGAGACAACAGCAAAGGACACTGACAGAGAGACAGTGGGAGCAGTCTGGGCCGGCTGGGTAACTGAGAGACAACAGCAAGGACACTGACAGAGTGACAGTGGGAGCAGTCTGGGCCGGCTGGGTAACTGAGAAACAACAGCAAGGACAGTGACAGAGTGACAGTGGGAGCAGTCTGGGCCGCCTGGGTAACTGAGAGACAACAGCAAGGACACTGACAGAGTGACAATGGGAGCAGTCTGGGCCGGCTGGGTAACAGAGAGACAACAGCAAGGACACTGACAGAGTGACAGTGGTGAGAACAGTCTGGGCCGGCTGGGTAACTGAGAGACAACAGCAAGGACACTGACAGAGTGACAGTGGGAGCAGTCTGGGCCGGCTGGGTAACTGAGATACAACAGCAAGGACACTGACAGAGTGACAGTGGGAGCAGTCTGGGCCGTCTGGGTAACTGAGAGACAACAGCAAGGACACTGACAGAGAGACAGTGGGAGCAGTCTGGGCCGGCTGAATAAATTAGAGAAAACAGCAAGGACACTGACAGTGTGACAGTGGTGAGAACAGTCTGGGCCGGCTGGGTAACTGAGATACAACAGCGAGGACAGTGACAGAGTGACAGTGAGAGCAGTGTGGGCCGGCTGGTAACTGAGAGACAACAGCAAGGACACTGACAGAGAGACAGTGGGAGCAGTCTGGGCTGGCTGGGTAACTGAGAGACAACAGCAAGGACACTGACAGAGTGACAGTGGGAGCAGTCTGGGCCGGCTGGTAACTGAGAGACAACAGCAAGGACACTGACAGAGAGACAGTGGGAGCAGTCTGGGCCGGCTGGGTAACTGAGAGACAACAGCAAGGACCCTGAAAGAGTGACAGTGGGAGCAGTCTGGGCCGGCTGAATAAATTAGAGAAAACAGCAAGGACACTGACAGAGTGACAGTGGTGAGAACAGTCTGGGCCGGCTGGTAACTGAGAGACAACAGCAAGGACACTGACAGAGAGACGTTGGGAGCAGTCTGGACCGGCTGGGTAACTGAGAGACAACAGCAAGGACACTGACAGAGTGACAGTGGGAGCAGTCTGGGCCGGCTGGATAACTGAGAGACAACAGCAAGGACGCTGACAGAGTGACAGTGGGAGCAGTCTGGGCCGGCTGGGTAACTGAGAGACAACAGCAAGGACACTGACAGAGTGACAATGGGAGCAGTCTGGGCCGGCTGGGTAACTGAGATACAACAGCAAGGACACTGACAGAGTGACAGTGGGAGCAGTCTGGGCCGGCTGGGTAACTGAGAGACAACAGCAAGGACGCTGACAGAGTGAAAGCGGGAGCAGTCTTGACCGGCTGGGTAACTGAGAGACAACAGCAAGGACAGTGACAGAGTGACAGTGGTGAGAACAGTCTGGGCCGGCTGGGTAACTGAGAGACAACAGCAAGGACACTGACAGAGAGACAGTGGGAGCAGTCTGGGCCGGCTGGGTAACTGAGAGACAACAGCAAGGACACTGACAGAGTGACAGTGGGAGCAGTCTGGATCGGCTGGGTAACTGAGAGAAAACAGCAAGGACACTGACAGTGTGACAGTGGTGAGAACAGTCTGGGCTGGCTGGGTAACTGAGATACAACAGCAAGGACACTGACAGAGTGACAGTGGGAGCAGTCTGGGCCGGCTGGGTAACTGAGATACAACAGCGAGGACAGTGACAGAGTGACAGTTAGAGCAGTGTGGGCCGGCTGGGTAACTAAGAGACAACAGCAAGGACACTGACAGAGTGAGAGCGGGAGCAGTCTGGGCCGGCTGGGTAACTGAGAGACAACAGCAAGGACACTGACAGAGTGAGAGCGGGAGCAGTCTGGGCCGGCTGGGTAACTGAGAGACAACAGCAAGGACACTGACAGAGTGACAGTGGGAGCAGTCTGGGCCGGCTGGGTAACTGAGAGACAACAGCAAGGACCCTGACAGAGTGACAATGGGAGCAGTCTGGGCCGGCTGAATAAATTAGAGAAAACAGCAAGGACACTGACAGTTTGACAGTGGTGAGAACAGTCTGGGCTGGCTGGGTAACTGAGATACAACAGCGAGGACAGTGACAGAGTGACAGTTAGAGCAGTGTGGGCCGGCTGGTAACAGAGAGACAACAGCAAGGACACTGACAGAGAGACAGTGGGAGCAGTCTGGGCCGGCTGGTAACTGAGAGACAACAGCAAGGACACTGACAGAGAGACAGTGGGAGCAGTCTGGGCCGGCTGGGTAACTGAGAGACAACAGCAAGGACACTGACAGAGTGACAGCGGGAGCAGTCTGGGCCGGCTGGGTAACTGAGAGACAACAGCAAGGACACTGACAGAGTGACAGTGGGAGCAGTCTGGGCCGGCTGGGTAACTGAGAGACAACAGCAAGGACACTGACAGAGTGACAGCGGGAGCAGTCTGGGCCGGCTGGGTAACTGAGAGACAACAGCAAGGACACTGACAGAGTGACAGTGGGAGCAGTCTGGGCCGGCTGGGTAACTGAGAGACAACAGCAGGGACACTGACAGAGTGACAGTGGGAGCAGTCTGGGCCGGCTGGTAACTGAGAGACAACAGCAAGGACACTGACAGAGAGACAGTGGGAGCAGTCTGGGCCGGCTGGGTAACTGAGAGACAACAGCAAGGACACTGACAGAGTGACAGCGGGAGCAGTCTGGGCCGGCTGGGTAACTGAGAGACAACAGCAAGGACACTGACAGAGTGACAGTGGGTGCAGTCTGGGCCGGCTGGGTAACTGAGAGACAACAGCAAGGACCCTGACAGAGTGACAGTGGGAGCAGTCTGGGCCGGCTGAATAAATTAGAGAAAACAGCAAGGACACTGACAGAGTGACAGTGGTGAGAACAGTCTGGGCCGGCTGGTAACTGAGAGACAATAGCAAGGACACTGACAGAGAGACGTTGGGAGCAGTCTGGACCGGCTGGGTAACTGAGAGACAACAGCAAGGACACTGACAGAGTGACAGTGGGAGCAGTCTGGGCCGGCTGGGTAACTGAGAAACAACAGCAAGGACACTGACAGAGTGACTGCGGGAGCAGTCTGGACCGGCTGGGTAACTGAGAGACAACAGCAAGGACAGTGACAGAGTGACAGTGGGAGCAGTCTGGGCCGGCTGGGTAACTGAGAGACAACAGCAAGGACACTGACAGAGTGACAGTGGGAGCAGTCTGGGCCGGCTGGGTAACTGAGAGACAACAGCAAGGACACTGACAGAGTGACAGTGGGAGCAGTCTGGGCCGGCTGGGTAACTGAGATACAACAGCAAGGACACTGACAGAGTGACAGTGGGAGCAGTCTGGGCCGTCTGGGTAACTGTGATACAACAGCAAGGACACTGACAGAGTGACAGTGGGAGCAGTCTGGGCCGGCTGAATAAATTAGAGAAAACAGCAAGGACACTGACAGTGTGACAGTGGTGAGAACAGTCTGGGCTGGCTGGGTAACTGAGATACAACAGCGAGGACAGTGACAGAGTGACAGTGAGAGCAGTGTGGGCCGGCTGGTAACTGAGAGACAACAGCAAGGACACTGACAGAGAGACAGTGGGAGCAGTCTGGGCCGGCTGGTAACTGAGGGACAACAGCAAGGACACTGACAGAGAGACAGTGGGAGCAGTCTGGGCCGGCTGGGTAACTGAGAGACAACAGCAAGGACACTGACAGAGTGACAGCGGGAGCAGTCTGGGCCGGCTGGGTAACTGAGAGACAACAGCAAGGACACTGACAGAGTGACAGTGGGAGCAGTCTGGGCCGGCTGGGTAACTGAGAGACAACAGCAAGGACCCTGACAGAGTGACAGTGGGAGCAGTCTGGGCCGGCTGGGTAACTGAGAGACAACAGCAAGGACCCTGACAGAGTGACAGTGGGAGCAGTCTTTGCCGGCTGAATAAATTAGAGAAAACAGCAAGGACACTGACAGATTGACAGTGGTGAGAACAGCCTGGGCCGGCTGGTAACTGAGAGACAATAGCAAGGACACTGACAGAGACGTTGGGAGCAGTCTGGGCCGGCTGGGTAACTGAGAGACAACAGCAAGGACACTGACAGAGTGACAGTGGGAGCAGTCTGGGCCGGCTGGGTAACTGAGAGACAACAGCAAGGACACTGACAGAGTGACAGTGGGAGCAGTCTGGGCCGGCTGGGTAACTGAGAGACAACAGCAGGGACACTGACAGAGTGACAGTGGGAGCAGTCTGGGCCGGCAGGTAACTGAGAGACAACAGCAAGGACACTGACAGAGAGACAGTGGGAGCAGTCTGGGCCGGCTGGGTAACTGAGAGACAACAGCAAGGACACTGACAGAGAGACAGTGGGAGCAGTCTGGGCCGGCTGGGTAACTGAGAGACAACAGCAAGGACACTGACAGAGTGACAGTGGGAGAAGTCTGGGCCGGCTGGGTAACTGAGAGACAACAGCAAGGACACTGACAGAGAGACAGTGGGAGCAGTCTGGGCCGGCTGGGTAACTGAGAGACAACAGCAAGGACACTGACAGAGAGACAGTGGGAGCAGTCTGGGCCGGCTGGGTAACTGAGAGACAACAGCAAGGACACTGACAGAGTGACAGTGGGAGCAGTCTAGGCCGGCTGGGTAACTGAGAGACAACAGCACGGACACTGACAGTGACAGTGGGAGCAGTCTGGGCCGGCTGAATAAATGAGAGAAAACAGCAAGGACACTGACAGAGTGACAGTGGTGAGAACAGTCTGGGCCGGCTGGTAACTGAGAGACAACAGCAAGGACACTGACAGAGTGACAGTGGTGAGAACAGTCTGGGCCGGCTGGTAACTGAGAGACAACAGCAAGGACACTGACAGAGAGACGTTGGGAGCAGTCTGGACCGGCTGGGTAACTGAGAGACAACAGCAAGGACACTGACAGAGTGACAGTGAGAGTAGTCTGGGCCGGCTGGGTAACCGAGAGACAACAGTAAGGACACTGACAGAGTGACAGTGGGAGCAGTCTGGGCCGGCTGGGTAACTGAGAGACAACAGCAAGGACAGTGACAGAGTGACAGTGGGAGCAGTCTGGGCCGGCTGGGTAACTGAGAGACAACAGCAAGGACACTGACAGAGTGACAATGGGAGCAGTCTGGGCCGGCTGGGTAACTGAGAGACAACAGCAAGGACAGTGACAGAGTGACAGTGGGGGCAGTCTGGGCCGGCTGGTTCACTGAGAGACAACAGCAAGGACACTGACAGAGTGACAGTGGGAGCAGTCTGGGCCGGCTGGGTAACTGAGAGACAACAGCAAGGACACTGACAGAGTGACAATGGGAGCAGTCTGGGCCGGCTGGGTAACTGAGAAACAACAGCAAGTACACTGACAGAGTGACAGTGGGGGCAGTCTGGGGCGGCTGGGTAACTGAGAGACAACAGCAAGGACACTGACAGTGTGACAGTGGGAGCAGTCTGGGCCGGCTGGGTAACTGAGAGACAACAGCAAGGACGCTGACATAGTGACAGTGGGAGCAGTCTGGGCCGGCTGGGTAACTGAGAGACAACAGCAAGGACACTGACAGAGTGACAGTGGGAACAGTCTGGGCCGGCTGGGTAACTGAGAGACAACAGCAAGGACCCTGACAGAGTGACAGTGGGAGCAGTCTGGGCCGGCTAGGTAACTGAGAGACAACAGCAAGGACACTGACGGAGTGACAGTGGGAGCAGTCTGGGCCTGCTGGGTAACTGTGAGACAACAGCAAGGACAATGACAGAGTGACAGTGGGAGCAGTCTGGGCCGGCTGGTAACTGAGAGACAACAGCAAGGACAGAGACAGAGTGACAGTGGGAGCAGTCTGGGCCGGCTGGGTAACTGAGAGACAACAGCAAGGACAGTGACAGAGTGACAGTGGGAGCAGTCTGGGCCGGCTGGGTAACTGAGAGACAACAACAAGGACACTGACAGAGTGACAGTGGTGAGAACAGTCTGGGCCGGCAGGGTAACTGAGAGACAACAGCAAGGACACTGACAGAGTGACAGTGGGAGCAGTTTGGCTGGCTGGGTAACTGAGAGACAACAGCAAGGACGCTGACAGAGTGAAAGCGGGAGCAGTCTTGACCGGCTGGGTAACTGAGAGACAACAGCAAGGACACTGACAGAGTGACAGAGAGAGCAGTCTGGGCCGGCTGGGTAACTGAGAGACAACAGCAAGGACACTGACAGAGTGACAGTGGGAGCAGTCTGGGCCGGCTGGGTAACTGAGAGACAACAGCAAGGACACTGACAGAGTGACAGTGGGAGCAGTCTGGACCGGATGGGTAAATGAGAGACAACAGCAAGGACACTGACAGAGTGACAGTGGGAGCAGTCTGGGCCGGATGGGTAACTGAGAGACAACAGCAGGGACACTGACAGAGTGACAGTGGGAGCAGTCTGGATCGGCTGGGTAACTGAGAGACAACAGCAGGGACACTGACAGAGTGACAGTGGGAGCAGTGTGGGCCGGCTGGGTAACTGAGAAACAACAGCAAGGACACTGACAGAGCGACAGTGGGAGCAGTCTGGGCCGGCTGGGTAACTGAGAGACAACAGCAAGGACACTGACAGAGTGACAGTGGTGAGAACAGTCTGGGCCGGCTGGGTAACTGAGAGACAACAGCAAGGACACTGACAGAGAGACAGTGGGAGCAGTCTGGGCCGGCTGAATAAATTAGAGAAAACAGCAAGGACACTGACAGTGTGACAGTGGTGAGAACAGTCTGGGCCGGCTGGGTAACTGAGAGACAACAGCAAGGACACTGACAGAGTGACAGTGGGAGCAGTCTGGGCCGGCTGGGTAACTGAGAGACAACAGCAAGGACACTGACAGAGTGACAGTGGGAGCAGCCTGGGCCGGCTGGGTAACTGAGAGACAACAGCAAGGGCAGTGACAGAGTGACAGTGGGAGCAGTCTGGGCCGGCTGAATAAATTAGAGAAAACAGCAAGGACACTGACAGATTGACAGTGGTGAGAACAGCCTGGGCCGGCTGGTAACTGAGAGACAACAGCAAGGACACTGACAGAGTGACAGTGGGAGCAGTCTGGGCCGTCTGGGTAACTGAGAGACAACAGCAAGGACACTGACAGAGTGACAGTGGGAGCAGTCTGGGCCGGCTGGTAACTGTGAGACAACAGCAAGGACACTGACAGAGAGACAGTGGGAGCAGTCTGGGCCGGCTGGGTAACTGAGAGACAACAGCAAGGACCCTGACAGAGTGACAGTGGGAGCAGTCTGGGCCGGCTGAATATATTAGAGAAAACAGCAAGGACACTGACAGAGTGACAGTGGTGAGAACAGTCTGGGCCGGCTGGTAACTGAGAGACAACAGCAAGGACACTGACAGAGAGACGTTGGGAGCAGTCTGGACCGGCTGGGTAACTGAGAGACAACAGCAAGGACACTGACAGAGTGACAGTGGGAGCAGTCTGGGCCGGCTGGGTAACTGAGAGACAACAGCAAGGACACTGACAGAGTGACAGTGGGAGCAGTCTGGGCCGGCTAGGTAACTGAGAGACAACAGCAAGGACACTGACGGAGTGACAGTGGGAGCAGTCTGGGCCGGCTGGTAACTGAGAGACAACAGCAAGGACAGTGACAGAGTGACAGTGGGAGCAGTCTCGGCCGGCTGGGTAATTGAGAGACAACAGCAAGGACACTGACAGAGTGACAATGGGAGCAGTCTGGGCCGGCTGGGTAATTGAGAGACAACAGCAAGGACACTGACAGAGTGACAGTGGGGGCAGTCTGGAACGGCTGGGTAACTGAGAGACAACAGCAAGGACACTGACAGAATGACAATGGGAGCAGTCTGGGCCGGCTGGGTAACTGAGAGACAACAGCAAGGACAGTGACAGAGTGACAGTGGGAGCAGTCTGGGCCGGCTGGGTAACTGAGAGACAACAGCAAGGACAGTGACAGAGTGACAGTGGGAGCAGTCTGGGCCGGCTGGGTAACTGAGAGACAACAGCAAGGACAGTGACAGAGTGACAGTGGGAGCAGTCTGGACCGGCTGAGTAACTCAGATACAACAGCAAGGACACTGACAGAGTGACAGTGGGAGCAGTCTGGGCCGGCTGGGTAACTGAGAGACAACAGCAAGGACGCTGACAGAGTGAAAGCGGGAGCAGTCTTGACCGGCTGGGTAACTGAGAGACAACAGCAAGGACAGTGACAGAGTGACAGTGGTGAGAACAGTCTGGGCCGGCTGGGTAACTGAGAGACAACAGCAAGGACACTGACAGAGAGACAGTGGGAGCAGTCTGGATCGGCTGGGTAACTGAGAGAAAACAGCAAGGACACTGACAGTGTGACAGTGGTGAGAACAGTCTGGGCTGGCTGGGTAACTGAGATACAACAGCGAGGACAGTGACAGAGTGACAGTGGGAGCAGTCTGGGCCGGCTGGTAACTGAGAGACAACAGCAAGGACACTGACAGAGAGACAGTGGGAGCAGTCTGGGCCGGCTGGTAACTGAGAGACAACAGCAAGGACACTGACAGAGAGACAGTGGGAGCAGTCTGGGCCGGCTGGGTAACTGAGAGACAAGAGCAAGGACACTGACAGAGTGACAGCGGGAGCAGTCTGGGCCGGCTGGGTAACTGAGAGACAACAGCAAGGACACTGACAGAGTGACAGTGGGAGCAGTCTGGGCAGCCTGGGTAACTGAGAGACAACAGCAAGGACCCTGACAGAGTGACAGTGGGAGCAGTCTTTGCCGGCTGAATAAATTAGAGAAAACAGCAAGGACACTGACAGATTGACAGTGGTGAGAACAGTCTGGGCCGGCTGGGTAACTGAGAGACAACAGCAAGGACACTGACAGAGTGACAGTGGGAGCAGTCTGGGCCGGCTGGGTAACTGAGAGACAACAGCAGGGACACTGACAGAGTGACAGTGGGAGCAGTCTGGGCCGGCTGGTAACTGAGAGACAACAGCAAGGACACTGACAGAGAGACAGTGGGAGCAGTCTGGGCCGGCTGGGTAACTGAGAGACAACAGCAAGGACACTGACAGAGTGACAGCGGGAGCAGTCTGGGCCGGCTGGGTAACTGAGAGACAACAGCAAGGACACTGACAGAGTGACAGTGGGAGCAGTCTGGGCCGGCTGGGTAACTGAGAGACAACAGCAAGGACCCTGACAGAGTGACAGTGGGAGCAGTCTGGGCCGGCTGAATAAATTAGAGAAAACAGCAAGGACACTGACAGAGTGACAGTGGTGAGAACAGTCTGGGCCGGCTGGTAACTGAGAGACAATAGCAAGGACACTGACAGAGAGACGTTGGGAGCAGTCTGGACCGGCTGGGTAACTGAGAGACAACAGCAAGGACACTGACAGAGTGACAGTGGGAGCAGTCTGGGCCGGCTGGGTAACTGAGAAACAACAGCAAGGACACTGACAGAGTGACAGCGGGAGCAGTCTGGACCGGCTGGGTAACTGAGAGACAACAGCAAGGACACTGACAGAGTGACAGTGGGAGCAGTCTGGGCAGGCTGAATAATTTAGAGAAAACAGCAAGGACACTGACAGTGTGACAGTGGTGAGAACAGTCTGGGCTGGCTGGGTAACTGAGATACAACAGCAAGGACACTGACAGAGTGACAGTGGGAGCAGTCTGGGCCGGCTGGTAACTGAGGGACAACAGCGAGGACAGTGACAGAGTGACAGTGAGAGCAGTGTGGGCCGGCTGGTAACTGAGAGACAACAGCAAGGACACTGACAGAGAGACATTGGGAGCAGTCTGGGCCGGCTGGTAACTGAGGGACAACAGCAAGGACACTGACAGAGAGACATTGGGAGCAGTCTGGGCCGGCTGGGTAACTGAGAGACAACAGCAAGGACACTGACAGAGTGACAGTGGGAGCAGTCTGGGCCGGCTGGGTAACTGAGAGACAACAGCAAGGACACTGACAGAGTGACAGTGGGAGCAGTCTGGGCCGGCTGGGTAACTGAGAGACAACAGCAAGGACCCTGACAGAGTGACAGTGGGAGCAGTCTTTGCCGGCTGAATAAATTAGAGAAAACAGCAAGAACACTGACAGATTGACAGTGGTGAGAACAGCCTGGGCCGGCTGGTAACTGAGAGACAATAGCAAGGACACTGACAGAGACGTTGGGAGCAGTCTGGGCCGGCTGGGTAACTGAGAGACAACAGCAAGGACACTGACAGAGTGACAGTGGGAGCAGTCTGGGCCGGCTGGGTAACTGAGAGACAACAGCAGGGACACTGACAGAGTGACAGTGGGAGCAGTCTGGGCCGGCTGGTAACTGAGAGACAACAGCAAGGACACTGACAGAGAGACAGTGGGAGCAGTCTGGGCCGGCTGGGTAACTGAGAGACAACAGCAAGGACACTGACAGAGTGACAGTGGGAGCAGTCTGGGCCGACTGGGTAACTGAGAGACAACAGCAAGGACCCTGACAGAGTGACAGTGGGAGCAGTCTGGGCCGGCTGAATAAATTAGAGATAACAGCAAGGACACTGACAGAGTGACAGTGGTGAGAACAGCCTGGGCCGGCTGGTAACTGAGAGACAACAGCAAGGACACTGACAGAGAGACGTTGGGAGCAGTCTGGACCGGCTGGTAACTGAGAGACAACAGCAAGGACACTGACAGAGTGACAGTGGGAGCAGTCTGGGCCGGCTGGTAACTGAGAGACAACAGCAAGGACACTGACAGAGAGACAGTGGGAGCAGTCTGGGCCGGCTGGGTAACTGAGAGATAACAGCAAGGACACTGACAGAGTGACAGTGGGAGCAGTCTGGGCCGGCTGGGTAACTGAGAGACAACAGCAAGGACCCTGACAGAGTGACAGTGGGAGCAGTCTGGGCCGGCTGAATAAATTAGAGAAAACAGCAAGGACACTGACAGAGTGACAGTGGTGAGAACAGTCTGGGCCGGCTGGTAACTGAGAGACAACAGCAAGGACACTGACAGAGAGACGTTGGGAGCAGTCTGGACCGGCTGGGTAACTGAGAGACAACAGCAAGGACACTGACAGAGTGACAGTGGGAGCAGTCTGGGCCGGCTGGGTAACTGAGAGACAACAGCAAGGACACTGACAGAGTGACAGTGGGAGCAGTCTGGGCCGGCTAGGTAACTGAGAGACAACAGCAAGGACACTGACGGAGTGACAGTGGGAGCAGTCTGGGCCGGCTGGTAACTGAGAGACAACAACAAGGACAGTGACAGAGTGACAGTGGGAGCAGTCTCGGCCGGCTGGGTAATTGAGAGACAACAGCAAGGACACTGACAGAGTGACAATGGGAGCAGTCTGGGCCGGCTGGGTAACTGAGAGACAACAGCAAGGACAGTGACAGAGTGACAGTGGGGGCAGTCTGGGCCGGCTGGTAACTGAGAGACAACAGCAAGGACACTGACAGAGAGACATTGGGAGCAGTCTGGGCCGGCTGGTAACTGAGGGACAACAGCAAGGACACTGACAGAGAGACAGTGGGAGCAGTCTGGGCCGGCTGGGTAACTGAGAGACAACAGCAAGGACACTGACAGAGTGACAGCGGGAGCAGTCTGGGCCGGCTGGGTAACTGAGAGACAACAGCAAGGACACTGACATAGTGACAGTGGGAGCAGTCTGGGCCGGCTGAATAAATTAGAGAAAACAGCAAGGACACTGACAGAGTGACAGTGGTGAGAACAGTCTGGGCCGGCTGGTAACTGAGATACAACAGCAAGGACACTGACAGAGTGACAGTGGGAGCAGTCTGGGCCGGCTGGTAACTGAGAGACAACAGCAAGGACACTGACAGAGAGACATTGGGAGCAGTCTGGGCCGGCTGGTAACTGAGGGACAACAGCAAGGACACTGACAGAGAGACAGTGGGAGCAGTCTGGGCCGGCTGGGTAACTGAGAGACAACAGCAAGGACACTGACAGAGTGACAGCGGGAGCAGTCTGGGCCGGCTGGGTAACTGAGAGACAACAGCAAGGACACTGACAGAGTGACAGTGGGAGCAGTCTGGGCCGGCTGGGTAACTGAGAGACAACAGCAAGGACCCTGACAGAGTGACAGTGGGAGCAGTCTTTGCCGGCTGAATAAATTAGAGAAAACAGCAAGAACACTGACAGATTGACAGTGGTGAGAACAGCCTGGGCCGGCTGGTAACTGAGAGACAATAGCAAGGACACTGACAGAGACGTTGGGAGCAGTCTGGGCCGGCTGGGTAACTGAGAGACAACAGCAAGGACACTGACAGAGTGACAGTGGGAGCAGTCTGGGCCGGCTGGGTAACTGAGAGACAACAGCAGGGACACTGACAGAGTGACAGTGGGAGCAGTCTGGGCCGGCTGGGTAACTGAGAGACAACAGCAAGGACACTGACAGAGTGACAGTGGGAGCAGTCTGGGCCGGCTGGGTAACTGAGAGACAACAGCAAGGACCCTGACAGAGTGACAGTGGGAGCAGTCTGGGCCGGCTGAATAAATTAGAGAAAACAGCAAGGACACTGACAGAGTGACAGTGGTGAGAACAGTCTGGGCCGGCTGGTAACTGAGAGACAACAGCAAGAACACTGACAGAGAGACAGTGGGAGCAGTCTGGGCCGGCTGGTAACTGAGAGACAACAGCAAGGACACTGACAGAGAGACAGTGGGAGCAGTCTGGGCCGGCTGGGTAACTGAGAGACAACAGCAAGGACACTGACAGAGTGACAGCGGGAGCAGTCTGGGCCGGCTGGGTAACTGAGCGACAACAGCAAGGACACTGACAGAGTGACAGTGGGAGCAGTCTGGGCCGGCTGGGTAACTGAGAGACAACAGCAAGGGCAGTGACAGAGTGACAGTGGGAGCAGTCTGGGCCGGCTGAATAAATTAGAGAAAACAGCAAGGACACTGACAGATTGACAGTGGTGAGAACAGCCTGGGCCGGCTGGTAACTGAGAGACAACAGCAAGGACACTGACAGAGAGACGTTGGGAGCAGTCTGGACCGGCTGGTAACTGAGAGACAACAGCAAGGACACTGACAGAGTGACAGTGGGAGCAGTCTGGGCCGGCTGGTAACTGAGAGACAACAGCAAGGACACTGACAGAGAGACAGTGGGAGCAGTCTGGGCCGGCTGGGTAACTGAGAGACAACAGCAAGGATCCTGACAGAGTGACAGTGGGAGCAGTCTGGGCCGGCTGAATAAATTAGAGAAAACAGCAAGGACACTGACAGAGTGACAGTGGTGAGAACAGTCTGGGCCGGATGGTAACTGAGAGACAACAGCAAGGACACCGACAGAGAGACGTTGGGAGCAGTCTGGACCGGCTGGGTAACTGAGAGACAACAGCAAGGACACTGACAGAGTGACAGTGGGAGCAGTCTGGGCCGGCTGGGTAACTGAGAGACAACAGCAAGGACACTGACAGAGTGACAGTGGGAGCAGTCTGGGCCGGCTAGGTAACTGAGAGACAACAGCAAGGACACTGACGGAGTGACAGTGGGAGCAGTCTGGGCCGGCTGGTAACTGAGAGACAACAGCAAGGACAGTGACAGATTGACAGTGGGAGCAGTCTCGGCCGGCTGGGTAATTGAGAGACAACAGCAAGGACACTGACAGAGTGACAATGGGAGCAGTCTGGGCCGGCTGGGTAACTGAGAGACAACAGCAAGGACACTGACAGAGTGACAGTGGGGGCAGTCTGGAACGGCTGGGTAACTGAGAGACAACAGCAAGGACACTGACAGAGTGACAATGGGAGCAGTCTGGGCCGGCTGGGTAACTGAGAGACAACAGCAAGGACAGTGACAGAGTGACAGTGGGAGCAGTCTGGGCCGGCTGGGTAACTGAGAGACAACAGCAAGGACAGTGACAGAGTGACAGTGGGAGCAGTCTGGGCCGGCTGGGTAACTGAGAGACAACAGCAAGGACTGTGACAGAGTGACAGTGGGAGCAGTCTGGACCGGCTGAGTAACTGAGATACAACAGCAAGGACACTGACAGAGTGACAGTGGGAGCAGTCTGGGCCGGCTGGGTAACTGAGAGACAACAGCAAGGACGCTGACAGAGTGAAAGCGGGAGCAGTCTTGACCGGCTGGGTAACTGAGAGACAACAGCAAGGACAGTGACAGAGTGACAGTGGTGAGAACAGTCTGGGCCGGCTGGGTAACTGAGAGACAACAGCAAGGACACTGACAGAGAGACAGTGGGAGCAGTCTGGATCGGCTGGGTAACTGAGAGAAAACAGCAAGGACACTGACAGTGTGACAGTGGTGAGAACAGTCTGGGCTGGCTGGGTAACTGAAATACAACAGCGAGGACAGTGACAGAGTGACAGTGGGAGCAGTCTGGGCCGGCTGGTAACTGAGATACAACAGCAAGGACACTGACAGAGAGACAGTGGGAGCAGTCTGGGCCGGCTGGGTAACTGAGAGACAAGAGCAAGGACACTGACAGAGTGACAGCGGGAGCAGTCTGGGCCGGCTGGGTAACTGAGAGACAACAGCAAGGACACTGACAGAGTGACAGTGGGAGCAGTCTGGGTCGGCTGGGTAACTGTGAGACAACAGCAAGGACCCTGACAGAGTGACAGTGGGAGCAGTCTTTGCCGGCTGAATAAATTAGAGAAAACAGCAAGGACACTGACAGATTGACAGTGGTGAGAACAGTCTGGGCCGGCTGGGTAACTGAGAGACAACAGCAAGGACACTGACAGAGTGACAGTGGGAGCAGTCTGGGCCGGCTGGGTAACTGAGAGACAACAGCAGGGACACTGACAGAGTGACAGTGGGAGCAGTCTGGGCCGGCTGGTAACTGAGAGACAACAGCAAGGACACTGACAGAGAGACAGTGGGAGCAGTCTGGGCCGGCTGGGTAACTGAGAGACAACAGCAAGGACACTGACAGAGTGACAGCGGGAGCAGTCTGGGCCGGCTGGGTAACTGAGAGACAACAGCAAGGACACTGACAGAGTGACAGTGGGAGCAGTCTGGGCCGGCTGGGTAACTGAGAGACAACAGCAAGGACCCTGACAGAGTGACAGTGGGAGCAGTCTGGGCCGGCTGAATAAATTAGAGAAAACAGCAAGGACACTGACAGAGTGACAGTGGTGAGAACAGTCTGGGCCGGCTGGTAACTGAGAGACAATAGCAAGGACACTGACAGAGAGACGTTGGGAGCAGTCTGGACCGGCTGGGTAACTGAGAGACAACAGCCAGGACACTGACAGAGTGACAGTGGGAGCAGTCTGGGCCGGCTGGGTTACTGAGAGACAACAGCAAGGACACTGACAGAGTGACAGTGGGAGCAGTCTGGACCGGCTGGGTAACTGAGAGACAACAGCAAGGACACTGACAGAGTGACAGTGGGAGCAGTCTGGGCAGGCTGAATAATTTAGAGAAAACAGCAAGGACACTGACAGAGAGACAGTGGGAGCAGTCTGGGCCGGCTGGGTAACTGAGAGACAACAGCAAGGACACTGACAGAGTGACAGCGGGAGCAGTCTGGGCCGGCTGGGTAACTGAGAGACAACAGCAAGGACACTGACATAGTGACAGTGGGAGCAGTCTGGGCCGGCTGGGTAACTGAGAGACAACAGCAAGGACCCTGACAGAGTGACAGTGGGAGCAGTCTTTTCCGGCTGAATAAATTAGAGAAAACAGCAAGAACACTGACAGATTGACAGTGGTGAGAACAGCCTGGGCCGGCTGGTAACTGAGAGACAATAGCAAGGACACTGACAGAGACGTTGGGAGCAGTCTGGGCCGGCTGGGTAACTGAGAGACAACAGCAAGGACACTGACAGAGTGACAGTGGGAGCAGTCTGGGCCGGCTGGGTAACTGAGAGACAACAGCAGGGACACTGACAGAGTGACAGTGGGAGCAGTCTGGGCCGGCTGGTAACTGAGAGACAACAGCAAGGACACTGACAGAGAGACAGTGGGAGCAGTCTGGGCCGGCTGGGTAACTGAGAGACAACAGCAAGGACACTGACAGAGTGACAGTGGGAGCAGTCTGGGCCGGCTGGGTAACTGAGAGACAACAGCAAGGACCCTGACAGAGTGACAGTGGGAGCAGTCTGGGCCGGCTGAATAAATTAGAGAAAACAGCAAGGACACTGACAGAGTGACAGTGGTGAGAACAGTCTGGGCCGGCTTGTAACTGAGAGACAACAGCAAGGACACTGACAGAGAGACAGTGGGAGCAGTCTGGGCCGGCTGGTAACTGAGAGACAACAGCAAGGACACTGACAGAGAGACAGTGGGAGCAGTCTGGGCCGGCTGGGTAACTGAGAGACAACAGCAAGGACACTGACAGAGAGACAGTGGGAGCAGTCTGGATCGGCTGGGTAACTGAGAGAAAACAGCAAGGACACTGACAGTGTGACAGTGGTGAGAACAGTCTGGGCTGGCTGGGTAACTGAAATACAACAGCGAGGACAGTGACAGAGTGACAGTGGGAGCAGTCTGGGCCGGCTGGTAACTGAGATACAACAGCAAGGACACTGACAGAGAGACAGTGGGAGCAGTCTGGGCCGGCTGGGTAACTGAGAGACAAGAGCAAGGACACTGACAGAGTGACAGCGGGAGCAGTCTGGGCCGGCTGGGTAACTGAGAGACAACAGCAAGGACACTGACAGAGTGACAGTGGGAGCAGTCTGGGTCGGCTGGGTAACTGAGAGACAACAGCAAGGACCCTGACAGAGTGACAGTGGGAGCAGTCTTTGCCGGCTTAATAAATTAGAGAAAACAGCAAGGACACTGACAGATTGACAGTGGTGAGAACAGTCTGGGCCGGCTGGGTAACTGAGAGACAACAGCAAGGACACTGACAGAGTGACAGTGGGAGCAGTCTGGGCCGGCTGGGTAACTGAGAGACAACAGCAGGGACACTGACAGAGTGACAGTGGGAGCAGTCTGGGCCGGCTGGTAACTGAGAGACAACAGCAAGGACACTGACAGAGAGACAGTGGGAGCAGTCTGGGCCGGCTGGGTAACTGAGAGACAACAGCAAGGACACTGACAGAGTGACAGCGGGAGCAGTCTGGGCCGGCTGGGTAACTGAGAGACAACAGCAAGGACACTGACAGAGTGACAGTGGGAGCAGTCTGGGCCGGCTGGGTAACTGAGAGACAACAGCAAGGACCCTGACAGAGTGACAGTGGGAGCAGTCTGGGCCGGCTGAATAAATTAGAGAAAACAGCAAGGACACTGACAGAGTGACAGTGGTGAGAACAGTCTGGGCCGGCTGGTAACTGAGAGACAATAGCAAGGACACTGACAGAGAGACGTTGGGAGCAGTCTGGACCGGCTGGGTAACTGAGAGACAACAGCAAGGACACTGACAGAGTGACAGTGGGAGCAGTCTGGGCCGGCTGGGTTACTGAGAGACAACAGCAAGGACACTGACAGAGTGACAGTGGGAGCAGTCTGGACCGGCTGGGTAACTGAGAGACAACAGCAAGGACACTGACAGAGTGACAGTGGGAGCAGTCTGGGCAGGCTGAATAATTTAGAGAAAACAGCAAGGACACTGACAGAGTGACAGTGGTGAGAACAGTCTGGGCCGGCTGGTAACTGAGAGACAATAGCAAGGACACTGACAGAGAGACGTTGGGAGCAGTCTGGACCGGCTGGGTAACTGAGAGACAACAGCAAGGACACTGACAGAGTGACAGTGGGAGCAGTCTGGGCCGGCTGGGTTACTGAGAGACAACAGCAAGGACACTGACAGAGTGACAGTGGGAGCAGTCTGGACCGGCTGGGTAACTGAGAGACAACAGCAAGGACACTGACAGAGTGACAGTGGGAGCAGTCTGGGCAGGCTGAATAATTTAGAGAAAACAGCAAGGACACTGACAGAGTGACAGTGGGAGCAGTCTGGGCCGGCTAGGTAACTGAGATACAACAGCGAGGACAGTGACAGAGTGACAGTGGGGGCAGTCTGGGCCGGCTGGTAACTGAGAGACAACAGCAAGGACACTGACAGAGAGACATTGGGAGCAGTCTGGGCCGGCTGGTAACTGAGGGACAACAGCAAGGACACTGACAGAGAGACAGTGGGAGCAGTCTGGGCCGGCTGGGTAACTGAGAGACAACAGCAAGGACACTGACAGAGTGACAGCGGGAGCAGTCTGGGCCGGCTGGGTAACTGAGAGACAACAGCAAGGACACTGACATAGTGACAGTGGGAGCAGTCTGGGCCGGCTGGGTAACTGAGAGACAACAGCAAGGACCCTGACAGAGTGACAGTGGGAGCAGTCTTTTCCGGCTGAATAAATTAGAGAAAACAGCAAGAACACTGACAGATTGACAGTGGTGAGAACAGCCTGGGCCGGCTGGTAACTGAGAGACAATAGCAAGGACACTGACAGAGACGTTGGGAGCAGTCTGGGCCGGCTGGGTAACTGAGAGACAACAGCAAGGACACTGACAGAGTGACAGTGGGAGCAGTCTGGGCCGGCTGGGTAACTGAGAGACAACAGCAGGGACACTGACAGAGTGACAGTGGGAGCAGTCTGGGCCGGCTGGTAACTGAGAGACAACAGCAAGGACACTGACAGAGAGACAGTGGGAGCAGTCTGGGCCGGCTGGGTAACTGAGAGACAACAGCAAGGACACTGACAGAGTGACAGTGGGAGCAGTCTGGGCCGGCTGGGTAACTGAGAGACAACAGCAAGGACCCTGACAGAGTGACAGTGGGAGCAGTCTGGGCCGGCTGAATAAATTAGAGAAAACAGCAAGGACACTGACAGAGTGACAGTGGTGAGAACAGTCTGGGCCGGCTTGTAACTGAGAGACAACAGCAAGGACACTGACAGAGAGACAGTGGGAGCAGTCTGGGCCGGCTGGTAACTGAGAGACAACAGCAAGGACACTGACAGAGAGACAGTGGGAGCAGTCTGGGCCGGCTGGGTAACTGAGAGACAACAGCAAGGACACTGACAGAGTGACAGCGGGAGCAGTCTGGGCCGGCTGGGTAACTGAGAGACAACAGCAAGGACACTGACAGAGTGACAGTGGGAGCAGTCTGGGCCGGCTGGGTAACTGAGAGACAACAGCAAGGGCAGTGACAGAGTGACAGTGGGAGCAGTCTGGGCCGGCTGAATAAATTAGAGAAAACAGCAAGGACACTGACAGAGTGACAGTGGTGAGAACAGTCTGGGCCGGCTGGTAACTGAGAGACAACAGCAAGGACACTGACAGGGTGACAGTGGGAGCAGTCTGGGCCGGCTGGGTAACTGGGGGACAACAGCAAGGACACTGACAGAGAGACGTTGGGAGCAGTCTGGACCGGCTGGGTAACTGAGAGACAACAGCAAGGACACTGACAGAGTGACAGTGGGAGCAGTCTGGGCCGGCTGGGTAACTGAGAGACAACAGCAAGGACACTGACAGAGTGACAGTGGGAGCAGTCTGGGCCGGCTAGGTAACTGAGAGACAACAGCAAGGACACTGACGGAGTGACAGTGGGAGCAGTCTGGGCCGGCTGGTAACTGAGAGACAACAGCAAGGACAGTGACAGAGTGACAGTGGGAGCAGTCTCGGCCGGCTGGGTAATTGAGAGACAACAGCAAGGACACTGACAGAGTGACAATGGGAGCAGTCTGGGCCGGCTGGGTAACTGAGAGACAACAGCAAGGACACTGACAGAGTGACAGTGGGGGCAGTCTGGAACGGCTGGGTAACTGAGAGACAACAGCAAGGACACTGACAGAGTGACAATGGGAGCAGTCTGGGCCGGCTGGGTAACTGAGAGACAACAGCAAGGACAGTGACAGAGTGACAGTGGGAGCAGTCTGGGCCGGCTGGGTAACTGAGAGACAACAGCAAGGACAGTGACAGAGTGACAGTGGGAGAAGTCTGGGCCGGCAGGGTAACTGAGAGACAACAGCAAGGACAGTGACAGAGTGACAGTGGGAGCAGTCTGGACCGGCTGAGTAACTGAGATACAACAGCAAGGACACTGACAGAGTGACAGTGGGAGCAGTCTGGGCCGGCTGGGTAACTGAGAGACAAGAGCAAGGACACTGACAGAGTGACAGCGGGAGCAGTCTGGGCCGGCTGGGTAACTGAGAGACAACAGCAAGGACACTGACAGAGTGACAGTGGGAGCAGTCTGGGTCGGCTGGGTAACTGAGAGACAACAGCAAGGACCCTGACAGAGTGACAGTGGGAGCAGTCTTTGCCGGCTGAATAAATTAGAGAAAACAGCAAGGACACTGACAGATTGACAGTGGTGAGAACAGTCTGGGCCGGCTGGGTAACTGAGAGACAACAGCAAGGACACTGACAGAGTGACAGTGGGAGCAGTCTGGGCCGGCTGGGTAACTGAGAGACAACAGCAGGGACACTGACAGAGTGACAGTGGGAGCAGTCTGGGCCGGCTGGTAACTGAGAGACAACAGCAAGGACACTGACAGAGAGACAGTGGGAGCAGTCTGGGCCGGCTGGGTAACTGAGAGACAACAGCAAGGACACTGACAGAGTGACAGCGGGAGCAGTCTGGGCCGGCTGGGTAACTGAGAGACAACAGCAAGGACACTGACAGAGTGACAGTGGGAGCAGTCTGGGCCGGCTGGGTAACTGAGAGACAACAGCAAGGACCCTGACAGAGTGACAGTGGGAGCAGTCTGGGCCGGCTGAATAAATTAGAGAAAACAGCAAGGACACTGACAGAGTGACAGTGGTGAGAACAGTCTGGGCCGGCTGGTAACTGAGAGACAATAGCAAGGACACTGACAGAGAGACGTTGGGAGCAGTCTGGACCGGCTGGGTAACTGAGAGACAACAGCAAGGAGACTGACAGAGTGACAGTGGGAGCAGTCTGGGCCGGCTGGGTTACTGAGAGACAACAGCAAGGACACTGACAGAGTGACAGTGGGAGCAGTCTGGACCAGCTGGGTAACTGAGAGACAACAGCAAGGACACTGACAGAGTGACAGTGGGAGCAGTCTGGGCAGGCTGAATAATTTAGAGAAAACAGCAAGGACACTGACAGTGTGACAGTGGTGAGAACAGTCTGGGCTGGCTGGGTAACTGAGATACAACAGCGAGGACAGTGACAGAGTGACAGTGGGGGCAGTCTGGGCCGGCTGGTAACTGAGAGACAACAGCAAGGACACTGACAGAGAGACATTGGGAGCAGTCTGGGCCGGCTGGTAACTGAGGGACAACAGCAAGGACACTGACAGAGAGACAGTGGGAGCAGTCTGGGCCGGCTGGGTAACTGAGAGACAACAGCAAGGACACTGACAGAGTGACAGCGGGAGCAGTCTGGGCCGGCTGGGTAACTGAGAGACAACAGCAAGGACACTGACATAGTGACAGTGGGAGCAGTCTGGGCCGGCTGGGTAACTGAGAGACAACAGCAAGGACCCTGACAGAGTGACAGTGGGAGCAGTCTTTTCCGGCTGAATAAATTAGAGAAAACAGCAAGAACACTGACAGATTGACAGTGGTGAGAACAGCCTGGGCCGGCTGGTAACTGAGAGACAATAGCAAGGACACTGACAGAGACGTTGGGAGCAGTCTGGGCCGGCTGGGTAACTGAGAGACAACAGCAAGGACACTGACAGAGTGACAGTGGGAGCAGTCTGGGCCGGCTGGGTAACTGAGAGACAACAGCAGGGACACTGACAGAGTGACAGTGGGAGCAGTCTGGGCCGGCTGGTAACTGAGAGACAACAGCAAGGACACTGACAGAGAGACAGTGGGAGCAGTCTGGGCCGGCTGGGTAACTGAGAGACAACAGCAAGGACACTGACAGAGTGACAGTGGGAGCAGTCTGGGCCGGCTGGGTAACTGAGAGACAACAGCAAGGACCCTGACAGAGTGACAGTGGGAGCAGTCTGGGCCGGCTGAATAAATTAGAGAAAACAGCAAGGACACTGACAGAGTGACAGTGGTGAGAACAGTCTGGGCCGGCTTGTAACTGAGAGACAACAGCAAGGACACTGACAGAGAGACAGTGGGAGCAGTCTGGGCCGGCTGGTAACCGAGAGACAACAGCAAGGACACTGACAGAGAGACAGTGGGAGCAGTCTGGGCCGGCTGGGTAACTGAGAGACAACAGCAAGGACACTGACAGAGAGACAGTGGGAGCAGTCTGGATCGGCTGGGTAACTGAGAGAAAACAGCAAGGACACTGACAGTGTGACAGTGGTGAGAACAGTCTGGGCTGGCTGGGTAACTGAAATACAACAGCGAGGACAGTGACAGAGTGACAGTGGGAGCAGTCTGGGCCGGCTGGTAACTGAGATACAACAGCAAGGACACTGACAGAGAGACAGTGGGAGCAGTCTGGGCCGGCTGGGTAACTGAGAGACAAGAGCAAGGACACTGACAGAGTGACAGCGGGAGCAGTCTGGGCCGGCTGGGTAACTGAGAGACAACAGCAAGGACACTGACAGAGTGACAGTGGGAGCAGTCTGGGTCGGCTGGGTAACTGAGAGACAACAGCAAGGACCCTGACAGAGTGACAGTGGGAGCAGTCTTTGCCGGCTGAATAAATTAGAGAAAACAGCAAGGACACTGACAGATTGACAGTGGTGAGAACAGTCTGGGCCGGCTGGGTAACTGAGAGACAACAGCAAGGACCCTGACAGAGTGACAGTGGGAGCAGTCTGGGCCGGCTGAATAAATTAGAGACAACAGCAAGGACACTGACAGAGTGACAGTGGGAGCAGTCTGGGCCGGCTGGGTTACTGAGAGACAACAGCAAGGACACTGACAGAGTGACAGTGGGAGCAGTCTGGACCGGCTGGGTAACTGAGAGACAACAGCAAGGACACTGACAGAGTGACAGTGGGAGCAGTCTGGGCAGGCTGAATAATTTAGAGAAAACAGCAAGGACACTGACAGTGTGACAGTGGTGAGAACAGTCTGGGCTGGCTGGGTAACTGAGATACAACAGCGAGGACAGTGACAGAGTGACAGTGGGGGCAGTCTGGGCCGGCTGGTAACTGAGAGACAACAGCAAGGACACTGACAGAGAGACATTGGGAGCAGTCTGGGCCGGCTGGTAACTGAGGGACAACAGCAAGGACACTGACAGAGAGACAGTGGGAGCAGTCTGGGCCGGCTGGGTAACTGAGAGACAACAGCAAGGACACTGACAGAGTGACAGCGGGAGCAGTCTGGGCCGGCTGGGTAACTGAGAGACAACAGCAAGGACACTGACATAGTGACAGTGGGAGCAGTCTGGGCCGGCTGGGTAACTGAGAGACAACAGCAAGGACCCTGACAGAGTGACAGTGGGAGCAGTCTTTTCCGGCTGAATAAATTAGAGAAAACAGCAAGAACACTGACAGATTGACAGTGGTGAGAACAGCCTGGGCCGGCTGGTAACTGAGAGACAATAGCAAGGACACTGACAGAGACGTTGGGAGCAGTCTGGGCCGGCTGGGTAACTGAGAGACAACAGCAAGGACACTGACAGAGTGACAGTGGGAGCAGTCTGGGCCGGCTGGGTAACTGAGAGACAACAGCAGGGACACTGACAGAGTGACAGTGGGAGCAGTCTGGGCCGGCTGGTAACTGAGAGACAACAGCAAGGACACTGACAGAGAGACAGTGGGAGCAGTCTGGGCCGGCTGGGTAACTGAGAGACAACAGCAAGGACACTGACAGAGTGACAGTGGGAGCAGTCTGGGCCGGCTGGGTAACTGAGAGACAACAGCAAGGACCCTGACAGAGTGACAGTGGGAGCAGTCTGGGCCGGCTGAATAAATTAGAGAAAACAGCAAGGACACTGACAGAGTGACAGTGGTGAGAACAGTCTGGGCCGGCTTGTAACTGAGAGACAACAGCAAGGACACTGACAGAGAGACAGTGGGAGCAGTCTGGGCCGGCTGGTAACTGAGAGACAACAGCAAGGACACTGACAGAGAGACAGTGGGAGCAGTCTGGGCCGGCTGGGTAACTGAGAGACAACAGCAAGGACACTGACAGAGTGACAGCGGGAGCAGTCTGGGCCGGCTGGGTAACTGAGAGACAACAGCAAGGACACTGACAGAGAGACATTGGGAGCAGTCTGGGCCGGCTGGTAACTGAGGGACAACAGCAAGGACACTGACAGAGAGACAGTGGGAGCAGTCTGGGCCGGCTGGGTAACTGAGAGACAACAGCAAGGGCAGTGACAGAGTGACAGTGGGAGCAGTCTGGGCCGGCTGAATAAATTAGAGAAAACAGCAAGGACACTGACAGAGTGACAGTGGTGAGAACAGTCTGGGCCGGCTGGTAACTGAGAGACAACAGCAAGGACACTGACAGGGTGACAGTGGGAGCAGTCTGGGCCGGCTGGGTAACTGGGGGACAACAGCAAGGACACTGACAGAGAGACGTTGGGAGCAGTCTGGACCGGCTGGGTAACTGAGAGACAACAGCAAGGACACTGACAGAGTGACAGTGGGAGCAGTCTGGGCCGGCTGGGTAACTGAGAGACAACAGCAAGGACACTGACAGAGTGACAGTGGGAGCAGTCTGGGCCGGCTAGGTAACTGAGAGACAACAGCAAGGACACTGACGGAGTGACAGTGGTAGCAGTCTGGGCCGGCTGGTAACTGAGAGACAACAGCAAGGACAGTGACAGAGTGACAGTGGGAGCAGTCTCGGCCGGCTGAATAAATTAGAGAAAACAGCAAGGACACTGACAGAGTGACAGTGGTGAGAACAGTCTGGGCCGGCTTGTAACTGAGAGACAACAGCAAGGACACTGACAGAGAGACAGTGGGAGCAGTCTGGGCCGGCTGGTAACTGAGAGACAACAGCAAGGACACTGACAGAGAGACAGTGGGAGCAGTCTGGGCCGGCTGGGTAACTGAGAGACAACAGCAAGGACACTGACAGAGTGACAGCGGGAGCAGTCTGGGCCGGCTGGGTAACTGAGAGACAACAGCAAGGACACTGACAGAGAGACATTGGGAGCAGTCTGGGCCGGCTGGTAACTGAGGGACAACAGCAAGGACACTGACAGAGAGACAGTGGGAGCAGTCTGGGCCGGCTGGGTAACTGAGAGACAACAGCAAGGGCAGTGACAGAGTGACAGTGGGAGCAGTCTGGGCCGGCTGAATAAATTAGAGAAAACAGCAAGGACACTGACAGAGTGACAGTGGTGAGAACAGTCTGGGCCGGCTGGTAACTGAGAGACAACAGCAAGGACACTGACAGGGTGACAGTGGGAGCAGTCTGGGCCGGCTGGGTAACTGGGGGACAACAGCAAGGACACTGACAGAGAGACGTTGGGAGCAGTCTGGACCGGCTGGGTAACTGAGAGACAACAGCAAGGACACTGACAGAGTGACAGTGGGAGCAGTCTGGGCCGGCTGGGTAACTGAGAGACAACAGCAAGGACACTGACAGAGTGACAGTGGGAGCAGTCTGGGCCGGCTAGGTAACTGAGAGACAACAGCAAGGACACTGACGGAGTGACAGTGGTAGCAGTCTGGGCCGGCTGGTAACTGAGAGACAACAGCAAGGACAGTGACAGAGTGACAGTGGGAGCAGTCTCGGCCGGCTGGGTAATTGAGAGACAACAGCAAGGACACTGACAGAGTGACAATGGGAGCAGTCTGGGCCGGCTGGGTAACTGAGAGACAACAGCAAGGACACTGACAGAGTGACAGTGGGGGCAGTCTGGAACGGCTGGGTAACTGAGAGACAACAGCAAGGACACTGACAGAGTGACAATGGGAGCAGTCTGGGCTGGCTGGGTAACTGAGAGACAACAGCAAGGACAGTGACAGAGTGACAGTGGGAGCAGTCTGGGCCGGCTGGGTAACTGAGAGACAACAGCAAGGACAGTGACAGAGTGACAGTGGGAGAAGTCTGGGCCGGCAGGGTAACTGAGAGACAACAGCAAGGACAGTGACAGAGTGACAGTGGGAGCAGTCTGGACCGGCTGAGTAACTGAGATACAACAGCAAGGACACTGACAGAGTGACAGTGGGAGCAGTCTGGGCCGGCTGGGTAACTGAGAGACAACAGCAAGGACGCTGACAGAGTGAAAGCGGGAGCAGTCTTGACCGGCTGGGTAACTGAGAGACAACAGCAAGGACAGTGACAGAGTGACAGTGGTGAGAACAGTCTGGGCCGGCTGGGTAACTGAGAGACAACAGCAAGGACACTGACAGAGAGACAGTGGGAGCAGTCTGGATCGGCTGGGTAACTGAGAGAAAACAGCAAGGACACTGACAGTGTGACAGTGGTGAGAACAGTCTGGGCTGGCTGAGTAACTGAGAGACAACAGCAAGGACACTGACAGAGTGACAGTGGGAGCAGTCTGGGCCGGCTGGGTAACTGAGAGACAACAGCAAGGACCCTGACAGAGTGACAGTGGGAGCAGTCTGGGCCGGCTGGGTAACTGAGAGACAACAGCAAGGACCCTGACAGAGTGACAGTGGGAGCAGTCTTTGCCGGCTGAATAAATTAGAGAAAACAGCAAGGACACTGACAGATTGACAGTGGTGAGAACAGTCTGGGCCGGCTGGGTAACTGAGAGACAACAGCAAGGACACTGACAGAGTGACAGTGGGAGCAGTCTGGGCCGGCTGGGTAACTGAGAGACAACAGCAGGGAAACTGACAGAGTGACAGCGGGAGCAGTCTGGGCCGGCTGGTAACTGAGAGACAACAGCAAGGACACTGACAGAGAGACAGTGGGAGCAGTCTGGACCGGCTGGGTAACTGAGAGACAACAGCAAGGACACTGACAGAGTGACAGCGGGAGCAGTCTGGGCCGGCTGGGTAACTGAGAGACAACAGCAAGGACACTGACAGAGTGACAGTGGGAGCAGTCTGGGCCGGCTGGGTAACTGAGAGACAACAGCAAGGACCCTGACAGAGTGACAGTGGGAGCAGTCTGGGCCGGCTGAATAAATTAGAGAAAACAGCAAGGACACTGACAGAGTGACAGTGGTGAGAACAGTCTGGGCCGGCTGGTAACTGAGAGACAACAGCAAGGACACTGACAGAGAGACAGTGGGAGCAGTCTGGGCCGGCTGGTTAACTGAGAGACAACAGCAAGGACACTGACAGAGTGACAGTGGGAGCAGTCTGGGCCGGCTGGGTAACTGAGAGACAAGAGCAAGGACACTGACAGAGAGACGTTGGGAGCAGTCTGGGCCGGCTGGGTAACTGAGAGACAACAGCAAGGTCACTGACAGAGTGACAGTGGGAGCAGTCTGGACCGGCTGGGTAACTGAGAGACAACAGCAAGGACACTGACAGAGTGACAGTGAGAGCAGTCTGGACCGGCTGGGTAACTGAGAGACAACAGCAAGGACAGTGACAGAGTGACAGTGGGAGCAGTCTGGGCAGGCTGAATAATTTAGAGAAAACAGCAAGGACACTGACAGAGTGACAGTGGTGAGAACAGTCTGGGCCGGCTGGGTAACTGAGATACAACAGCGAGGACAGTGACAGAGTGACAGTGAGAGCAGTGTGGGCCGGCTGGTAACTGAGAGACAACAGCAAGGACACTGACAGAGAGACATTGGGAGCAGACTGGGCCGGCTGGGTAACTGAGAGACAACAGCAAGGACACTGACAGAGTGACAGTGGGAGCAGTCTAGACCGGCTGGGTAACTGAGAGACAACAGCAAGGACACTGACAGAGTGACAGTGGGAGCAGTCTGGGCCGGCTGGGTAACTGAGAGACAACAGCAAGGACACTGACAGAGTGACAGTGGGAGCAGTCTGGACCGGCTGGGTAACTGAGAGACAACAGCAAGGACAGTGACAGAGTGACAGTGGGAGCAGTCTGGGCCGGCTGGGTAACTGAGAGACAACAGCAAGGACACTGACAGAGTGACAGTGGGAGCAGTCTGGGCCGGCTGGGTAACTGAGAGACAACAGCAAGGACAGTGACAGAGTGACAGTGGGAGCAGTCTGGGCCGGCTGGGTAACTGAGAGACAACAGCAAGGACACTGACAGAGTGACAGTGGGAGCAGTCTGGGCCGGCTGGGTAACTGAGAGACAACAGCAAGGACCCTGACAGAGTGACAGTGGGAGCAGTCTTTGCCGGCTGAATAAATTAGAGAAAACAGCAAGAACACTGACAGATTGACAGTGGTGAGAACAGCCTGGGCCGGCTGGTAACTGAGAGACAATAGCAAGGACACTGACAGAGACGTTGGGAGCAGTCTGGGCCGGCTGGGTAACTGAGAGACAACAGCAAGGACACTGACAGAGTGACAGTGGGAGCAGTCTGGGCCGGCTGGGTAACTGAGAGACAACAGCAGGGACACTGACAGAGTGACAGTGGGAGCAGTCTGGGCCGGCTGGTAACTGAGAGACAACAGCAAGGACACTGACAGAGAGACAGTGGGAGCAGTCTGGGCCGGCTGGGTAACTGAGAGACAACAGCAAGGACACTGACAGAGTGACAGTGGGAGCAGTCTGGGCCGGCTGGGTAACTGAGAGACAACAGCAAGGACCCTGACAGAGTGACAGTGGGAGCAGTCTGGGCCGGCTGAATAAATTAGAGAAAACAGCAAGGACACTGACAGAGTGACAGTGGTGAGAACAGTCTGGACCGGCTGGTAACTGAGAGACAACAGCAAGGACACTGACAGAGAGACGTTGGGAGCAGTCTGGACCGGCTGGGTAACTGAGAGACAACAGCAAGGACACTGACAGAGTGACAGTGGGAGCAGTCTGGACCGGCTGGGTAACTGAGAGACAACAGCAAGGACCCTGACAGAGTGACAGTGGGAGCAGTCTTTGCCGGCTGAATAAATTAGAGAAAACAGCAAGAACACTGACGGAGTGACAGTGGGAGCAGTCTGGGCCGGCTGGTAACTGAGAGACAACAGCAAGGACACTGACAGAGTGACAGTGGGGGCAGTCTGGAACGGCTGGGTAACTGAGAGACAACAGCAAGGACACTGACAGAGTGACAGTGGGAGCAGTCTGGGCCGGCTGGGTAACTGAGAGACAACAGCAAGGACACTGACAGAGTGACAGTGGGAGCAGTCTGGGCCGGCTGGGTAACTGAGAGACAACAGCAGGGACACTGACAGAGTGACAGTGGGAGCAGTCTGGGCCGGCTGGTAACTGAGAGACAACAGCAAGGACACTGACAGAGAGACAGTGGGAGCAGTCTGGGCCGGCTGGGTAACTGAGAGACAACAGCAAGGACACTGCCAGAGTGACAGTGGGAGCAGTCTGGGCCGGCTGGGTAACTGAGAGACAACAGCAAGGACCCTGACAGAGTGACAGTGGGAGCAGTTAGGGCCGGCTGAATAAATTAGAGAAAACAGCAAGGACACTGACAGAGTGACAGTGGTGAGAACAGTCTGGGCCGGCTGGTAACTGAGAGACAACAGCAAGGACACTGACAGAGTGACAGTGGTGAGAACAGTCTGGGCCGGCTGGTAACTGAGAGACAACAGCAAGGACACTGACAGAGTGACAATGGGAGCAGTCTGGACCGGCTGGGTAACTGAGAGACAACAGCAAGGACACTGACAGAGAGACGTTGGGAGCAGTCTGGACCGGCTGGGTAACTGAGAGACAACAGCAAGGACACTGACAGAGTGACAGTGGGAACAGTCTGGGCCGGCTGGGTAACTGAGAGACAACAGCAAGGACACTGACAGAGTGACAGTGGGAACAGTCTGGGCCGGCTGGGTAACTGAGAGACAACAGCAAGGACACTGACAGAGTGACAGTGGGAGCAGTCTGGGCCGGCTGGTAACTGAGAGACAACAGCAAGGACACTGACAGAGTGACAGTGGGAGCAGTCTGGGCCGGCTGGGTAACTGAGGGACAACAGCAAGGACACTGACAGAGTGACAGTGGGAGCAGTCTGGGCCGGCTGGGTAACTGAGAGACAACAGCAAGGACACTGACAGAGTGACAGTGAGAGTAGTCTGGGCCGGCTGGGTAACTGAGAGACAACAGCAAGGACACTGACAGAGTGACAATGGGAGCAGTCTGGGCCGGCTGGGTAACTGAGAAACAACAGCAAGTACACTGACAGAGTGACAGTGGGGGCAGTCTGGGCCGGCTGGGTAACTGAGAGACAACAGCAAGGACACTGACAGAGTGACAGTGGGAGCAGTCTGGGCCGGCTGGGTAACTGAGAGACAACAGCAAGGACCCTGACAGAGTGACAGTGGGAGCAGTCTGGGCCGGCTGAATAAATTAGAGAAAACAGCAAGGACACTGACAGAGTGACAGTGGTGAGAACAGTCTGGACCGGCTGGGTAACTGAGAGACAACAGCAAGGACACTGACAGAGTGACAGTGGGAGCAGTCTGGGCCGGCTGGGTAACTGAGAGACAACAGCAAGGACACTGACGGAGTGACAGTGGGAGCAGTCTGGGCCGGCTGGGTAACTGAGAGACAACAGCAAGGACGCTGACAGAGTGACAAAGGGGGCAGTCTGGGCCGGCTGGGTAACTGAGAGACAACAGCAAGGACGCTGACAGAGTGAAATCGGGAGCAGTCTTGACCGGCTGGGTAACTGAGAGACAACAGCAAGGACACTGACAGAGTGACAGTGGTATCAGTCTGGACCGGCTGGGTAACTGAGAGACAACAGCAAGGACACTGACAGAGTGACAGTGGGAGCAGTATGGGCCGGATGGGTAACTGAGAGACAACAGCAGGGACACTGACAGAGTGACAGTGGGAGCAGTTGGGCCGGCTGGGTAACTGAGAGACAACAGCAAGGACACTGACAGAGTGACAGTGGGAGCAGACTGGGCCGGCTGGGTAATTGAGAGACAACAGCAAGGACGCTGACAGAGTGACAGTGGGAGCAGTCTGGACCGGTTGGGTAACTGAGAGACAACAGCAGGGACACAGACAGAGTGACAGTGGGAGCAGTCTGTGCCAGCTGGGTAACTGAGAGACAACAGCAAGGACACTGACAGAGTGACAGTGGGAGCAGACTGGGCCGGCTGGGTAATTGAGAGACAACAGCAAGGACGCTGACAGAGTGAAAGCGGGAGCAGTCTGGACCGGCTGGGTAACTGAGAGACAACAGCAAGGACACTGACAGAGTGACAGTGGGAGCAGTCAGGGCCGGCTGAATAAATTAGAGAAAACAGCAAGGACACTGACAGTGTGACAGTGGTGAGAACAGTCTGGGCCGGTTGGGTAACTGAGAGACAACAGCAAGGACGCTGACAGAGTGACAGTGGGAGCAGTCTGGACCGGCTGGGTAACTGAGAGACAACAGCAAGGACAGTGACAGAGTGGCAGTGGGAGCAGTCTGGACCGGCTGGGTAACTGAGAGACAACAGCAAGGACAGTGACAGAGTGACAGTGGGAGCAGTCTGGGCCGGCTGGGTAACTGGGAGACAACAGCAAGGACACTGACAGAGTGACAGTGGGAGCAGTCTGGGCCGGCTGGGTAACTGGGAGACAACAGCAAGGACACTGACAGAGCGACAGTGGGAGCAGTCTGGGCCGGCTGGGTAACTGAGAGACAACAGCAAGGACACTGGCAGAGTGACAATGGGAGCAGTCTGGACCGGCTGGGTAACTGAGAGACAACAGCAAGGACACTGACAGAGTGACAGTGGGAGAAGTCTGGACCGGCTGGATAACTGAGAGACAACAGCAAGGACGCTGACAGAGTGACAGTGGGAGCAGTCTGGGCCGGCTGGGTAACTGGGAGACAACAGCAAGGACACTGACAGAGCGACAGTGGGAGCAGTCTGGGCCGGCTGGGTAACTGAGAGACAACAGCAAGGACACTGGCAGAGTGACAATGGGAGCAGTCTGGACCGGCTGGGTAACTGAGAGACAACAGCAAGGACACTGACAGAGTGACAGTGGGAGAAGTCTGGACCGGCTGGATAACTGAGAGACAACAGCAAGGACGCTGACAGAGTGACTGTGGGAGCAGTCTGGACCGGCTGGGTAACTGAGAGACAACAGCAAGGACAGTGACAGAGTGACAGTGGTGAGAACAGTCTGGGCCGGCGGGGTAACTGAGAGACAACAGCAAGGACACTGACAGAGAGACAGTGGGAGCAGTCTGGATCGGCTGGGTAACTGAGAGAAAACAGCAAGGACACTGACAGTGTGACAGTGGTGAGAACAGTCTGGGCTGGCTGGGTAACTGAGATACAACAGCGAGGACAGTGACAGAGTGACAGTGGGAGCAGTCTCGGCCGGCTGGGTAACTGAGAGACAACAGCAAGGACACTGACAGAGTGACAGTGGGAGCAGTCTGGGCCGGCTGAATAAATTAGAGAAAACAGCAAGGACACTGACAGTGTGACAGTGGTGAGAACAGTCTGGGCTGGCTGGGTAACTGAGATACAACAGCGAGGACAGTGACAGAGTGACAGTTAGAGCAGTGTGGGTCGGCTGGTAACTGAGAGACAACAGCAAGGACACTGACAGAGAGACAGTGGGAGCAGTCTGGGCCGGCTGGTAACTAAGAGGCAACAGCAAGGACACTGACAGAGAGACAGTGGGAGCAGTCTGGGCCGGCTGGGTAACTGAGAGACAACAGCAAGGACACTGACAGAGCGACAGTGGGAGCAGTCTGGGCCGGCAGGGTAACTGAGAGACAACAGCAAGGACACTGACAGAGTGACAGTAGGAGCAGTCTGGGCCGGCTGGGTAACTGAGAGACAACAGCAAGGACACTGACAGAGTGACAGTGGGAGCAGTCTGGGCCGGCTGAGTAACTGAGAGACAACAGCAAGGACACTGACAGAGTGACAGTGAGAGCAGTCTGGGCCGGCTGGGTAACTGAGAGACAACAGCAAGGGCACTGACAGAGTGACAGTGGGAGCAGTCTGGGCCGGCTGGGTAACTGAGAGACAACAGCAAGGACACTGACAGAGTGACAATGGGAGCAGTCTGGGCCGGCTGCGTAACTGAGAGACAACAGCAAGGACACTGACAGAGTGACAGCGGGAGCAGTCTGGACCGGCTGGGTAACTGAGAGACAACAGCAAGGACAGTGACAGAGTGACAGTGGTGAGAACAGTCTGGGCCGGCTGGGTAACTGAGAGACAATAGCAAGGACACTGACAGAGAGACAGTGGGAGCAGTCTGGATCGGCTGGGTAACTGAGAGACAACAGCAAGGACGCTGACAGAGTGAAAGCGGGAGCAGTCTTGACCGGCTGGGTAACTGAGAGACAACAGCAAGGACACTGACAGAGAGACGTTGGGAGCAGTCTGGACCGGCTGGTAACTGAGAGACAACAGCAAGGACACTGACAGAGTGACAGTGGGAGCAGTCTGGACCGGCTGGGTAACTGAGAGACAACAGCAAGGACACTGACAGAGTGACAGTGGGAGCAGTTTGGACCGGCTGAGTAACTGAGATACAACAGCAAGGACACTGACAGAGTGACAGTGGGAGCAGTCTGGGCCGGCTGGGTAACTGAGAGACAACAGCAAGGACACTGACAGAGTGACAGTGGGAGCAGTCTGGGCCGGCTGAATAAATTAGAGAAAACAGCAAGGACACTGACAGTGTGACAGTGGTGAGAACAGTCTGGGCTGGCTGGGTAACTGAGAGACAACAGCAAGGACACTGACAGAGTGACAGTGGGAGCAGTCTGGTCCGGCTGGTAACTGAGAGACAACAGCAAGGACACTGACAGAGAGACAGTGGGAGCAGTCTGGGCCGGCTGGATAACTGAGAGTAAAGAGCAAGGACACTGACAGAGTGACAGTGGGAGCAGTCTGGGCCGGCTGGGTAACTGAGAGACAACAGCAAGGACACTGACAGAGTGACAGTGGGAGCAGTCTGGGCCGGCTGGGTAACTGAGAGACAACAGCAAGGACACTGACAGAGTGACAGTGGGAGCAGTCTGGGCCGGCTGGGTAACTGAGAGACAACAGCAAGGACACTGACAGAGTGACAGTGGGAGCAGTCTGGGCCGGCTGGGTAACTGAGAGACAACAGCAAGGACACTGACAGAGTGACAGTGGGAGCAGTCTGGGCCGGCTGGGTAACTGAGAGACAACAGCAAGGACAGTGACAGAGTGACAGTGAGAGCTGTCTGGGCCGGCTGGTAACTGAGAGACAACAGCAAGGACACTGACAGAGTGACAGTGGGAGCAGTCTGGGCCGGCTGGGTAACTGAGATACAACAGCAAGGACACTGACAGAGTGAGAGTGGGAGCAGTCTGGGCCGGCTGGGTAACTGAGATACAACAGCAAGGACACTGACAGAGTGACAGTTAGAGCAGTGTGGGCCGGCTGGTAACAGAGAGACAACAGCAAGGACACTGACAGAGAGACAGTGGGAGCAGTCTGGGCCGGCTGGTAACTGAGAGACAACAGCAAGGACAGTGACAGAGTGACAGTGGGAACAGTCTGGGCCGGCTGGGTAACTGAGAGACAAGAGCAAGGACATTGACAGAGTGACAGTGGGAGCAGTCTGGGCCGGCTGGGTAACTGAGAGACAACAGCAAGGACCCTGACAGAGTGACAGTGGGAGCAGTCTTTGCCGGCTGAATAAATCAGAGAAAACAGCAAGGACACTGACAGATTGACAGTGGTGAGAACAGTCTGGGCCGGCTGGGTAACTGAGAGACAACAGCAGGGACACTGACAGAGTGACAGTGGGAGCAGCCTGGGCCGGCTGGGT
Organism: Scyliorhinus torazame; assembly: GCF_047496885.1. NCBI lineage: Eukaryota > Metazoa > Chordata > Chondrichthyes > Carcharhiniformes > Scyliorhinidae > Scyliorhinus > Scyliorhinus torazame. Next base: position 291,821 of record NW_027307829.1, read on the forward strand.
AACTGAGAGACAACAGCAAGGACAGTGACAGAGTGACAGTGGGAGCAGGCTGGGCCGGCTGGGTAACTGAGAGACAACAGCAAGGACACTGACAGAGTGACAGTGGGAGCAGTCTGGGCCGGCTGGGTAACTGAGAGACAACAGCAAGGACACTGACAGAGTGACAGTGGGAGTAGTCTGGGCCGGCTGGTAACTGAGAGACAACAGCAAGGACACTGACAGAGAGACAGTGGGAGCAGTCTGGGTCGGCTGGGTAACTGAGAGACAACAGCAAGGACAGTGACAGAGTGACTTCGGTAGAAGTCTGGGCCGGCTGGGTAACTGAGAGACAACAGCAAGGACACTGACAGAGAGACGTTGGGAGCAGTCTGGACCGGCTGGGTAACTGAGAGACAACAGCAAGGACACTGACAGAGTGACAGTGGGAGCAGTCTGGGCCGGCTGGGAAACTGAGAAACAACAGCAAGGACACTGACAGAGTGACAATGGGAGCAGTCTGGGCCGGCTGCGTAACTGAGAGACAACAGCAAGGACACTGACAGAGTGACAGCGGGAGCAGTCTGGACCGGCTGGGTAACTGAGAGACAACAGCAAGGACAGTGACAGAGTGACAGTGGTGAGAACAGTCTGGGCCGGCTGGGTAACTGAGAGACAACAGCAAGGACACTGACAGAGTGACAGTGGGAGCAGTCTGGGCCGGCTGGGTAACTGAGATACATAAGCAAGGACACTGACAGAGTGACAGTGGGAGCAGTCTGGGCCGTCTGGGTAACTGAGATACAACAGCAAGGACACTGACAGAGTGACAGTGGGAGCAGTCTGGGCCGGCTGGTAACTGAGGGACAACAGCAAGGACACTGACAGTAGACAGTGGGAGCAGTCTGGGCCGGCTGGTAACTGAGGGACAACAGCAAGGACACTGACAGAGAGACAGTGGGAGCAGTCTGGGCCGGCTGGGTAACTGAGAGACAACAGCAAGGACACTGACAGAGTGACAGCGGGAGCAGTCTGGGCCGGCTGGGTAACTGAGAGACAACAGCAAGGACACTGACAGAGTGACAGCGGGAGCAGTCTGGACCGGCTGGGTAACTGAGAGACAACAGCAAGGACAGTGACAGAGTGACAGTGGTGAGAACAGTCTGGGCCGGCTGGGTCACTGAGAGACAATAGCAAGGACACTGACAGAGAGACAGTGGGAGCAGTCTGGATCGGCTGGGTAACTGAGAGACAACAGCAAGGACGCTGACAGAGTGAAAGCGGGAGCAGTCTTGACCGGCTGGGTAACTGAGAGACAACAGCAAGGACACTGACAGAGAGACGTTGGGAGCAGTCTGGACCGGCTGGTAACTGAGAGACAACAGCAAGGACACTGACAGAGTGACAGTGGGAGCAGTCTGGACCGGCTGGGTAACTGAGAGACAACAGCAAGGACACTGACAGAGTGACAGTGGTGAGAACAGTCTGGGCCGGCTGGGTAACTGAGAGACAACAGCAGGGACACTGACGGAGTGACAGTGGGAGCAGTCTGGGCCGGCTTGGTAACTGAGAGACAACAGCAGGGACACTGACGGAGTGACAGTGGGAGCAGTCTGGGCCGGCTGGGTAACTGTGAGACAACAGCAAAGACAGTGACAGAGTGACAGTGGGAGCAGTCTCGGCCGGCTGGGTAACTGAGAGACAACAGCAAGGACAGTGACAGAGTGACAGTGGGAGCAGTTTGGACCGGCTGAGTAACTGAGATACAACAGCAAGGACACTGACAGAGTGACAGTGGGAGCAGTCTGGGCCGGCTGGGTAACTGAGAGACAACAGCAAGGACACTGACAGAGTGACAGTGGGAGCAGTCTGGGCCGGCTGAATAAATTAGAGAAAACAGCAAGGACACTGACAGTGTGACAGTGGTGAGAACAGTCTGGGCTGGCTGGGTAACTGAGAGACAACAGCAAGGACACTGACAGAGTGACAGTGGGAGCAGTCTGGTCCGGCTGGTAACTGAGAGACAACAGCAAGGACACTGACAGAGAGACAGTGGGAGCAGTCTGGGCCGGCTGGATAACTGAGAGTAAAGAGCAAGGACACTGACAGAGTGACAGTGGGAGCAGTCTGGGCCGGCTGGGTAACTGAGAGACAACAGCAAGGACACTGACAGAGTGACAGTGGGAGCAGTCTGGGCCGGCTGGGTAACTGAGAGACAACAGCAAGGACACTGACAGAGTGACAGTGGGAGCAGTCTGGGCCGGCTGGGTAACTGAGAGACAACAGCAAGGACACTGACAGAGTGACAGTGGGAGCAGTCTGGGCCGGCTGGGTAACTGAGAGACAACAGCAAGGACAGTGACAGAGTGACAGTGAGAGCTGTCTGGGCCGGCTGGTAACTGAGAGACAACAGCAAGGACACTGACAGAGTGACAGTGGGAGCAGTCTGGGCCGGCTGGGTAACTGAGATACAACAGCAAGGACACTGACAGAGTGAGAGTGGGAGCAGTCTGGGCCGGCTGGGTAACTGAGATACAACAGCAAGGACACTGACAGAGTGACAGTTAGAGCAGTGTGGGCCGGCTGGTAACAGAGAGACAACAGCAAGGACACTGACAGAGAGACAGTGGGAGCAGTCTGGGCCGGCTGGTAACTGAGAGACAACAGCAAGGACAGTGACAGAGTGACAGTGGGAACAGTCTGGGCCGGCTGGGTAACTGAGAGACAAGAGCAAGGACATTGACAGAGTGACAGTGGGAGCAGTCTGGGCCGGCTGGGTAACTGAGAGACAACAGCAAGGACCCTGACAGAGTGACAGTGGGAGCAGTCTTTGCCGGCTGAATAAATCAGAGAAAACAGCAAGGACACTGACAGATTGACAGTGGTGAGAACAGTCTGGGCCGGCTGGGTAACTGAGAGACAACAGCAGGGACACTGACAGAGTGACAGTGGGAGCAGGCTGGGCCGGCTGGGTAACTGAGAGACAACAGCAAGGACACTGACAGAGTGACAGTGGGAGCAGTCTGGGCCGGCTGGGTAACTGAGAGACAACAGCAAGGACACTGACAGAGTGACAGTGGGAGTAGTCTGGGCCGGCTGGTAACTGAGAGACAACAGCAAGGACACTGACAGAGAGACAGTGGGAGCAGTCTGGGTCGGCTGGGTAACTGAGAGACAACAGCAAGGACAGTGACAGAGTGACTTGGGTAGAAGTCTGGGCCGGCTGGGTAACTGAGAGACAACAGCAAGGACACTGACAGAGAGACGTTGGGAGCAGTCTGGACCGGCTGGGTAACTGAGAGACAACAGCAAGGACACTGACAGAGTGACAGTGGGAGCAGTCTGGGCCGGCTGGGAAACTGAGAAACAACAGCAAGGACACTGACAGAGTGACAATGGGAGCAGTCTGGGCCGGCTGCGTAACTGAGAGACAACAGCAAGGACACTGACAGAGTGACAGCGGGAGCAGTCTGGACCGGCTGGGTAACTGAGAGACAACAGCAAGGACAGTGACAGAGTGACAGTGGTGAGAACAGTCTGGGCCGGCTGGGTAACTGAGAGACAACAGCAAGGACACTGACAGAGTGACAGTGGGAGCAGTCTGGGCCGGCTGGGTAACTGAGATACATAAGCAAGGACACTGACAGAGTGACAGTGGGAGCAGTCTGGGCCGTCTGGGTAACTGAGATACAACAGCAAGGACACTGACAGAGTGACAGTGGGAGCAGTCTGGGCCGGCTGGTAACTGAGGGACAACAGCAAGGACACTGACAGAGAGACAGTGGGAGCAGTCTGGGCCGGCTGGTAACTGAGGGACAACAGCAAGGACACTGACAGAGAGACAGTGGGAGCAGTCTGGGCCGGCTGGGTAACTGAGAGACAACAGCAAGGACACTGACAGAGTGACAGCGGGAGCAGTCTGGGCCGGCTGGGTAACTGAGAGACAACAGCAAGGACACTGACTGAGTGACAGTGGGAGCAGTATGGGCCGGCTGGGTAACTGAGAGACAACAGCAAGGACCCTGACAGAGTGACAGTGGGAGCAGTCTTTGCCGGCAGAATAAATTAGAGAAAACAGCAAGGACACTGACAGATTGACAGTGGTGAGAACAGCCTGGGCCGGCTGGTAACTGAGAGACAACAGCAAGGACACTGACAGAGTGACAGTGGGAGCAGTCTGGGACGGCTGGGTAACTGAGAGACAACAGCAGGGACACTGACAGTGTGACAGTGGGAGCAGTCTGGGCCGGCTGGGTAACTGAGAGACAACAGCAGGGACACTGACAGAGTGACAGTGGGAGCAGTCTGGGCCGGCTGGGTAACTGAGAGACAACAGCAGGGACACTGACAGAGTGACAGTGGGAGCAGTCTGGGCCGGCTGGGTAACTGAGAGACAACAGCAAGGACACTGACAGAGACGTTGGGAGCAGTCTGGACCGGCTGGGTAACTGAGAGACAACAGCAAGGACACTGACAGAGTGACAGTGGGAGCAGTCTGGGCCGGCTGGGTAACTGAGAGACAACAGCAAGGACAGTGACAGAGTGACAGTGGGAGCAGTCTGGGCCGGCTGGTAACTGAGAGACAACAGCAAGGACACTGACAGAGTGACAGTGGGAGCAGTCTGGGCCGGCTGGGTAACTGAGAGACAACAGCAAGGACACTGACAGAGTGACAGTGGGAGCAGTCTGGGCCGGCTGGGTAACTGAGAGACAACAGCAAGGACCCTGACAGAGTGACAGTGGGAGCAGTCTGGGCCGGCTGAATAAATTAGAGAAAACAGCAAGGACACTGACAGAGTGACAGTGGGAGCAGTCTGGGCCGGCTGGGTAACTGAGAGACAACAGCAAGGACACTGACAGAGTGACAGTGGGAGCAGTCTGGGCCGGCTGGGTAACTGAGAGACAACAGCAAGGACACTGACAGAGTGACAGTGGTGAGAACAGTCTGGGCCGGCTGGTAACTGAGAGACAATAGCAAGGACACTGACAGAGAGACGTTGGGAGCAGTCTGGACCGGCTGGGTAACTGAGAGACAACAGCAAGGACACTGACAGAGTGACAGTGGGAGCAGTCTGGGCCGGCTAGGTAACTGAGAGACAACAGCAAGGTCAGTGACAGAGTGACAGTGGGAGCAGTCTGGGCCGGCTGGTAACTGAGAGACAACAGCAAGGACACTGACAGAGTGACAATGGGAGCAGTCTGGGCCGGCTGGTAACTGAGAGACAACAGCAAGGTCAGTGACAGACTGACAGTGGGAGCAGTTTGGCTGGCTGGCTAAATTAGAGACAACAGCAAGGACACTGACAGAGTGACAGTGGACAGACCAGTCTGGGCAGACTTGTTAACAGAGAGACAACAACTAGGATAGTGACAGAGTGACAGTGGTGGCAGCAGTCTCGGCCGGCTGGGTAACTGACAGACAACAGCAAGGAGACAGATAGAGTGACAGTGGGAGCAGTCTCGGCCGGCTGGGTAACTGAGAGACAACAGCAAGAACACTGACAGAGTGACAGTGGGAGCAGTCTGGGCCGGCTGGGTAACTGAGAGACAACAGCAAGGACAGTGACAGAGTGACAGTAGGAGCAGTCTGGGCCGGCTGGGTAACTGAGAGACAACAGCAAGGACACTGACAGAGTGACAGTGGGAGCAGTCTGGACCAGCTGGGTAACTGAGAGACAACAGCAAGGACACTGACAGAGTGACAGTGGGAGCAGTCTGGGCCGGCTGGGTAACTGAGAGACAACAGCAAGGACACTGACAGAGTGACAGTGGGAGCAGTCTGGGCCGTCTGGGTAACTGAGAGACAACAGCAAGGACAGTGACAGAGTGACTGGGGGAGAAGTCTGGGCCGGCTGGGTAACTGAGAGACAACAGCAAGGACAGTGACAGAGTGACTGGGGGAGAAGTCTAGGCCGTCTGGGTAACTGAGAGACAACAGCAAGGACACTGACAGAGTGACAGCGGGAGCAGTCTGGTCCGGCTGGGTAACAGAGAGACAACAGCAAGGACACTGGCAGAGTGACAGTGGGAGCAGTCTGGGCCGGCTGGTAACTGAGAGACAATAGCAAGGACACTGACAGAGTGACAGTGGGAGCAGTCTGGGCTGGCTGGGTAACTGAGATACAACAGCAAGGACACTGACAGAGTGACAGTGAGAGCAGTCTGGGCCGGCTGGGTAACTGATAGACAAACGCAAGGACACTGACACAGTGACAGTGGGAGCAGTCTCGGCCGGCTCGGTAACTTATAGACAACAGCAAGGACACAGACAGAGTGTCAGTGGGAGCAGTCTGTACCGGCTGTGTAATTGAGCGACAACAGCAGGGACACTGACAGAGTGACAGTGGGAGCAGTCTGGGCCGGCTGAATAAATTAGAGAAAACAGCAAGGGAACTGACAGAGTGACAGTGGGAGCAGTCTGGGCCGGCTGGGTAACTGATAGACAACAGCAAGGACACTGACAGAGAGACGTTGGGAGCAGTCTGGACCGGCTGGGTAACTGAAAGACAACAGCAAGGACACTGACAGAGTGACAGTGGGAGCAGTCTGGGCCAGCTGGGTAACTGAGATACAACAGCGAGGACAGTGACAGAGTGACAGTGGGAGCAGTCTGGGCCGGCTGGGTAACTGAGAGACAACAGCAAGGACACTGACAGAGCGACAGTGGGAGCAGTCTGGGCCGTCTGGGTAACTGAGAGACAACAGCAAGGACACTGACAGAGAGACAGTGGGAGCAGTCTGGGCCGGCTGGGTAACTGAGAGACAACAGCAAGGACACTGACAGAGAGACAGTGGGAGCAGTCTGGGCCGGCTGGGTAACTGAGAGACAACAGCAAGGACACTGACAGAGAGACAGTGGGAGCAGTCTGGGCCGGCTGGATAACTGAGAGTAAAGAGCAAGGACACTGACAGAGTGACAGTGGGAGCAGTCTGGGCCGGCTGGGTAACTGAGAGACAACAGCAAGGACACTGACAGAGAGACAGTGGGAGCAGTCTGGGCCGGCTGGATAACTGAGAGTAAAGAGCAAGGACACTGACAGGGTGACAGTGGGAGCAGTCTGGTCCGGCTGGGTAACTCAGAGACAACAGCAAGGACACTGACAGAGTGACAGTGGGAGCAGTCTGGTCCGGCTGGTAACTGAGAGACAACAGCAAGGACACTGACAGAGTGACAGTGGGAGCAGTCTGGGCCGGCTGGGTAACTGAGAGACAACAGCAAGGACCCTGACAGAGTGACAGTGGGAGCAGTCTGGGCCGGCTGGGTAACTGAGAGACAACAGCAAGGACAGTGACAGAGTGACAGTGGGAGCAGTCTGGGCCGGCTGGGTAACTGAGAGACAACAGCAAGGACACTGACAGAGTGACAGAGGGAGCAGTCTGGGCCGGCTGGGTAACTGAGAGACAACAGCAAGGACACTGACAGAGTGACAGTGGGAACAGTCTGGGCCGGCTGGGTAACTGAGAGACAACAGCAAGGACAGTGACAGAGTGACAGTGGGAGCAGTCTGGGCCGGCTGGGTAACTGAGAGACAACAGCAAGAACACTGACAGAGTGACAGTGGGAGCAGTCTGGACCGGCTGGGTAACTGAGAGACAACAGCAAGGACACTGACAGAGTGACAGTGGGAACAGTCTGGGCCGGCTGGGTAACTGAGAGACAACAGCAAGGACACTGACAGAGTGACAGTGGGAGCAGTCTGGTCCGGCTGGTAACTGAGAGACAACAGCAAGGACACTGACAGAGTGACAGTGGGAGCAGTCTGGGCCGGCTGGGTAACTGAGAGACAACAGCAAGGACAGTGACAGAGTGACAGTGGGAGTAGTCTGGGCCGGCTGGGTAACTGATCGACAACAGCAAGGACACTGACATACTGATAGTGGGAGCAGTCTGGGCCGGCTGGGTAACTGAGAGACAACAGCAAGGACAGTGACAGAGTGACAGTGGGAGCAGTCTGGGCCGGCTGGGTAACTGAGATACAACAGCGAGGACAGTGACAGAGTGAGAGTGGGAGCAGTCTGGACCGGCTGGGTAACTGAGAGACAACAGCAAGGACGCTGACAGAGTGAGAGCGGGAGCAGTCTGGACCGGCTGGGTAACTGAGAGACAACAGCAAGGACACTGACAGAGTGACAGTGGGAGCAGTCGGGGCCGGCTGGTAACTGAGAGACAACAGCAAGGTCAGTGACAGAGTGACAGTGGGAGCAGTCTGGACCGGCTGGGTAACTGAGAGACAACAGCAAGGACAGTGACAGAGTGACAGTGGGAGTAGTCTGGGCCGGCTGGGTAACTGAGAGACAACAGCAAGGACACTGACAGAGTGACAGTGAGAGCAGTCTGGACCGGCTGGGTAACTGAGAGACAACAGCAAGGTCAGTGACAGAGTGACAGTGGGAGTAGTCTGGGCCGGCTGGGTAACTGAGAGACAACAGCAAGGACACAGACAGAGTGACAGTGGGAGCAGTCTCGGCCGGCTGGGTAACTCAGAGACAACAGCAAGGACACTGACAGAGTGACAATGGCAGCAGTCTGGGCCGGCTGGATTACTGAGAGACAACAGCAAGGACACTGACAGGGTGACAGTGGGAGCAGTCTGGGCCGGCTGGGTAACTGAGAGACAACAGCAAGGACACTGACAGAGTGACAGTGGGAGCAGTCTGGGCCGGCTGGGTAACTGAGAGACAACAGCAAGGACACTGACAGAGTGACAGTGGGAGCAGTCTGGGCCGGCTGCGTAACTGAGAGACAACAGCAAGGACACTGACAGAGTGACAGTGGGAGCAGTCTGGACCGGCTGGGTAACTGAGAGACAACAGCAAGGACACTGACAGAGTGACAGCGGGAGCAGTCTGGGCCGGCTGGGTAACTGAGAGACAACAGCAAGGACACTGACAGTGTGACAGTGGTGAGAACAGTCTGGGCCGGCTGGGTAACTGAGAGAAAACAGCAAGGACACTGACAGAGAGACAGCGGGAGCAGTCTGGGCCGGCTGGGTAACTGAGAGACAACAGCAGGGACACTGACAGAGTGACAGTGGGAGCAGTCTGGGCCGGCTGAATAAATTAGAGAAAACAGCAAGGACACTGACAGTGTGACAGTGGGAGCAGTCTGGGATGGCTGGGTAACTGAGAGACAACAGCAGGGACACAGACAGAGTGACAGTGGGAGCAGTCTGGGCCGGCTGGGTAACTGAGAGACAGCAGTAAGGACAGTGACAGAGTGACAGTGGGAGCAGTCTGGACCGGCTGGGTAACTGAGAGACAACAGCAAGGACACTGACAGAGTGACAGTGGGAGCAGTCTGGGCCGGCTGAATAAATTAGAGAAAACAGCAAGGACACTGACAGTGTGAAAGTGGTGAGAACAGTCTGGGCCGGCTGGGTAACTGAGAGACAACAGCAAGGACACTGACAGAGTGACAGTGGGAGCAGTCTGGGCCGGCTGAATAAATTAGAGAAAACAGCAAGGACACTGACAGTGTGACAGTGGTGAGAACAGTCTGGGCCGGCTGGGTAACTGAGAGACAACAGCAAGGACACTGACAGAGTGACAGTGGGAGCAGTCTGGGCCGGCTGGGTAACTGAGAGACAACAGCAAGGACACTGACAGAGCGACAGTGGGAGCAGTCTGGGCCGGCTGGGTAACTGAGAGACAACAGCAAGGACACTGACAGTGTGACAGTGGGGGCAGTCTGGGCCGGCTGGGTAACTGAGAGACAACAGCAAGGAGGCTGACAGAGTGACAGTGGGAGCAGTCTGGGCCGGCTGGGTAACTGAGAGACAACAGCAAGGAGGCTGACAGAGTGACAGCGGGAGCAATCTGGACCGGCTGGGTAACTGAGCGACAACAGCAAGGACACTGACAGAGTGACAGTGGGAGCAGTCTGGGCCGGCTGAATAAATTAGAGAAAACAGCAAGGACACTGACAGTGTGACAGTGGTGAGAACAGTCTGGGATGGCTGGGTAACTGAGAGACAACAGCAAGGACAGTGACAGAGTGACAGTGGGAGCAGTCTGGGCCGGCTGGGTAACTGAGAGACAACAGCAAGGACAGTGACAGAGTGACAGTGGGAGCAGTCTGGGCCGGCTGGGTAACTGAGAGACAACAGCAAGGACGCTGACAGAGTGACAGCGGGAGCAGTCTGGACCGGCTGGGTAACTGAGAGACAACAGCAAGGACACTGACAGAGTGACAGTGGGAGCAGACTGGGCCGGCTGGGTAACTGAGAGACAACAGCAAGGACACTGACAGAGTGACAGTGGGAGCAGTCTGGGCCGGCTGGGTAACTGAGAGACAACAGCAAGGACAGTGACAGAGTGACAGTGGGAGCAGTGTCGGCCGGCTGGGTAACTGAGAGACAACAGCAAGGACAGTGACAGAGTGACAGTGGGGGCAGTCTGGGCCGGCTGGGTAACTGAGCGACAACAGCAAGGACACTGACAGAGTGACAGCGGGAGCAATCTGGGCCTGCTGGGTAACTGAGAGACAACAGCAAAGACAGTGACAGAGTGACAGTGGGAGCAGTCTGGGCCGGCTGGGTAACTGATACACAACAGCAAGGACACTGACAGACTGATAGTGGGAGCAGTCTGGGCCGGCTGGGTAACTGAGAGACAACAGCAAGGACACTGACAGAGTGACAGTGGGAGCAGTCTGGGCCGGCTGGGTAACTGAGAGACAACAGCAAGGACAGTGACAGAGTGACAGTGGGGGCAGTCTGGGCCGGCTGGGTAACTGAGCGACAACAGCAAGGACACTGACAGACTGATAGTGGGAGCAGTCTGGGCCGGCTGGGTAACTGAGAGACAACAGCAAGGACACTGACAGAGTGACAGTGGGAGCAGTCTGGGCCGGCTGGGTAACTGAGAGATAACAGCAAGGACACTGACAGAGTGACAGTGGGAGCAGTCTGGGCCGGCTGGGTAACAGAGAGACAACAGCAAGGACACTGACAGAGTGACAGTGGTGGGAGCAGTTTGGCTGGCTGGTTAAATTAGAGACAACAGCAAGGACACTGACAGAGTGACAGTGGGAGCAGTCTGGGCCGGCTGGGTAACTGAGAGACAACAGCAAGGACACTGACAGAGTGACAGTGGTGGGAGCAGTTTGGCTGGCTGGTTAAATTAGAGACAACAGCAAGGACACTGACAGAGTGACAGTGGACAGACCAGTCTGGGCAGACTTGTTAACAGAGAGACAACAACTAGGATAGTGACAGAGTGACAGTGGTGGCAGCAGTCTCGGTCGGCTAGCAAACTGAGTGACAACAGCAAGGACACTGACACAGTTACAGTGTTGGGAGTAGTCTGGGCCGGCTGGGTAACTGAGCGACAACAGCAAGGACACTGACAGACTGATAGTGGGAGCAGTCTGGGCCGGCTGGGTAACTGAGAGACAACAGCAAGGACACTGACAGAGTGACAGTGGGAGCAGTCTGGGCCGGCTGGGTAACTGAGAGATAACAGCAAGGACACTGACAGAGTGACAGTGGGAGCAGTCTGGGCCGGCTGGGTAACTGAGAGACAACAGCAAGGACACTGACAGACTGATAGTGGGAGCAGTCTGGGCCGGCTGGGTAACTGAGAGACAACAGCAAGGACACTGACAGAGTGACAGTGAGAGCAGTCTGGGCCGGCTGGGTAACTGAGAGACGACAGCAAGGACACTGACAGAGTGACAGTGGGAGCAGTCTGGGCCGGCTGGGTAACTGAGAGACAACAACAAGGGTACTGACAGAGTGACAGTGGGAGCAGTCTGGGCCGGCTGGGTAACTGAGAGACAACAGCAAGGACACTGACAGAGTGACAGTGGGAGCAGTCTGGGCCGGCTGGGTAACTGAGAGACAACAGCAAGGGCACTGACAGAGTGACAGTGGGAGCAGTCTGGGCCGGCTGGGTAACTGAGAGACAACAGCAAAGACAGTGACAGAGTGACAGTGGGAGCAGTCTGGGCCGGCTGGGTAACTGAGAGACAACAGCAAGGACACTGACAGAGTGACAGTGGGAGCAGTCTGGGCCGGCTGGGTAACTGAGAGACAACAGCAAGGACACTGACAGAGTGACAGTGGGAGCAGTCTGGACCGGCTGGGTAACTGAGAGACAACAGCAAGGACACTGACAGAGTGACAGTGGGAGCAGTCTCGGCCGGCTGGGTAACTGAGAGACAACAGCAAGGACACTGACAGAGTGACAGTGGGAGCAGTCTGGGACGGCTGGGTAACTGAGAGACAACAGCAAGGACACTGACAGACTGACAGTGGGAGCAGTCTGGGCCGGCTGGGTAACTGAGAGACAACAGCAAGGACACTGACAGAGTGACAGTGGGAGCAGTCTGGGCCGGCTGGGCAACTGAGAGACAACAGCAAGGACAGTGACAGAGTGACAGTGAGAGCAGTCTGGGCCGGCTGGGTAACTGAGAGACAACAGCAAGGACGCTGACAGAATGACAGCGGGAGCAGTCTGGACCGGCTGGGTAACTGAGAGACAACAGCAAGGACACTGACAGAGTGACAGTGGGAGCAGTCTGGGGCGGCTGGATAACTGAGATACAACAGCAAGGACACTGACAGAGTGACAGTGGGAGCAGTCTGGGTCGGCTGGGTAACTGAGAGACAACAGCAAGGACACTGACAGATTGACAGTGGGGGCAGTCTCGTCCGGCTGGGTAACTGAGAAACAACAGCAAGGACAGTGAGAGAGTGACAGTGGGAGCAGTCTGGGCCGGCTGGGTAACTGAGAGACAACAGCAAGGACAGTGACAGAGTGACAGCGGGAGCAGTCTGGGCCGGCTGGGTAACTGAGATACAACAGCAAGGACACTGACAGAGTGACAGTGGGAGCAGTCTGGGCCGGCTGGGTAACTGAGATACAACAGCAAGATCAGTGACAGAGTGACAGTGGGAGCAGTCTGGACCGGCTGGGTAACTGAGAGACAACAGCAAGGACACTGACAGAGTGACAGTGGGAGCAGTCTGGGCCGGCTGGGTAACTGAGAGACAACAGCAAGGACACTGACAGAGTGACAGTGGGAGAAGTCTGGACCGGCTGGGTAACTGAGAGACAACAGCAAGGACACTGACAGAGTGACAGTGGGAGCAGTCTGGGCCGGCTGGTAACTGAGATACAACAGCAAGGACACTGACAGAGTGACAGCGGGAGCAGTCTGGACCGGCTGGGTAACTGAGATACAACAGCAAGGACACTGACAGAGTGACAGTGGGAGCAGTCTGGGGCGGCTGGATAACTGAGATACAACAGCAAGGACACTGACAGAGTGACAGTGGGAGCAGTCTCGTCCGGCTGGGTAACTGAGAAACAACAGCAAGGACACTGACAGAGTGACAGCGGGAGCAGTCTGGGCCGGCTGGGTAACTGAGATACAACAGCAAGGACACTGACAGAGTGACAGTGGGAGCAGTCTGGGCCGGCTGGGTAACTGAGATACAACAGCAAGATCAGTGACAGAGTGACAGTGGGAGCAGTCTGGACCGGCTGGGTAACTGAGAGACAACAGCAAGGACACTGACAGAGTGACAGTGGGAGCAGTCTGGGCCGGCTGGGTAACTGAGAGACAACAGCAAGGACACTGACAGAGTGACAGTGGGAGAAGTCTGGACCGGCTGGGTAACTGAGAGACAACAGCAAGGACACTGACAGAGTGACAGTGGGAGCAGTCTGGGCCGGCTGGTAACTGAGATACAACAGCAAGGACACTGACAGAGTGACAGCGGGAGCAGTCTGGACCGGCTGGGTAACTGAGATACAACAGCAAGGACACTGACAGAGTGACAGTGAGAGCAGTCTGGGCCGGCTGGATAACTGAGAGACAACAGCAGGGACACTGACAGAGTGACAGTGAGAGCAGTCTGGGCCGGCTGGGTAACTGAGAGACAACAGCAAGGACAGTGACAGAGTGACAGTTGGAGCAGTCTGGGCCGGCTGAATAATTTAGGGAAAACAGCAAGGACACTGACAGTGTGACAGTGGTGAGAACAGTCTTGACCGGCTGGGTAACTGAGATACAACAGCAAGGACACTGACAGAGTGACAGTGGGAGCAGTCAGTGCCGGCTGGGTAACTGAGAGACAACAGCAAGGACGCTGACAGAGTGACAGTGAGAGCAGTCTGGGCCGGCTGGGTAACTGAGAGACAACAGCAAGGACAGTGACAGAGTGACAGTGGGAGCAGGCTGGGCCGGCTGGGTAACTGAGAGACAACTGCAAGGACGCTGACAGAGTGAGAGCGGGAGCAGTCTGGACCGGCTGGGTAACTGAGAGACAACAGCAAGGACACTGTCAGAGTGACAGTGGGAGCAGTCTGGGCCGGCTGGGTAACTGAGAGACAACAGCAAGGACAGTGACAGAGTGACAGTGGGAGCAGTCTGGGCCGGCTGGGTAACTGAGAGACAACAGCAAGGACACAGACAGAGTGACAGTGGGAGCAGTCTCGGCCGGCTGGGTAACTGAGAGACAACAGCAAGGACACTGACAGAGTGACAGTGGGAGCAGTCTGGGCCGGCTGAATAAATTAGGGAAAACAGCAAGGACACTGACAGTGTGACAGTGGTGAGAACAGTCTTGACCGGCTGGGTAACTGAGAGAAAACAGCAAGGACACTGACAGAGTGACAGTGGGAGCAGTCTGGACCGGCTGGGTAACTGAGAGACAACAGCAAGGACACTGACAGTGTGACAGTGGTGAGAACAGTCTGGGCCGGCTGGGTAACTGAGAGAAAACAGCAAGGACACTGACAGAGAGACAGTGGGAGCAGTCTGGATCGGCTGGGTAACTGAGAGACAACAGCAGGGACACTGACAGAGTGACAGTGGGAGCAGTCTGGGCCGGCTGAATAAATTAGAGAAAACAGCAAGGACACTGACAGTGTCACAGTGGTGAGAACAGTCTTGACCGGCTGGGTAACTGAGAGAAAACAGCAAGGACACTGACAGAGTGACAGTGGGAGCAGTCTGGGCCGGCTGGATAACTGAGAGACAACAGCAAGGACAGTGACAGAGTGACAGTGGGAGCAGTCTGGGCCGGCTGGGTAACTGAGAGACAACAGCAAGGACACAGACAGAGTGACAGTGGGAGCAGTCTCGGCCGGCTGGGTAACTGAGAGACAACAGCAAGGACACTGACAGAGTGACAATGGGAGCAGTCTGGGCCGGCTGGGTAACTGAGAGACAACAGCAAGGACGCTGACAGAGTGACAGTGGGAGCAGTCTGGGCCGGCTGGGTAACTGAGAGACAACAGCAAGGACACTGACAGTGTGACAGTGGTGAGAACAGTCTTGACCGGCTGGGTAACTGAGAGAAAACAGCAAGGACACTGACAGAGTGACAGTGGGAGCAGTCTGGACCGGCTGGGTAACTGAGAGACAACAGCAAGGACACTGACAGGTTGACAGTGGTGAGAACAGTCTGGGCCGGCTGGGTAACTGAGAGAAAACAGCAAGGACACTGACAGAGAGACAGTGGGAGCAGTCTGGATCGGCTAGGTAACTGAGAGACAACAGCAGGGACACTGACAGAGTGACAGTGGGAGCAGTCTGGGCCGGCTGGGTAACTGAGAGACAACAGCAAGGACCCTGACAGAGTGACAGTGGGAGCAGTCTGGGCCGGCTGAATAAATTAGAGAAAACAGCAAGGACACTGACAGTGTGACAGTGGTGAGAACAGTCTTGACCGGCTGGGTAACTGAGAGACAACAGCAAGGACGCTGACAGAGAGACAGTGGGAGCAGTCTGGGCCGGCTGGGTAACTCAGAGACCACAGCAAGGACACTGACAGAGTGACAGTGGGAGCAGTCTGGACCGGCTGGGTAACTGAGATACAACAGCAAGGACACTGACAGAGTGACAGTGGGAGCAGTCTGTGCCGGCTGGGTAACTGAGAGACAACAGCAAGGACACTGACAGAGTGACAGTGGGAGCAGTCTGGGCCGGCTGGGTAACTGAGAGACAACAGCAGGGACACAGACAGAGTGACAGTGGGAGCAGTCTGGGCCGGCTGGGTAACTGAGAGACAACAGCAAGGACGCTGACAGAGTGACAGCGGGAGCAGTCTTGACCGGCTGGGTAACTGAGAGACAACAGCAAGGACACTGACAGAGTGACAATGGGAGCAGTCTGGGCCGGCTGGGTAACTGAGAAACAACTGCAAGGACGCTGACAGAGTGAGAGCGGGAGCAGTCTGGACCGGCTGGTTAACTGAGAGATAACAGCAAGGGCACTGACAGAGTGACAGTGGGAGCAGTGTGGGCCGGCAGGGTAACTGAGAGACAACAGCAAGGACAGTGACAGAGTGACAGTGGGAGCAGTCTGGGCCGGCTGGGTAACTGAGAGACAACAGCAAGGACAGTGACAGAGTGACAGTGGGAGCAGTCTGGGCCGGCTGGGTAACTGAGAGACAACAGCAAGGACACTGACAGAGTGACAGTGGGAGCAGTCTGGGCCGGCTGGGTAACTGAGAGACAACAGCAAGGACACTGACAGAGTGACAGTGGGAGCAGTCTGGGCCGGCTGGGTAACTGAGAGACAACAGCAAGGACAGTGACAGAGTGACAGTGGGAGCAGTCTGGGCTGGCTGGGTAACTGAGAGACAACAGCAAGGACACTGACAGAGTGACAGTGGGAGCAGTGTGGGCCGGCAGGGTAACTGAGAGACAACAGCAAGGACACTGACAGAGTGACAGTGGGAGCAGTCTGGGCCGGCTGGGTAACTGAGAGACAACAGCAGGGACACAGACAGAGTGACAGTGGGAGCAGTCTGGGCCAGCTGGGTAACTGAGAGACAACAGCAAGGACACTGACAGAGTGACAGTGGGAGCAGTCTGGGCCGGCTGGGTAACTGAGAGACAACAGCAAGGACACTGACAGAGTGACAGTGGGAGCAGTCTGGTCCGGCTGGCTAACTGAGAGACAACAGCAGGGACACAGACAGAGTGACAGTGGGAGCAGTCTGGGCCGGCTGGGTAACTGAGAGACAACAGCAAGGACGCTGACAGAGTGACAGCGGGAGCAGTCTGGGCCGGCTGGGTAACTGAGAGACAACAGCAAGGACACTGACAGAGTGACAATGGGAGCAGTCTGGGCCGGCTGGGTAACTGAGAAACAACTGCAAGGACGCTGACAGAGTGACAGCGGGAGCAGTCTGGGCCGGCTGGGTAACTGAGAGACAACAGCAAGGACACTGACAGAGTGACAATGGGAGCAGTCTGGGCCGGCTGGGTAACTGAGAAACAACTGCAAGGACGCTGACAGAGTGAGAGCGGGAGCAGTCTGGACCGGCTGGGTAAGTGAGAGATAACAGCAAGGACACAGACAGAGTGACAGTTGGAGCAGTCTGGGCCGGCAGGGTAACCGAGAGACAACAGCAAGGACACTGACAGAGTGACAGTGGGAGCAGTCTGGACCGGCTGGGTAACTGAGAGACAACAGCAAGGACACTGACAGGGTGACAGTGGGAGCAGTCTGGGCCGGCTGGGTAACTGAGAGACAGCAGCAAGGACAGTGACAGAGTGACAGTGGGAGCAGTGTGGGCCGGCAGGGTAACTGAGAGACAACATCAAGGACACTGACAGAGAGACAGTGGGAGCAGTCTGTGCCGGCTGGGTAACTGAGAGACAGCAGCAAGGACAGTGACAGAGTGACAGTGGGAGCAGTGTGGGCCGGCAGGGTAACTGAGAGACAACAGCAAGGACAGTGACAGAGTGACAGTGGGAGCAGTCTGGGCCGGCTGGGTAACTGAGAGACAACAGCAAGGACACAGACAGAGTGACAGTGGGAGCAGTCTGGGCCGGCTGGGTAACCGAGAGACAACAGCAAGGACACTGACAGAGTGACAGTGGGATCAGTCTGGACCGGCTGGGTAACTGAGAGACAACAGCAAGGACACTGACAGGGTGACAGTGGGAGCAGTCTGGGCCGGCTGGGTAACTGAGAGACAACAGCAAGGACACTGACAGAGTGACAGTGGGAGCAGTCTGGGCCGGCTGGGTAACTGAGATACAACAGCAAGGACACTGACAGAGTGACAATGGGAGCAGTCTGGGCCGGCTGGATAACTGAGAGACAACAGCAGGGACACAGACAGAGTGACAGTGGGAGCAGTCTGGGCCGGCTGAATAAATTAGGGAAAACAGCAAGGACACTGACAGTGTGACAGTGGTGAGAACAGTCTTGACCGGCTGGGTAACTGAGAGACAACAGCAAGGACACTGACAGAGTGACAGTGGGAGCAGTCTGGGCCGGCTGAATAAATTAGAGAAAACAGCAAGGACACTGACAGTGTGACAGTGGTGAGAACAGTCTGGACCGGCTGGGTAACTGAGAGACAACAGCAAGGACACTGACAGAGTGACAGTGGGAGCAGTCTGGGCCGGCTGGGTAACTGAGAGACAACAGCAAGGACGCTGACAGAGTGACAGTGGGAGCAGTCTGGGCCGGCTGGTAACTGAGATACAACAGCAAGGACACTGACAGAGTGACAGTGGGAGCAGTCTGGACCGGCTGGGTAACTGAGAGACAACAGCAAGGACACTGACAGAGTGACAGTGGGAGCAGTCTGGGCCGGCTGGGTAACTGAGAGACAACAGCAAGGACGCTGACAGAGTGACAGTGGGAGCAGTCTGGGCCGGCTGGGTAACTGAGAGACAACAGCAAGGACAGTGACAGAGTGACAGTGGGAGCAGGCTGGGCCGGCTGGGTAACTGAGAGACAACAGCAAGGACACTGACAGAGTGACAGTGGTGAGAACAGTCTGGGCCGGCTGGGTAACTGAGAGAAAACAGCAAGGACACTGACAGTGTGACAGTGGTGAGAACAGTCTGGACCGGCTGGGTAACTGAGAGACAACAGCAAGGACACTGACAGAGTGACCGTGGGAGCAGTCTGGGCCGTCTGGGTAACTGAGAGACAACAGCAAGGACACTGACAGAGTGACAGTGGGAGCAGTCTGGGTCGGCTGGGTAACTGAGAGACAACAGCAAGGACGCTGACAGAGTGACAGCGGGAGCAGTCTGGACCGGCTGGGTAACTGAGATACAACAGCAAGGACAGTGACAGAGTGACAGTGGGAGCAGTCTGGGCCGGCTGGGTAACTGAGAGACAACAGCAAGGGCAGTGACAGAGTGACAGTGGGAGCAGTCTGGGCCGGCTGGGTAACTGAGAGACAACAGCAAGGACAGTGACAGAGTGACAGTGGGAGCAGGCTGGGCCGGCCGGGTAACTGAGAGACAACAGCAAGGACACTGACAGAGTGACAGTGGGAGCAGTCTGGACCGGCTGGGTAACTGAGATACAACAGCAAGGACAGTGACAGAGTGACAGTGGGAGCAGTCTGGGCCGGCTGGGTAACTGAGAGACAACAGCAAGGGCAGTGACAGAGTGACAGTGGGAGCAGTCTGGGCCGGCTGGGTAACTGAGAGACAACAGCAAGGACAGTGACAGAGTGACAGTGGGAGCAGGCTGGGCCGGCCGGGTAACTGAGAGACAACAGCAAGGACACTGACAGAGTGACAGTGGGAGCAGTCTGGGCCGGCTGGGTAACTGAGAGACAACAGCAAGGACACTGACAGAGTGACAGTGGGAGCAGTCTGGGCCGGCTGGGTAACTGAGAGACAACAGCAAGGGCAGTGACAGAGTGACAGTGGGAGCAGTCTGGGCCGGCTGGGTAACTGAGAGACAACAGCAAGGACAGTGACAGAGTGACAGTGGGAGCAGGCTGGGCCGGCCGGGTAACTGAGAGACAACAGCAAGGACACTGACAGAGTGACAGTGGGAGCAGTCTGGGCCGGCTGGGTAACTGAGAGACAACAGCAAGGACACTGACAGAGTGACAGTGGGAGCAGTCTGGGCCGGCTGGGTAACTGAGAGACAACAGCAGGGACACAGACAGAGTGACAGTGGGAGCAGTCTGGGCCGGCTGGGTAACTGAGAGACAACAGCAAGGACGCTGACAGAGTGACAGCGGGAGCAGTCTTGACCGGCTGGGTAACTGAGAGACAACAGCAAGGACAGTGACAGAGTGACAGTGGGAGCAGTCTGGTCCGGCTGGGTAACTGAGAGACAACAGCAAGGACACTGACAGAGTGACAGTGGGAGCAGTCTGGGCCGGCTGGGTAACTGAGAGACAACTGCAAGGACGCTGACAGAGTGAGAGCGGGAGCAGTCTGGGCCGGCTGGGGAACTGAGAGACAACAGCAAGGACACAGACAGAGTGACAGTGGGAGCAGTCTCGGCCGGCTGGGTAACTGAGAGACAACAGCAAGGACACTGACAGAGTGACAGTGGGAGCAGTCTGGGCCGGCTAAATAAATTAGGGAAAACAGCAAGGACAGTGACAGAGTGACAGTGGGAGCAGTCTGGACCGGCTGGGTAACTGAGAGACAACAGCAGGGACACTGACAGAGTGACAGTGGGAGCAGTCTGGGCCGGCTGAATAAATTAGAGAAAACAGCAAGGACACTGACAGTGTGACAGTGGTGAGAACAGTCTTGACCGGCTGGGTAACTGAGAGAAAACAGCAAGGACACTGACAGAGTGACAGTGGGAGCAGTCTGGGCCGGCTGGGTAACTGAGAGACAACAGCAAGGACAGTGACAGAGTGACAGTGGGAGCAGTCTGGGCCAGCTGGGTAACTGAGAGACAACAGCAAGGACACAGACAGAGTGACAGTGGGAGCAGTCTCGGCCGGCTGGGTAACTGAGAGACAACAGCAAGGACACTGACAGAGTGACAATGGGAGCAGTCTGGGCCGGCTGGGTAACTGAGAAACAACTGCAAGGACACTGACAGAGTGACAGTGGGAGCAGTCTTGACCGGCTGGGTAACTGAGAGACAACAGCAAGGACACTGACAGTGTGACAGTGGTGAGAACAGTCTGGGCCGGCTGGGTAACTGAGAGAAAACAGCAAGGACACTGACAGAGAGACAGTGGGAGCAGTCTGGATCGGCTGGGTAACTGAGAGACAACAGCAAGGACACTGACAGTGTGACAGTGGTGAGAACAGTCTGGGCCGGCTGGGTAACTGAGAGAAAACAGCAAGGACACTGACAGAGAGACAGTGGGAGCAGTCTAGATCGGCTGGGTAACTGAGAGACAACAGCAAGGACACTGACAGAGTGACATTGAGAGCAGTCTGGGCCGGCTTGGTAACTGAGAGACAACAGCAAGGACACTGACAGAGTGACAGTGGGAGCAGACTGGGCCGGCTGGGTAACTGAGAGACAACAGCAAGGACACTGACAGAGCGACAGTGGGAGCAGTCTGTGCCGGCTGGGTAACTGAGAGACAACAGCAAGGACACTGACAGGGTGACAGTGGGAGCAGTCTGGGCCGGCTGGGTAACTGTGAGACAACAGCAAGGACACTGACAGAGTGACAGTGGGAGCAGTCTGGGCCGGCTGCGTAACTGAGAGACAACAGCAAGGACACTAACAGAGTGACAGTGGGAGCAGTCTGGGCCGGCTGAATAAATTAGAGAAAACAGCAAGGACACTGACAGAGTGACAGTGGTGAGAACAGTCTGGGCCGGCTGGTAACTGAGAGACAATAGCAAGGACACTGACAGAGAGACATTGGGAGCAGTCTGGACCGGCTGGGTAACTGAGAGACAACAGCAAGGACACTGACAGAGTGACAGTGGGAGCAGTCTGGGCCGGCTGGGTAACTGAGAGACAACAGCAAGGACACTGACAGAGTGACAGTGGGAGCAGTCTGGGCCGGCTGGGTAACTGAGAGACAACAGCAAGGACACTGACGGAGTGACAGTGGGAGAAGTCTGGGCCGGCTGGTAACTGAGAGACAACAGCAAGGTCAGTGACAGAGTGACAGTGGGAGCAGTCTGCGCCGGCTGGGCAACTGAGAGACAACAGCAAGGACAGTGACAGAGTGGCAGTGGGAGCAGTCTGGGCCGTCTGGGTAACTGAGAGACAACAGCAAGGACAGTGACAGAGTGGCAGTGGGGGCAGTCTGGGCCGGCTGGGTAACTGAGATACAACAGCGAGGACAGTGGCAGAGTGACAGTGGGAGCAGTCTAGGCCGGCTGGGTAACTGAGATACAACAGAAAGGACACAGACAGAGTGACAGTGGGAGCAGTCTGGGCCGGCTGGGTAACTGAGAGACAACAGAAAGGACACAGACAGAGTGACAGTGGGAGCAGTCTAGGCCGGCTGGGTAACTGAGATACAACAGCAAGGACAGTGACAGAGTGACAGTGGGAGCAGTGTGGGCCGGCTGGGTAACTGAGAGACAACAGCAAGGACACTGACATGGTGACAGTAGGAGCAGTCTAGGCCGGCTGGGTAACTGAGAGACAACAGCAAGGACCCTGACAGAGTGACAGTGGGAGCAGTCTGGGCCGGCTGGGTAACTGAGAGACAACAGCAAGGTCACTGTCAGAGTGACAGTGGGAGTAGTCTGGGCCGGCTGGGTAACTCAGAGACAACAGCAAGGACACTGACAGAGTGACAGTGGAAGCAGTCTGGGCCGGCTGGGTAACTGAGAGACAACAGCAAGGACAGTGACAGAGTGACAGTGGTGGGAGCAGTCTGGGCCGGCTGGGTAACTGAGAGACAACAGCAAGGACACTGACAGAGTGACAGCGGGAGCAGTCTAGACCGGCTGGGTAACTGAGAGACAACAGCATGGACACTGACAGAGTGACAGTGTGAGCAGTCTGGGCCGGCTGGGTAACTGAGTGACAACAGCAAGGACAGTGACAGAGTGACAGTGGGAGCAGTCTGGGCCGGCTGGTAACTGAGAGACAACAGCAAGGACAGTGACAGAGTGACAGTGGGAGCATTCTGGGCCGGCTGGGTAACTGAGAGACAACAGCAAGGACAGTGACAGTGTAAGATTTTCGGGCAATTCGGCCTTTTTGGAACTGCCCAAGAATAAAAACTCAGAGACTGTAAACTGACTTTTCAGCCAAGAGAACGGAACCAGTTTTCCCAGCAGGCCTGGTCCGCTGAGCTGAGTAGGGAACATAAGTATTTACAACCCCCCCCCTAGGAGCTACAAGGAAGAAGGAGCCAGACAACGAGATAAGATCAAAACACAGACCAAGGGGCACGGGAATACACAGGGGGCCTGCCTGCAAGCAGGACAATGGGATGGTCATAGCCCCATGCAGATGTAAATGACTTGGCCTCCACCAGAGCAGAATCCAATCAACACCCCATCAACATAGCAGCTATCTCCGGAGCAGATGGAAGTCTTTGAAAATCTTCAAGGGAGCTCAACCTCGTTATCTCAAAAAACAGACTGGTGGCGGACCTAGGGGAGGTACTCCCATCTCGACAGGTCTGACCGGCTCAAAGGGGGCGGGACCAGCGGGAACTTTAAATCTTACCTTTTTCAATGCAAAAGGGGCTGGCCGATCACAGGACAAAGCCAGGTAAAACAATATAAAAGGGGCTGTGTTTTCGATTGGGGGTCTCTTCGTTCTTGGCTCGACCTCTGCACCCCTGACTTGACCTCTGCAGCCTGTGACCGTAAGTACCCTGCAGCAGCTTGCGAAACTCACTTGACTTTAATAGTGGTTGAGGCTTTGGGGAAGGGAACTTGTTTTGTGCCTTGTGCTATTGCTAAAAACTGTGTAATCATAAGAATTTTCGTTGTGTCCGATATATATATTATTTTTGAATAGACTTAGTTTGTATTAGAGCATAAGATTTTATTGTATTTCTTCTGTTGATGATTTTGACCTGGGTTTTGCAATAAACCTTGATTTGATGATAATTGGAGTCGGATAATTCTTCAATCTTTCACCAGCGATCTCTGACCAAGTCATTGTTAAAATACTCCTCACCTTAATTCCGGGTTCAAGAATCGAGGGTCATCTTGAGCGATTCACTCAGGACAGACTGCTGGTTAGGAAATAAACAGCAGTGTCCTATTCTCTCTCTTGGGAAAGCTACTCTAGCGAAGTAGGAACCGGGTGGGTGTTGCACCACCGGCAAGAGAGAGAATCACCTGGGTATTGGTAGGGGTCTGGAGATCTGTGTGATATAAGCCTCAGGCTGCCGGTTAGGAATAAACGGCAGGCTTGAATCAGTGCTCTCTTCAGTGGAAGTGTCCCAGTGCGACATCCCCTGGCCTCTGAAGTTTCAGTGTCAGCTGGAGAGAGACACACACAGATACTCAAACCCCAGATATCGGCCCAGTAGTGGAGTAGCGGAGACGGCACCCTCTACAACAGAGTGACAGTGAGAGCAGTCTGGGCCCGCTGGGTAACTGAGAGACAACAGCAAGGACACAGACAGAGTGACAGTGGGAGCAGTCTGGGCCGGCTGGGTAACTGAGAGACAACAGCAAGGACACTGACAGAGTGACAGTGGGAGCAGTCTGGGCCGGCTGGGTAACTGAGAGACAACATCAAGGATGCTGACAGAGTGACAGTGGTGGGAGCAGTTTGGCTGGCTGGTTAAATTCGAGACAACAGCAAGGACATTGAAAGAGTGACAGTGGACAGAGCAGTCTGGGCAGACTTGTTAACAGAGAGACAACAGCAAGGACAGTGACAGAGTGACAGAGGTAGCAGTCTGGGCCGGCTGGGTAACTGAGAGACAACAGCAAGGACACTGACTGAGTGACAGTGGGAGCAGTCTGGGCCGGCTGCGTAACTGAGAGACAACAGCAAGGACAGTGACAGAGTGAAAGTGGTGGGAGCAGTCTGGGTTGGCTGGGTAACGGAGAGACAACAGCAAGGACACTGACAGAGTGACAGCGGGAGCAGTCTAGACCGGCTGGGTAACTGAGAGACAACAGCAAGGACACTGACAGAGTGACAGTGGGAGCAGTCTGGGCCGGCTGGTAACTGAGAGACAACAGCAAGGACACTGACAGAGTGACAGTGGGGGCAGTCTGGAACGGCTGGGCAACTGAGAGACAACAGCAAGGTCACTGACAGAGTGACAGTGGGAGCAGTCTGGACCGGCTGGGTAACTGAGAGAGAACAGCAAGGACGCTGACAGAGTGACAGCGGGAGACGTCTGGGCCGGCTGGGTAACTGAGAGACAACAGCAAGGACACTGACAGAGTGACAGTGGTGGGAGCAGTCTGGGCCGGGTGTGTAACTGAGAGACAACAGCAAGAACACTGACAGAGTGACAGTGAGAGCAGTCTGGGCCGGCTGGGTAACTGAGAGACAACAGCAAGGACACTGACAGTGTGACAGTGGGAACAGTCTGGGCCGGCTGGGTAACTGAGCGACAACAGCAAGGACACTGACAGACTGATAGTGGGAGCAGTCTGGGCCGGCCGGGTAACTGAGAAACAACAGCAAGGACACTGACAGAGTGACAGTGGGAGCAGTCTGGGCCGGCTGGGTAACTGATAGACAACAGCAAGGACACTGACAGAGTGACAGTGGGAGCAGTCTGGGCCGGCTGGGTAACTGAGAGACAACAGCAAGGACACTGACAGAGTGACAGTGGTGGGAGCAGTTTGGCTGGCTGGGTAACTGAGATACAACAGCAAGGACACTGACAGAGTGACAGTGGGAGCAGTCTGGGCCGGCTGGTAACTGAGAGACAACAGCAAGGACAGTGACAGAGTGACAGCGGGAGCAGTCTGTACCGGCTGGGTAACTGAGAGACAACAGCAAGGACACTGACAGAGTGACAGTGGGAGCAGTCTGGGCCGGCTGGTAACTGAGAGACAACAGCAAGGACACTGACAGAGTGACAGTGGGAGCAGTCTGGGCCGGCTGGGTAACTGAGAGACAACAGCAAGGACACTGACAGAGTGACAGTGGAAGCAGTCTGGGCCGGCTGGGTAACTGGGGGACAACAGCAAGGACACTGACAGAGTGACAGTGGGAGCAGTCTGGGCCGGCTGTGTAACTGAGAGACAACAGCAAGGACACTGACAGAGTGACAGTGGGAGCAGTCTAGGCCGGCTGGGTAACAGAGAGACAACAGCAAGGACACTGACAGAGTCACAGTGGGAGCAGTCTGGGCCGTCTGGGTAACTGAGAGACAAGAGCAAGGACACTGACAAAGTGACAGTGGGAGCAGTCTGGGCCGGCAGGGTAACAGAGAGTCAACCGCAAGGTCACTGACAGAGTGACAGTGGGAGCAGTCTGGGCCGGCTTGGTAACTGAGAGACAACAGCGTTGACACTGACATAGGGAAAGTGGGGGAGCAGTCTGGGCCGGCTGGGTAACTGAGACACAACAGCAAGGAGACTGACAGAGTGACAGTGGGAGCAGTCTGGGCCGGCTGGGTAACTGAGAGACAACAGCAAGGTCACTGACAGAGTGACAGTGGGAGCAGTCTGGGCCGGCTGGGTAACTGGGGGACAACAGCAATGACAGTGACAGAGTGACAGTGGGAGCAGTCTGGGCCATCTTGGTAACTGAGAGACAACAGCAAGGACACTGACAGAGTGACAGTGGGAGCAGTCTGGGCCGGCTGGGTAACTGAGAGACAACAGCAAGGACACTGACAGAGTGACAGCGGGAGCAGTCTGGGCCGGCTGGATAACTGAGAGTAAAGAGCAAGGACACTGACAGTGTGACAGTGGGAACAGTCTGGGCCGGCTGGGTAACTGAGAGACAACAGCAAGGACGCTGACAGAGTGACAGTGGGAGCAGTCTGGGCCGGCTGGGTAACTGAGAGACAACAGCAAGGACACTGACAGAGTGACAGTGGGAGCAGTCTGGGCCGGCTGGGTAACTGAGAGACAACAGCAAGGATAGTGACAGAGTGACTGTGGTGGGAGCAGTTTGGCTGACTGGCTAAATTAGAGACAACAGCAAGGACACTGACAGAGTGACAGTGGACAGACCAGTCTGGGCAGACTTGTTAACAGAGAGACAACAACTAGGATAGTGACAGTGGTGGCAGCAGTCTCGGTCGGCTGGGTAACTGAGAGACAACAGCAAGGACAGTGACAGAGTGACAGTGGGAGCAGTCTGGGCCGGCTGGGTAACTGAGACACAACAGCAAGGACACTGACAGAGTGACAGTGGGAGCAGTCTGGGCCGGCTGGGTAACTGAGAGACAACAGCAAGGTCACTGACAGAGTGACAGTGGGAGCAGTCTGGGCCGGCTGGGTAACTGGGGGACAACAGCAATGACAGTGACAGAGTGACAGTGGGAGCAGTCTGGGCCATCTTGGTAACTGAGAGACAACAGCAAGGACACTGACAGAGTGACAGTGGGAGCAGTCTGGGCCGGCTGGGTAACTGAGAGACAACAGCAAGGACACTGACAGAGTGACAGTGGGAGCAGTCTGGGCCGACTGGGTAACTGAGAGACAACAGCAAGGACACTGACAGAGTGACAGTGGGAGCAGTCTGGGCCGGCTGGGTAACTGAGAGACAACAGCAAGGGCACTGACAGAGTGACAGTGGGAGCAGTCTGGGACGGCAGGGTAACTGAGACACAACAGCAAGGACAGTGACAGAGTGACAATGGGAGTAGTCTGGGCCGGCTGGATAACTGAGAGACAACAGCAAGGACACTGAGAGGGTGACAGTGGGAGCAGTCTGGGCCGGCGAGGTAACTGAGAGACAACAGCAAGGACACTGACAGAGTGACAGTGGGAGCAGTCTGGGACGGCAGGGTAACTGAGAGACAACAGCAAGGACAGTGACAGAGTGACAGTGGGAGCAGTCTGGGCCGGCTGGGTAACTGAGAGACAACAGCAAGGACACTGACAGAGTGACAGTGGGAGCAGTATGGGCCGGCTGGGTAACTGAGAGAAAACAGCAAGGACACTGACAGAGTGACAGTGGGAGCAGTCTGGGCCGGCTGGGTAACTGAGAGACAACAGCAAGGACAGTGACAGAGTGACAGTGGGAGTAGTCTGGGCCGGCTGGGTAAATGAGAGACAACAGCAAGGACACTGACAGAGTGACAGTGGGAGCAGTCTGGGCCGGCTGGGTAACTGAGAGACAACAGCAAGGACACTGACAGGGTGACAGTGGGAGCAGTGTGGGCCGGCTGGGTAACTGAGAGACAACAGCAAGGACCCTGAC
Organism: Scyliorhinus torazame; assembly: GCF_047496885.1. NCBI lineage: Eukaryota > Metazoa > Chordata > Chondrichthyes > Carcharhiniformes > Scyliorhinidae > Scyliorhinus > Scyliorhinus torazame. Next base: position 319,782 of record NW_027307829.1, read on the forward strand.
AGAGTGACAGCGGGAGCAGTCTGGGCCGGCTGGGTAACTGAGAAACAACAGCAAGGACACTGACAGAGTGACAGTGAGAGCAGTCTGGGACGGCTGGTTAACTGAGAGACAACAGCAAGGACAGTGACAGAGTGACAGTGGGAGTCGTCTGGGCCGGCTGGGTCACTGAGAGACAACAGCAAGGACACTGACAGAGTGACAGTGGGAGCAGTCTGGGCCGGCTGGGTAACTGAGAGACAACAGCAAGGACACTGACAGAGTGACAGTGGGAGCAGTCTGGATCGGCTGGGTAACTGAGAGACAACAGCAAGGACACTGACAGAGTGACAGTGGGAGCAGTCTGGGCCGGCTGGGTAACTGAGAGACAACAGCAAGGACAGTGACAGAGTGACAATGGGAGTAGTCTGGGCCGGCTGGATAACTGAGAGACAACAGCAAGGACACTGAGAGGGTGACAGTGGGAGCAGTCTGGGCCGGCTGGGTAACTGAGAGACAACAGCAAGGACAGTGACAGAGTGACAGTGGGAGCAGTCTGGGCCGGCTGGGTAACTGAGAGACAACAGCAAGGACACTGACAGAGTGACAGTGGGAGCAGTCTGGGCCGGCTGGGTAACTGAGAGACAACAGCAAGGACACTGACAGAGTGACAGCGGGAGCAGTCTGGGCCGGCTGGGTAACTGAGAGACAACAGCAAGGACTCTGACAGAGAGACAGGTGGAGCAGTCTGGGCCGGCTGGGTAACTGAGAGACAACAGCAAGGACAGTGACAGAGTGACAGTGGGAGCAGTCTGGGCCGGCTGGGTAAGTGAGAGACAACAGCAAGGACACTGACAGAGTGACTGTGGGAGCAGTCTGGGCCGGCTGGGTAACTGAGAGAAAACAGCAAGGACAGTGACAGAGTGACAGTGGGAGCAGTCTGGGCCGGCTGGGTAACTGAGAGACAACAGCAAGGACAGTGACAGAGTGACAGTGGGAGCAGTGTGGGCCGGCTGGGTAACTGAGAGACAACAGAAAGGACACTGAAAGAGTGACAGTGGGAGCAGTCTGGGCCGGCTGGGTAACTGAGAGAAAACAGCAAGGACAGTGACAGAGTGACAGTGGGAGCAGTCTGGGCCGGCTGGGTAACTGAGAGACAACAGCAAGGACAGTGACAGAGTGACAGTGGGAGTAGTCTGGGCCGGCTGGTAACTGAGAGACAACAGCAAGGACACTGACAGAGTGACAGTGGGAGCAGTCTGGGCCGGCTGGGTAACTGAGAGACAACAGCAAGGACACTGACAGAGTGACAGTGGGAGCAGTCTGGGCCGGCTGGGTAACTGAGAGACAACAGCAAGGACAGTGACAGAGTGACAGTGGGAGCAGTCTGGGCCGGCTGGGTAACTGAGAGACAACAGCAAGGACACTGACAGAGTGACAGTGGGAGCAGTCTGGGCCGGCTGGTAACTGAGAGACAACAGCAAGGACACTGACAGAGTGACAGTGGGAGCAGTCTGGGCCGGCTGGGTAACTGAGAGACAACAGCAAGGTCAGTGACAGAGTGACAGTGGGAGCAGTCTGGGCCGGCTGGGTAACTGAGAGACAACAGCAAGGACACTGACAGAGAGACAGTGGGAGCAGTCTGGGCCGGTTGGGTAACTGAGAGACAACAGCAAGGACACTGGTAGAGTGACAGTGGGAGCAGTCTGGGCCGGCTGGGTAACTGAGAGACAACAGCAAGGACACTGACAGAGAGACAGTGGGAGCAGTCTGGGCCGGTTGGGTAACTGAGAGACAACAGCAAGGACACTGACAGAGAGACAGTGGGAGCAGTCTGGGCCGGCTGGGTAACTGAGATACAACAGCAAGGACAGAGACAGAGTGACAGTGAGAGCAGTCTGGGCCGGCTGGGTAACTGAGATACAACAGCAAGGACAGTGACAGAGTGACAGTGGGAGCAGTCTGGACCGGCTGGGTAACTGGGGGACAACAGCAAGTACACTGACAGAGTGACAGTGGGAGCAGTCTCGGCCGGCTGGGTAACTGAGAGACAACAGCAAGGACACTGACAGAGTGACACTGGGAGGAGTCTGGGCCGGCTGGGTAACTGAGAGTCAACAGCAAGGACAGTGACAGAGTGACAGTGGGAGCAGTCTGGGCCGGCTAGGTACCTGAGAAACAACAGCATTGACACTGACATAGGGAAAGTGGTGGGAGCAGTCTGGGCCGGCTGGGTAGCTGATACACAACAGCAAGGACACTGACAGAGTGACAGTGGGAGCAGTCTGGGCCGGCTGGGTAACTGAGAGACAACAGCAAGGACACTGACAGAGTGACAGTGAGAGAAGTCTGGGCCGGCTGGGTAACTGAGAGACAACAGCAAGGACACTGACAGAGTGACAGTGGGAGCAGTCTGGGCCGGCTGGGTAACTGAGAGACAACAGCAAGGACACTGACAGAGTGACAGTGGGAGCAGTCTGGGCCGGCTGGGTAACTGAGAGACAACAGCAAGGACACTGACAGAGTGACAGTGGGAGCAGTCTGGGCCGGCTGTGTAACTGAGAGACAACAGCAAGGACTCTGACAGAGAGACAGTGGGAGCAGTGTGGGCCGGCTGGGTAACTGAGAGACAACAGCAAGGACAGTGACAGAGTGACAGTGGGAGCAGTCTGGGCCGGCTGGGTAAGTGAGAGACAACAGCAAGGACACTGACAGAGTGACTGTGGGAGCAGTCTGGGCCGGCTGGGTAACTGAGAGAAAACAGCAAGGACAGTGACAGAGTGACAGTGGGAGCAGTCTGGGCCGGCTGGGTAACTGAGAGACAACAGCAAGGACTCTGACAGAGAGACAGTGGGAGCAGTGTGGGCCGGCTGGGTAACTGAGAGACAACAGCAAGGACAGTGACAGAGTGACAGTGGGAGCAGTCTGGGCCGGCTGGGTAAGTGAGAGACAACAGCAAGGACACTGACAGAGTGACTGTGGGAGCAGTCTGGGCCGGCTGGGTAACTGATAGAAAACAGCAAGGACAGTGACAGAGTGACAGTGGGAGCAGTCTGGGCCGGCTGGGTAACTGAGAGACAACAGAAAGGACACTGACAGAGTGACAGTGGGAGCAGTCTGGGCCGGCTGGGTAACTGAGAGAAAACAGCAAGGACAGTGACAGAGTGACAGTGGGAGCAGTCTGGGCCGGCTGGGTAACTGAGAGACAACAGCAAGGACACTGACAGAGTGACAGTGGGAGCAGTCTGGGTGGATGGGTAACTGAGAGACAACAGCAAGGACAGTGACAGAGTGACAGTGGGAGCAGTCTGGGCCGGCTGGTAACTGAGAGACAACAGCAAAGACAGTGACAGAGTGACAGTGGGAGCAGTCTGGGCCGGCTGGGTAACTGAGAGACAACAGCAAGGACACTGACAGAGTGACAGTGGGAGCAGTCTGGGCCGGCTGGGTAACTGAGAGACAACAGCAAGGACAGTGACAGAGTGACAGTGGGAGCAGTCTGGGACGGCATGTTAACTGAACAGCAAGGACAGTGACAGAGTGACAGTGGGAGCAGTCTGGGCCGGCTGGGTAACTGATAGACTACAGCAAGGACACTGACAGAGTGACAGTGGGAGCAGTCTGGGCCGGCTGGGTAACTGAGAGACAACAGCAAGGACAGTGACAGAGTGACAGTGGGAGCAGTCTGGGCCGGCTGGGTAACTGAGAGACAACAGCAAGGGCAGTGACAGTGACAGTGGGAGCAGTCTGGGCCGGTTGGGTAACTGAGAGACAACAGCAAGGACACAGACAGAGTGACAGTGGGAGCAGTCTGGGCCGGCTGGGTAACTGAGAAACAACAGCAAGGTCACTGACAGAGTGACAGCGGGAGCAGTCTGGGCCGGCTGGGTAACTGAGAGAAAACAGCAAGGACAGTGACAGAGTGACAGTGGGAGCAGTCTGGGCCGGCTGGGTAACTGAGAGACAACAGCAAGGACAGTGACAGAGTGACAGTGGGAGCAGTCTGGACCGGCTGGGTAACTGAGAGACAACAGCAAGGTCACTGACAGAGTGACAGTGGGAGCAGTCTGGGCCGGCTGGGTAACTGAGAGACAACAGCAAGGTCACTGACAGAGTGACAGTGGGAGCAGTCTGGGCCGGCTGGGTAACTGGGGGACAACAGCAATGACAGTGACAGAGTGACAGTGGGAGCAGTCTGGGCCATCTTGGTAACTGAGAGACAACAGCAAGGACACTGACAGAGTGACAGTGGGAGCAGTCTGGGCCGGCTGGGTAACTGAGAGACAACAGCAAGGACACTGACAGAGTGACAGCGGGAGCAGTCTGGGCCGGCTGGATAACTGAGAGTAAAGAGCAAGGACACTGACAGTGTGACAGTGGGAACAGTCTGGGCCGGCTGGGTAACTGAGAGACAACAGCAAGGACGCTGACAGAGTGACAGTGGGAGCAGTCTGGGCCGGCTGGGTAACTGAGAGACAACAGCAAGGACACTGACAGAGTGACAGTGGGAGCAGTCTGGGCCGGCTGGGTAACTGAGAGACAACAGCAAGGATAGTGACAGAGTGACTGTGGTGGGAGCAGTTTGGCTGACTGGCTAAATTAGAGACAACAGCAAGGACACTGACAGAGTGACAGTGGACAGACCAGTCTGGGCAGACTTGTTAACAGAGAGACAACAACTAGGATAGTGACAGTGGTGGCAGCAGTCTCGGTCGGCTGGGTAACTGAGAGACAACAGCAAGGACAGTGACAGAGTGACAGTGGGAGCAGTCTGGGCCGGCTGGGTAACTGAGAGACAACAGCAAGGTCACTGACAGAGTGACAGTGGGAGCAGTCTGGGCCGGCTGGGTAACTGGGGGACAACAGCAATGACAGTGACAGAGTGACAGTGGGAGCAGTCTGGGCCATCTTGGTAACTGAGAGACAACAGCAAGGACACTGACAGAGTGACAGTGGGAGCAGTCTGGGCCGGCTGGGTAACTGAGAGACAACAGCAAGGACACTGACAGAGTGACAGTGGGAGCAGTCTGGGCCGACTGGGTAACTGAGAGACAACAGCAAGGACACTGACAGAGTGACAGTGGGAGCAGTCTGGGCCGGCTGGGTAACTGAGAGACAACAGCAAGGGCACTGACAGAGTGACAGTGGGAGCAGTCTGGGACGGCAGGGTAACTGAGACACAACAGCAAGGACAGTGACAGAGTGACAATGGGAGTAGTCTGGGCCGGCTGGATAACTGAGAGACAACAGCAAGGACACTGAGAGGGTGACAGTGGGAGCAGTCTGGGCCGGCGAGGTAACTGAGAGACAACAGCAAGGACACTGACAGAGTGACAGTGGGAGCAGTCTGGGACGGCAGGGTAACTGAGAGACAACAGCAAGGACAGTGACAGAGTGACAGTGGGAGCAGTCTGGGCCGGCTGGGTAACTGAGAGACAACAGCAAGGACACTGACAGAGTGACAGTGGGAGCAGTATGGGCCGGCTGGGTAACTGAGAGAAAACAGCAAGGACACTGACAGAGTGACAGTGGGAGCAGTCTGGGCCGGCTGGGTAACTGAGAGACAACAGCAAGGACAGTGACAGAGTGACAGTGGGAGTAGTCTGGGCCGGCTGGGTAACTGAGAGACAACAGCAAGGACACTGACAGAGTGACAGTGGGAGCAGTCTGGGCCGGCTGGGTAACTGAGAGACAACAGCAAGGACACTGACAGGGTGACAGTGGGAGCAGTGTGGGCCGGCTGGGTAACTGAGAGACAACAGCAAGGACCCTGACAGAGTGACAGCGGGAGCAGTCTGGGCCGGCTGGGTAACTGAGAAACAACAGCAAGGACACTGACAGAGTGACAGTGAGAGCAGTCTGGGACGGCTGGTTAACTGAGAGACAACAGCAAGGACAGTGACAGAGTGACAGTGGGAGTCGTCTGGGCCGGCTGGGTCACTGAGAGACAACAGCAAGGACACTGACAGAGTGACAGTGGGAGCAGTCTGGGCCGGCTGGGTAACTGAGAGACAACAGCAAGGACACTGACAGAGTGACAGTGGGAGCAGTCTGGATCGGCTGGGTAACTGAGAGACAACAGCAAGGACACTGACAGAGTGACAGTGGGAGCAGTCTGGGCCGGCTGGGTAACTGAGAGACAACAGCAAGGACAGTGACAGAGTGACAATGGGAGTAGTCTGGGCCGGCTGGATAACTGAGAGACAACAGCAAGGACACTGAGAGGGTGACAGTGGGAGCAGTCTGGGCCGGCTGGGTAACTGAGAGACAACAGCAAGGACAGTGACAGAGTGACAGTGGGAGCAGTCTGGGCCGGCTGGGTAACTGAGAGACAACAGCAAGGACACTGACAGAGTGACAGTGGGAGCAGTCTGGGCCGGCTGGGTAACTGAGAGACAACAGCAAGGACACTGACAGAGTGACAGCGGGAGCAGTCTGGGCCGGCTGGGTAACTGAGAGACAACAGCAAGGACTCTGACAGAGAGACAGGTGGAGCAGTCTGGGCCGGCTGGGTAACTGAGAGACAACAGCAAGGACAGTGACAGAGTGACAGTGGGAGCAGTCTGGGCCGGCTGGGTAAGTGAGAGACAACAGCAAGGACACTGACAGAGTGACTGTGGGAGCAGTCTGGGCCGGCTGGGTAACTGAGAGAAAACAGCAAGGACAGTGACAGAGTGACAGTGGGAGCAGTCTGGGCCGGCTGGGTAACTGAGAGACAACAGCAAGGACAGTGACAGAGTGACAGTGGGAGCAGTGTGGGCCGGCTGGGTAACTGAGAGACAACAGAAAGGACACTGAAAGAGTGACAGTGGGAGCAGTCTGGGCCGGCTGGGTAACTGAGAGAAAACAGCAAGGACAGTGACAGAGTGACAGTGGGAGCAGTCTGGGCCGGCTGGGTAACTGAGAGACAACAGCAAGGACAGTGACAGAGTGACAGTGGGAGTAGTCTGGGCCGGCTGGTAACTGAGAGACAACAGCAAGGACACTGACAGAGTGACAGTGGGAGCAGTCTGGGCCGGCTGGGTAACTGAGAGACAACAGCAAGGACACTGACAGAGTGACAGTGGGAGCAGTCTGGGCCGGCTGGGTAACTGAGAGACAACAGCAAGGACAGTGACAGAGTGACAGTGGGAGCAGTCTGGGCCGGCTGGGTAACTGAGAGACAACAGCAAGGACACTGACAGAGTGACAGTGGGAGCAGTCTGGGCCGGCTGGTAACTGAGAGACAGCAGCAAGGACACTGACAGAGTGACAGTGGGAGCAGTCTGGGCCGGCTGGGTAACTGAGAGACAACAGCAAGGTCAGTGACAGAGTGACAGTGGGAGCAGTCTGGGCCGGCTGGGTAACTGAGAGACAACAGCAAGGACACTGACAGAGAGACAGTGGGAGCAGTCTGGGCCGGTTGGGTAACTGAGAGACAACAGCAAGGACACTGGTAGAGTGACAGTGGGAGCAGTCTGGGCCGGCTGGGTAACTGAGAGACAACAGCAAGGACACTGACAGAGAGACAGTGGGAGCAGTCTGGGCCGGTTGGGTAACTGAGAGACAACAGCAAGGACACTGACAGAGAGACAGTGGGAGCAGTCTGGGCCGGCTGGGTAACTGAGATACAACAGCAAGGACAGAGACAGAGTGACATTGAGAGCAGTCTGGGCCGGCTGGGTAACTGAGATACAACAGCAAGGACAGTGACAGAGTGACAGTGGGAGCAGTCTGGACCGGCTGGGTAACTGGGGGACAACAGCAAGTACACTGACAGAGTGACAGTGGGAGCAGTCTCGGCCGGCTGGGTAACTGAGAGACAACAGCAAGGACACTGACAGAGTGACACTGGGAGGAGTCTGGGCCGGCTGGGTAACTGAGAGTCAACAGCAAGGACAGTGACAGAGTGACAGTGGGAGCAGTCTGGGCCGGCTAGGTAACTGAGAAACAACAGCATTGACACTGACATAGGGAAAGTGGTGGGAGCAGTCTGGGCCGGCTGGGTAGCTGATACACAACAGCAAGGACACTGACAGAGTGACAGTGGGAGCAGTCTGGGCCGGCTGGGTAACTGAGAGACAACAGCAAGGACACTGACAGAGTGACAGTGAGAGAAGTCTGGGCCGGCTGGGTAACTGAGAGACAACAGCAAGGACACTGACAGAGTGACAGTGGGAGCAGTCTGGGCCGGCTGGGTAACTGAGAGACAACAGCAAGGACACTGACAGAGTGACAGTGGGAGCAGTCTGGGCCGGCTGGGTAACTGAGAGACAACAGCAAGGACACTGACAGAGTGACAGTGGGAGCAGTCTGGGCCGGCTGTGTAACTGAGAGACAACAGCAAGGACTCTGACAGAGAGACAGTGGGAGCAGTGTGGGCCGGCTGGGTAACTGAGAGACAACAGCAAGGACAGTGACAGAGTGACAGTGGGAGCAGTCTGGGCCGGCTGGGTAAGTGAGAGACAACAGCAAGGACACTGACAGAGTGACTGTGGGAGCAGTCTGGGCCGGCTGGGTAACTGAGAGAAAACAGCAAGGACAGTGACAGAGTGACAGTGGGAGCAGTCTGGGCCGGCTGGGTAACTGAGAGACAACAGCAAGGACTCTGACAGAGAGACAGTGGGAGCAGTGTGGGCCGGCTGGGTAACTGAGAGACAACAGCAAGGACAGTGACAGAGTGACAGTGGGAGCAGTCTGGGCCGGCTGGGTAAGTGAGAGACAACAGCAAGGACACTGACAGAGTGACTGTGGGAGCAGTCTGGGCCGGCTGGGTAACTGATAGAAAACAGCAAGGACAGTGACAGAGTGACAGTGGGAGCAGTCTGGGCCGGCTGGGTAACTGAGAGACAACAGAAAGGACACTGACAGAGTGACAGTGGGAGCAGTCTGGGCCGGCTGGGTAACTGAGAGAAAACAGCAAGGACAGTGACAGAGTGACAGTGGGAGCAGTCTGGGCCGGCTGGGTAACTGAGAGACAACAGCAAGGACAGTGACAGAGTGACAGTGGGAGCAGTCTGGGCCGGCTGGTAACTGAGAGACAACAGCAAAGACAGTGACAGAGTGACAGTGGGAGCAGTCTGGGCCGGCTGGGTAACTGAGAGACAACAGCAAGGACACTGACAGAGTGACAGTGGGAGCAGTCTGGGCCGGCTGGGTAACTGAGAGACAACAGCAAGGACAGTGACAGAGTGACAGTGGGAGCAGTCTGGGACGGCATGTTAACTGAACAGCAAGGACAGTGACAGAGTGACAGTGGGAGCAGTCTGGGCCGGCTGGGTAACTGATAGACTACAGCAAGGACACTGACAGAGTGACAGTGGGAGCAGTCTGGGCCGGCTGGGTAACTGAGAGACAACAGCAAGGACAGTGACAGAGTGACAGTGGGAGCAGTCTGGGCCGGCTGGGTAACTGAGAGACAACAGCAAGGGCAGTGACAGTGACAGTGGGAGCAGTCTGGGCCGGTTGGGTAACTGAGAGACAACAGCAAGGACACAGACAGAGTGACAGTGGGAGCAGTCTGGGCCGGCTGGGTAACTGAGAAACAACAGCAAGGTCACTGACAGAGTGACAGCGGGAGCAGTCTGGGCCGGCTGGGTAACTGAGAGAAAACAGCAAGGACACTGACAGAGTGACAGTGGGAGCAATCTGGGCCGGCTGGGTAACTGAGAGAAAACAGCAAGGACAGTGACAGAGTGACAGTGGGAGCAGTCTGGGCCGGCTGGGTAACTGAGAGACAACAGCAAGGACAGTGACAGAGTGACAGTGGGAGTAGTCTGGGCCGGCTGGTAACTGAGAGACAACAGCAAGGACAGTGACAGAGTGACAGTGGGAGCAGTCTGGGCCGACTGGGTAACTGAGAGACAACAGCAAGGACACTGACAGAGTGACAGTGGGAGCAGTCTGGGCCTTCTGGGCAACTGAGAGACAACAGCAAGGACACTGACAGAGTGACAGTGGGAGCAATCTGGGCCGGCTGGGTAACTGAGAGAAAACAGCAAGGACAGTGACAGAGTGACAGTGGGAGCAGTCTGGGCCGGCTGGGTAACTGAGAGACAACAGCAAGGACAGTGACAGAGTGACAGTGGGAGTAGTCTGGGCCGGCTGGTAACTGAGAGACAACAGCAAGGACAGTGACAGAGTGACAGTGGGAGCAGTCTGGGCCGGCTGGGTAACTGAGAGAAAACAGCAAGGACACTGACAGAGAGACAGTGGGAGCAGTTTGGGCCGGCTGGGTAACTGAGAGACAACAGCAAGGACACTGACAGAGTGACAGTGGGAGCAGTCTGGGCAGGCTGGGTAACAGAGAGACAACAGCAAGGACACTGAGAGATTGACAGTGGGAGCAGTCTGGGCAGGCTGGGTAACAGAGAGACAACAGCAAGGACACTGACAGAGTGACAGTGGGAGCAGTCTGGGCCGGCTGAGTAACTGAGAGACAACAGCAAGGACACTGACAGAGTGACAGTGGGAGCAGTCTGGACCGGCTGGTTAACTGAGAGACAACAGCAAGGACACTGACAGAGTGACAGTGGGAGCAGTCTGGGCCGGCTGGTTAACTGAGAGACAACAGCAAGGACACTGACAGAGTGACAGTGGGAGCAGTCTGGGCCGGCTGAGTAACTGAGAGACAACAGCAAGGACACTGACAGAGTGACAGTGGGAGCAGTCTGGGCCGACTGGGTAACTGAGAGACAACAGCAAGGACACTGACAGAGTGACAGTGGGAGCAGTCTGGGCCGGCTGAGTAACTGAGAGACAACAGCAAGGACAGTGACAGAGTGACAGTGGGAGCAGTCTGGGCCGGCTGGTTAACTGAGAGACAACAGCAAGGACACTGACAGAGTGACAGTGGGAGCAGTCTGGGCCGGCTGGGTAACTGAGAGACAACAGCAAGGTCAGTGACAGAGAGACAGTGGGAGCAGTCTGGGCCGGCTGGGTAACTGAGAGACAACAGCAAGGTCAGTGACAGAGAGACAGTGGGAGCAGTCTGGGCCGGCTGGGTAACTGAGAGACAACAGCAAGGACACTGACAGAGAGACAGTGGGAGCAGTCTGGGCCGGTTGGGTAACTGAGAGACAACAGCAAGGACACTGACAGACTGACAGTGGGAGCAGTCTGGGCCGGCTGGGTAACTGAGATACAACAGCAAGGACAGAGACAGAGTGACAGTGAGAGCAGTCTGGGCCGGCTGGGTAACTGAGATACAACAGCAAGGACAGTGACAGAGTGACAGTGGGAGCAGTCTGGACCGGCTGGGTAACTGGGGGACAACAGCAAGTACACTGACAGAGTGACAGTGGGAGCAGTCTAGGCCGGCTGGGTAACTGAGAGACATCAGCAAGGACACTGACAGAGTCACAGTGGGAGCAATCTGGGCCGGCTGGGTAACTGAGAGACAACAGCAAGGACACTGACAGAGTGACACTGGGAGGAGTCTGGGCCGGCTGGGTAACTGAGAGACAACAGCAAGGACAGTGACAGAGTGACAGTGGGAGCAGTCTGGACCGGCTGGGTAACTGAGAGACAACAGCAAGGACACTGACAGAGTGACAGTGGGAGCAGTCTGGGCCGGCTGGGTAACTGAGAGTCAACAGCAAGGACAGTGACAGAGTGACAGTGGGAGCAGTCTGGGCCGGCTAGGTAACTGAGAGACAACAGCATTGACACTGACATAGGGAAAGTGGTGGGAGCAGTCTGGGCCGGCTGGGTAGCTGATACACAACAGCAAGGACACTGACAGAGTGACAGTGGGAGCAGTCTGGGCCGGCTGGGTAACTGAGAGACAACAGCAAGGACACTGACAGAGTGACAGTGAGAGCAGTCTGGGCCGGCTGGGTAACTGAGAGACAACAGCAAGGACACTGACAGAGTGACAGTGGGAGCAGTCTGGGCCGGCTGGGTAACTGAGAGACAACAGCAAGGACACTGACAGAGTGACAGTGGGAGCAGTCTGGGCCGGCTGGTTAACTGAACAGCAAGGACAGTGACAGAGTGACAGTGGGAGCAGTCTGGGCCGGCTGGGTAACTGAGAGACAACAGCAAGGACAGTGACAGAGTGACAGTGGGAGTAGTCTGGGCCGGCTGGTAACTGAGAGACAACAGCAAAGACAGTGACAGGGTGACAGTGAGAGCAGTCTGGGCCGGCTGGGTAACTGAGAGACAACAGCAAGGACACTGACAGAGTGACAGTGGGAGCAGTCTGGGACGGCTGGTTAACTGAACAGCAAGGACAGTGACAGAGTGACAGTGGGAGCAGTCTGGGCCGGCTGGGTAACTGATAGACTACAGCAAGGACACTGACAGATTGACAGTGGGAGCAGTCTGGGCCGGCTGGGTAACTGAGAGACAACAGCATGGACAGTGACAGAGTGACAGTGGGAGCAGTCTGGGCCGGCTGTGTAACTGAGAGACATCAGCAAGGACACTGACAGAGTGACAGTGGGAGAAGTCTGGGACGGCTGGTTAACTGAACAGCAAAGACAGTGACAGAGTGACAGTGGGAGCAGTCTGGGCCGGCTGGGTAACTGATAGACTACAGCAAGGACACTGACAGAGTGACAGTGGGAGCAGTCTGGGCCGGCTGGGTAACTGAGAGACAACAGCAAGGACAGTGACAGAGTGACAGTGGGAGCAGTCTGGGCCGGCTGGGTAACTGAGAGACAACAGCAAGGACAGTGACAGAGTGACAGTGGGAGCAGTCTGGGCCGGTTGGGTAACTGAGAGACAACAGCAAGGACAGTGACAGAGTGACAGTGGGAGCAGTCTGGGCCTTCTGGGCAACTGAGAGACAACAGCAAGGACACTGACAGAGTGACAGTGGGAGCAATCTGGGCCGGCTGGGTAACTGAGAGACAACAGCAAGGACACTGACAGAGTGACAGTGGGAGCAGTCTGGGCCTTCTGGGCAACTGAGAGACAACAGCAAGGACACTGACAGAGTGACAGTGGGAGCAGTCTGGGCCGGATGGGTAACTGAGAAACAACAGCAAGGACACTGACAGAGTGACAGTGGGAGCAGTCTGGGCCGGCTGGGTAACTGAGAGACAACAGCAAGGACACTGACAGAGTGACAGTGGGAGCAGTCTGGGCCGGCTGGGTAACTGAGAGGCAACAGCAAGGACACTGACAGAGTGACTGTGAGAGCAGTCTGGGCCGGCTGGGTAACTGAGAGAAAACAGCAAGGACACTGATAGAGTGACAGTGGGAGCAGTCTGGGCCGGCTGGGTAACTGAGAGACAACAGCAAGGACACTGACAGAGTGACAGTGGGAGCAGTCTGGGCCGGCTGGGTAACTGAGAGACAACAGCAAGGACAGTGACAGAGTGACAGCGGGAGCAGTCTGGGTCGGCTGGGTAACTGAGAGACAACAGCAAGGACACTGACAGAGTGACAGTGGGAGCAGTCTGGGCCGGCTGGGTAACTGAGAGACAACAGCAAGGACAGTGACAGAGTGACAGTGGGAGCAGTCTGGGCCGGCTGGGTAACTGAGAGACAACAGCAAGGACACTGACAGAGTGACAGTGGGAGCAGACTGGGCCGGCTGGGTAACTGAGAGACAACAGCAAGGACACTGACAGAGTGACAGTGGGAGCAGTCTGGGACGGCTGGTTAACTGAACAGCAAGGACAGTGACAGAGTGACAGTGGGAGCAGTCTGGGCCGGCTGGGTAACTGATAGACTACAGCAAGGACACTGACAGATTGACAGTGGGAGCAGTCTGGGCCGGCTGGGTAACTGAGAGACAACAGCATGGACAGTGACAGAGTGACAGTGGGAGCAGTCTGGGCCGGCTGTGTAACTGAGAGACATCAGCAAGGACACTGACAGAGTAACAGTGGGAGCAGTCTGGGACGGCTGGTTAACTGAACAGCAAGGACAGTGACAGAGTGACAGTGGGAGCAGTCTGGGCCGGCTGGGTAACTGATAGACTACAGCAAGGACACTGACAGAGTGACAGTGGGAGCAGTCTGGGCCGGCTGGGTAACTGAGAGACAACAGCAAGGACAGTGACAGAGTGACAGTGGGAGCAGTCTGGGCCGGCTGGGTAACTGAGAGACAACAGCAAGGACAGTGACAGAGTGACAGTGGGAGCAGTCTGGGCCGGTTGGGTAACTGAGAGACAACAGCAAGGACAGTGACAGAGTGACAGTGGGAGCAGTCTGGGCCTTCTGGGCAACTGAGAGACAACAGCAAGGACACTGACAGAGTGACAGTGGGAGCAATCTGGGCCGGCTGGGTAACTGAGAGACAACAGCAAGGACACTGACAGAGTGACAGTGGGAGCAGTCTGGGCCTTCTGGGCAACTGAGAGACAACAGCAAGGACACTGACAGAGTGACAGTGGGAGCAGTCTGGGCCGGATGGGTAACTGAGAAACAACAGCAAGGACACTGACAGAGTGACAGTGGGAGCAGTCTGGGCCGGCTGGGTAACTGAGAGACAACAGCAAGGACACTGACAGAGTGACAGTGGGAGCAGTCTGGGCCGGCTGGGTAACTGAGAGGCAACAGCAAGGACACTGACAGAGTGACTGTGAGAGCAGTCTGGGCCGGCTGGGTAACTGAGAGAAAACAGCAAGGACACTGATAGAGTGACAGTGGGAGCAGTCTGGGCCGGCTGGGTAACTGAGAGACAACAGCAAGGACACTGACAGAGTGACAGTGGGAGCAGTCTGGGCCGGCTGGGTAACTGAGAGACAACAGCAAGGACAGTGACAGAGTGACAGCGGGAGCAGTCTGGGCCGGCTGGGTAACTGAGAGAAAACAGCAAGGACACTGACAGAGTGACAGTGGGAGCAGTCTGGGCCGGCTGGGTAACTGAGAGACAACAGCAAGGACAGTGACAGAGTGACAGTGGGAGCAGTCTGGGCCGGCTGGGTAACTGAGAGACAACAGCAAGGACACTGACAGAGTGACAGTGGGAGCAGACTGGGCCGGCTGGGTAACTGAGAGACAACAGCAAGGACACTGACAGAGTGACAGTGGGAGCAGACTGGGCCGGCTGGGTAACTGAGAGACAACAGCAAGGACACTGACAGAGTGACAGTGGTGTGAGCAGTCTGGGCCGGCTGGGTAACTGAGAGACAACAGCAAGGACACTGACAGAGTGACAGTGGGAGCAGACTGGGCCGGCTGGGTAACTGAGAGACAACAGCAAGGACAGTGACAAAGTGACAGTGGGAGTAGTCTGGGCCGGCTGGGTAACTGAGAGACAGCAGCAAGGACACTGACAGAGTGACAGTGGGAGCAGTCTGGGGCGGCTGGGTAACTGAGATACAACAGCAAGGACACTGAAAGAGTGACAGTGGGAGCAGTCTGAGCCGGCTGTGTAACTGAGAGACAACAGCAAGGACACTGACAGAGTGACAGTGGGAGCAGTCTTGGCCGGCTGGGTAACTGAGAGACAACAGCAAGGACACTGACAGAGTGACAGTGGGAGCAGTCTGGGCCGGCTGGGTAACTGAGAGACAACAGCAAGGACACTGACAGAGTGACAGTGGGAGCAGTCTGGGCCGTCTGGGTAACTGAGAAACAACAGCAAGGACACTGACAGAGTGACAGTGGGAGCAGTCTGGGCCGTCTGGGTAACTGAGAGACAACAGCAAGGACACTGACAGAGTGACAGTGGGAGCAGTCTGGGCCGGCTGGTAACTGAGAGACAACAGCAAGGAGACTGGCAGAGTGACAGTGGGAGCAGTCTGGGCCGGCTGGGTAACTGAGAGACAACAGCAAGGACACTGACAGAGTGACTGTGGGAGCTGTCTGGGCCGGCTGGGTAACTGAGAGACAACAGCAAGGACAGTGACAGAGTGACAGTGGGAGCAGTCTGGGCCGGCTGGTAACTGAGAGACAACAGCAAGGAGACTGGCAGAGTGACAGTGGGAGCAGTCTGGGCCGGCTGGGTAACTGAGAGACAACAGCAAGGACACTGACAGAGTGACTGTGGGAGCTGTCTGGGCCGGCTGGGTAACTGAGAGACAACAGCAAGGACAGTGACAGAGTGACAGTGGGAGCAGTCTGGGCCGGCTGGGTAATTGAGAGACAACAGCAAGGACACTGACAGAGTGACAGTGGAAGCAGTCTGGGCCGGCTGGGTAACTGGGGGACAACAGCAAGGACAGTGACAGAGTGACAGTGGGAGCAGTCTGGGCCGGCTGGGTAACTGGGGGACAACAGCAAGGACACTGACAGAGTGACAGTGGGAGCAGGCTGGGCCGGCTGGGTAACTGAGAGACAACGGCAAGGACACTGACAGAGTGACAGTGGGAGCAGTCTGGGCCGGCAGGGTAACAGAGAGTCAACCGCAAGGTCACTGACAGAGAGACAGTGGGAGCAGTCTGGGCCGGCTTGGTAACTGAGAGACAACAGCGTTGACACTGACATAGGGAAAGTGGGGGGAGCAGTCTGGGCCGGCTGGGTAACTGAGACACAACAGCAAGGACACTGACAGAGTGACAGTGGGAGCAGTCTGGGCCGGCTGGGTAACTGAGAGACAACAGCAAGATCACTGACAGAGTGACAGTGGGAGCAGTCTGGGCCGGCTGGGTAACTGGGGGACAACAGCAATGACAGTGACAGAGTGACAGTGGGAGCAGTCTGGGCCGGCTGGGTAACTGGGGGACAACAGCAAGTACACTGACAGAGTGACAGTGGGAGCAGTCTAGGCCGGCTGGGTAACTGAGAGACAACAGCAAGGACACTGACAGAGTCACAGTGGGAGCAATCTGGGCCGTCTGGGTAACTGAGAGACAACAGCAAGGACACTGACAGAGTGACAGTGGGGGCAGTCTGGGCCGGCTTGGTAACTGAGAGACAACAGCAAGGACACTGACAGAGTGACAGTGGGAGCAGTCTGGGCCGGCTGGGTAACTGAGAGACAACAGCAAGGACACTGACAGAGTGACAGTGGGAGCAGTCTGGGCCGGCTGGGTAACTGAGAGACAACAGCAAGGACACTGACAGAGTGACAGTGGGAGCAGTCTGGGCCGGCTGGGTAACTGAGAGACAACAGCAAGGACAGTGACAGAGTGACAATGGGAGTAGTCTGGGCCGGCTGGGTAACTGAGACACAACAGCAAGGACAGTGACAGAGTGACAATGGGAGTAGTCTGGGCCGGCTGGATAACTGAGAGACAACAGCAAGGACACTGAGAGGGTGACAGTGGGAGCAGTCTGGGCCGGCTGGGTAACTGAGAGACAACAGCAAGGACACTGACAGAGTGACAGTGGGAGCAGTCTGGGCAGGATGGGTAACTGAGAAACAACAGCAAGGACAGTGACAGAGTGACAGTGGGAGCAGTCTGGGCCGGCTGGGTAACTGAGAGACAACAGCAAGGACACTGACAGAGTGACAGTGGGAGCAGTCTGGGCCGGCTGGGTAACTGAGAGGCAACAGCAAGGACACTGACAGAGTGACAGTGAGAGTAGTCTGGGCCGGCTGGGTAACTGAGAGAAAACAGCAAGGACACTGATAGAGTGACAGTGGGAGCAGTCTGGGCCGGCTGGGTAACTGAGAGACAACAGCAAGGACACTGACAGAGTGACAGTGGGAACAGTCTGGGCCGGCTGGGTAACTGAGAGACAACAGCAAGGACAGTGACAGAGTGACAGCGGGAGCAGTCTGGGCCGGCTGGGTAACTGAGAGACAACAGCAAGGACACTGACAGAGTGACAGTGGGAGCAGTCTGGGCCGGCTGGGTAACTGAGAGACAACAGCAAGGACAGTGACAGAGTGACAGTGGGAGCAGTCTGGGCCGGCTGGGTAACTGAGAGACAACAGCAAGGACACTGACAGAGTGACATTGGGAGCAGACTGGGCCGGCTGGGTAACTGAGAGACAACAGCAAGGACACTGACAGAGTGACAGTGGGAGCAGACTGGGCCGGCTGGGTAACTGAGAGACAACAGCAAGGACACTGACAGAGTGACAGTGGTGTGAGCAGTCTGGGCCGGCTGGGTAACTGAGAGACAACAGCAAGGACACTGACAGAGTGACAGTGGGAGCAGACTGGGCCGGCTGGGTAACTGAGAGACAACAGCAAGGACAGTGACAGAGTGACAGTGGGAGTAGTCTGGGCCGGCTGGGTAACTGAGAGACAGCAGCAAGGACACTGACAGAGTGACAGTGGGAGCAGTCTGGGGCGGCTGGGTAACTGAGATACAACAGCAAGGACACTGAAAGAGTGACAGTGGGAGCAGTCTGAGCCGGCTGTGTAACTGAGAGACAACAGCAAGGACACTGACAGAGTGACAGTGGGAGCAGTCTTGGCCGGCTGGGTAACTGAGAGACAACAGCAAGGACACTGACAGAGTGACAGTGGGAGCAGTCTGGGCCGGCTGGGTAACTGAGAGACAACAGCAAGGACACTGACAGAGTGACAGTGGGAGCAGTCTGGGCCGTCTGGGTAACTGAGAAACAACAGCAAGGACACTGACAGAGTGACAGTGGGAGCAGTCTGGGCCGTCTGGGTAACTGAGAGACAACAGCAAGGACAGTGACAGAGTGACAGTGGGAGCAGTCTGGGCCGGCTGGTAACTGAGAGACAACAGCAAGGAGACTGGCAGAGTGACAGTGGGAGCAGTCTGGGCCTGCTGGGTAACTGAGAGACAACAGCAAGGACACTGACAGAGTGACTGTGGGAGCTGTCTGGGCCGGCTGGGTAACTGAGAGACAACAGCAAGGACAGTGACAGAGTGACAGTGGGAGCAGTCTGGGCCGGCTGGTAACTGAGAGACAACAGCAAGGAGACTGGCAGAGTGACAGTGGGAGCAGTCTGGGCCGGCTGGGTAACTGAGAGACAACAGCAAGGACACTGACAGAGTGACTGTGGGAGCTGTCTGGGCCGGCTGGGTAACTGAGAGACAACAGCAAGGACATTGACAGAGTGACAGTGGGAGCAGTCTGGGCCGGCTGGGTAACTGAGAGACAACGGCAAGGACACTGACAGAGTGACAGTGGGAGCAGTCTAGGCCGGCTGGGTAACTGAGAGACAACAGCAAGGACACTGACAGAGTCACAGTGGGAGCAATCTGGGCCGTCTGGGTAACTGAGAGACAAGAGCAAGGACACTGACAAAGTGACAGTGGGAGCAGTCTGGGCCGGCAGGGTAACAGAGAGTCAACTGCAAGGTCACTGACAGAGTGACAGTGGGAGCAGTCTGGGCCGGCTTGGTAACTGAGAGACAACAGCGTTGACACTGACATAGGGAAAGTGGGGGGAGCAGTCTGGGCCGGCTGGGTAACTGAGACACAACAGCAAGGACACTGACAGAGTCACAGTGGGAGCAGTCTGGGCCGGCTTGGTAACTGAGAGACAACAGCAAGGACACTGACAGAGTGACAGTGGGAGCAGTCTGGGCCGGCTGGGTAACTGAGAGACAACAGCAAGGACACTAACAGAGTGACAGTGGGAGCAGTCTGGGCCGGCTGGGTAACTGAGAGACAACAGCAAGGACACTGACAGAGTGACAGTGGGAGCAGTCTGGGCCGGCTGGGTAACTGAGAGACAACAGCAAGTACAGTGACAGAGTGACAATGGGAGTAGTCTGGGCCGGCTGGGTAACTGAGACACAACAGCAAGGACAGTGACAGAGTGACAATGGGAGTAGTCTGGGCCGGCTGGGTAACTGAGAGACAACAGCAAGGACACTGAGAGGGTGACAGTGGGAGCAGTCTGGGCCGGCGAGGTAACTGAGAGACAACAGCAAGGACACTGACAGAGTGACAGTGGGAGCAGTCTGGGACGGCAGGGTAACTGAGAGACAACAGCAAGGACAGTGACAGAGTGACAGTGGGAGCAGTCTGGGCCGGCTGGGTAACTGAGAGACAACAGCAAGGACACTGACAGAGTGACAGTGGGAGCAGTATGGGCCGGCTGGGTAACTGAGAGACAACAGCAAGGACACTGACAGAGTGACAGTGGGAGCAGTCTGGGCCGGCTGGATAACTGAGAGACAACAGCAAGGACACTGACAGAGTGACAGTGGGAGCAGTCTGGGCCGGCTGTGTAACTGAGAGACAACAGCAAGGACTCTGACAGAGAGACAGTGGGAGCAGTGTGGGCCGGCTGGGTAACTGAGAGACAACAGCAAGGACAGTGACAGAGTGACAGTGGGAGCAGTCTGGGCCGGCTGGGTAACTGAGAGACAACAGCAAGGACACTGACAGAGTGACAGTGGGAGCAGTCTGGGCCGGCTGGGTAACTGAGAGAAAACAGCAAGGACAGTGACAGAGTGACAGTGGGAGCAGTCTGGGCCGGCTGGGTAACTGAGAGACAACAGCAAGGACAGTGACAGAGTGACAGTGGGAGTAGTCTGGGCCGGCTGGGTAACTGAGAGACAACAGCAAGGACACTGGCAGAGTGACAGTGGGAGCAGTCTGGGCCGGCTGGGTAACTGAGAGACAACAGCAAGAACACTGACAGGGTGACAGTGGGAGCAGTGTGGGCCGGCTGGGTAACTGAGAGACAACAGCAAGGACACTGGCAGAGTGACAGTGGGAGCAGTCTGGGCCGGCTGGGTAACTGAGAGACAACAGCAAGGACACTGACAGGGTGACAGTGGGAGCAGTGTGGGCCGGCTGGGTAACTGAGAGACAACAGCAAGGACCCTGACAGAGTGACAGTGGGAGTCGTCTGGGCCGGCTGGGTAACTGAGAGACAACAGCAAGGTCGCTGACAGAGTGACAGTGGGAGCAGTCTGGGCCGGCTGGGTAACTGAGAGAAAACAGCAAGGACACTGACAGAGTGACAGTGGGAGCAGTCTGGGCCGGCTGGGTAACTGAGAGAAAACAGCAAGGACACTGACAGAGTGACAGTGGGAGTAGTCTGGGCCGGCTGGTAACTGAGAGACAACAGCAAGGACACTGACAGAATGACAGTGGGAGCAGTCTGGGCCGGCTGGGTAACTGAGAGACAACAGCAAGGACACTGACAGAGTGACAGTGGGAGCAGTCTGGGCCGGCTGGGTAACTGAGAGTCAACAGCAAGGAAAGTGACAGAGTGACAGTGGGAGCAGTCTGGGCCGGCTGGGTAACTGAGAGACAACAGCAAGGACACTGACAGAGTGACAGTGGGAGCAGTCTGGGCCGGCTGGGTAACTGAGAGACAACAGCAAGGACAGTGACAGAGTGACAGTGGGAGCAGTCTGGGCCGGCTGGGTAACTGAGAGACAACAGCAAGGACACTGACAGAGTGACAGTGGGAGCAGTCTGGGCCGGCTGGGTAACTGAGAGACAACAGCAAGGTCAGTGACAGAGTGACAGTGGGAGCAGTCTGGGCCGGCTGGGTAACTGAGAGTCAACAGCAAGGACACTGACAGAGAGACAGTGGGATCAGTCTGGGCCGGTTGGGTAACTGAGAGACAACAGCAAGGACACTGGTAGAGTGACAGTGGGAGCAGTCTGTGCCGGCTGGGTAACTGAGATACAACAGCAAGGACAGAGACAGAGTGACAGTGAGAGCAGTCTGGGCCGGCTGGGTAACTGAGATACAACAGCAAGGACAGTGACAGAGTGACAGTGGGAGCAGTCTGGACCGGCTGGGTAACTGGGGGACAACAGCAAGTACACTGACAGAGTGACAGTGGGAGCAGTCTAGGCCGGCTGGGTAACTGAGAGACATCAGCAAGGACACTGACAGAGTCACAGTGGGAGCCATCTGGGCCGGCTGGGTAACTGAGAGACAACAGCAAGGACACTGACAGAGTGACACTGGGAGGAGTCTGGGCCGGCTGGGTAACTGAGAGACAACAGCAAGGACACTGACAGAGTGACAGTGGGAGCAGTCTGGGCCGGCTGGGTAACTGAGAGTCAACAGCAAGGAAAGTGACAGAGTGACAGTGGGAGCAGTCTGGGCCGGCTAGGTAACTGAGAGACAACAGCATTGACACTGACATAGGGAAAGTGGTGGGAGCAGTCTGGGCCGGCTGGGTAGCTGATACACAACAGCAAGGACTCTGACAGAGTGACAGTGGGAGCAGTCTGGGCCGGCTGGGTAACTGAGAGACAACAGCAAGGACACTGACAGAGTGACAGTGAGAGCAGTCTGGGCCGGCTGGGTAACTGAGAGACAACAGCAAGTACACTGACAGAGTGACAGTGGGAGCAGTCTGGGCCGGCTGGGTAACTGAGAGACAACAGCAAGGACACTGACAGAGTGACAGTGGGAGCAGTCTGGGCAGGCTGGGTAACTGAGAGACAACAGCAAGGACACTGACAGAGTGACAGTGGGAGCAGTCTGGGCCGGCTGTGTAACTGAGAGACAACAGCAAGGACAGTGACAGAGTGACAGTGGGAGCAGTCTGGGCCGGCTGGGTAACTGAGAGACAACAGCAAGGACACTGACAGAGTGACAGTGGGAGCAGTCTGGGCCGGCTGGGTAACTGAGAGAAAACAGCAAGGACAGTGACAGAGTGACAGTGGGAGCAGTCTGGGCCGGCTGGGTAACTGAGAGACAACAGCAAGGACAGTGACAGAGTGACAGTGGGAGTAGTCTGGGCCGGCTGGGTAACTGAGAGACAACAGCAAGGACACTGACAGAGTGACAGTGGGAGCAGTCTGGGCCGGCTGGGTAACTGAGAGACAACAGCAAGGACACTGACAGGGTGACAGTGGGAGCAGTGTGGGCCGGCTGGGTAACTGAGAGACAACAGCAAGGACCCTGACAGAGTGACAGTGGGAGCAGACTGGGACGGCTGGTTAACTGAGAGACAACAGCAAGGACAGTGACAGAGTGACAGTGGGAGTCGTCTGGGCCGGCTGGGTAACTGAGAGACAACAGCAAGGACGCTGACAGAGTGACAGTGGGAGCAGTCTGGGCCGGCTGGGTAACTGAGAGAAAACAGCAAGGACACTGACAGAGTGACAGTGGGAGCAGTCTGGGCCGGCTGGGTAACTGAGAGAAAACAGCAAGGACACTGACAGAGTGACAGTGGGAGTAGTCTGGGCCGGCTGGTAACTGAGAGACAACAGCAAGGACACTGACAGAGTGACAGTGGGAGGAGTCTGGGCCGGCTGGGTAACTGAGAGACAACAGCAAGGACACTGACAGAGTGACAGTGGGAGCAGTCTGGGCCGGCTGGGTAACTGAGAGACAACAGCAAGGACACTGACAGAGTGACAGTGGGAGCAGTCTGGGCCGGCTGGGTAACTGAGAGTCAACATCAAGGAAACTGACAGAGAGACTGTGGGAGCAGTCTGGGCCGGTTGGGTAACTGAGAGACAACAGCAAGGACACTGACATAGGGAAAGTGGTGGGAGCAGTCTGGGCCGGCTGGGTAGCTGATACACAACAGCAAGGACTCTGACAGAGTGACAGTGGGAGCAGTCTGGGCCGGCTGGGTAACTGAGAGACAACAGCAAGGACACTGACAGAGTGACAGTGAGAGCAGTCTGGGCCGGCTGGGTAACTGAGAGACAACAGCAAGTACACTGACAGAGTGACAGTGGGAGCAGTCTGGGCCGGCTGGGTAACTGAGAGACAACAGCAAGGACACTGACAGAGTGACAGTGGGAGCAGTCTGGGCAGGCTGGGTAACTGAGAGACAACAGCAAGGACACTGACAGAGTGACAGTGGGAGCAGTCTGGGCCGGCTGTGTAACTGAGAGACAACAGCAAGGACAGTGACAGAGTGACAGTGGGAGCAGTCTGGGCCGGCTGGGTAACTGAGAGACAACAGCAAGGACACTGACAGAGTGACAGTGGGAGCAGTCTGGGCCGGCTGGGTAACTGAGAGAAAACAGCAAGGACAGTGACAGAGTGACAGTGGGAGCAGTCTGGGCCGGCTGGGTAACTGAGAGACAACAGCAAGGACAGTGACAGAGTGACAGTGGGAGTAGTCTGGGCCGGCTGGGTAACTGAGAGACAACAGCAAGGACACTGACAGAGTGACAGTGGGAGCAGTCTGGGCCGGCTGGGTAACTGAGAGACAACAGCAAGGACACTGACAGGGTGACAGTGGGAGCAGTGTGGGCCGGCTGGGTAACTGAGAGACAACAGCAAGGACCCTGACAGAGTGACAGTGGGAGCAGACTGGGACGGCTGGTTAACTGAGAGACAACAGCAAGGACAGTGACAGAGTGACAGTGGGAGTCGTCTGGGCCGGCTGGGTAACTGAGAGACAACAGCAAGGACGCTGACAGAGTGACAGTGGGAGCAGTCTGGGCCGGCTGGGTAACTGAGAGAAAACAGCAAGGACACTGACAGAGTGACAGTGGGAGCAGTCTGGGCCGGCTGGGTAACTGAGAGAAAACAGCAAGGACACTGACAGAGTGACAGTGGGAGTAGTCTGGGCCGGCTGGTAACTGAGAGACAACAGCAAGGACACTGACAGAGTGACAGTGGGAGGAGTCTGGGCCGGCTGGGTAACTGAGAGACAACAGCAAGGACACTGACAGAGTGACAGTGGGAGCAGTCTGGGCCGGCTGGGTAACTGAGAGACAACAGCAAGGACACTGACAGAGTGACAGTGGGAGCAGTCTGGGCCGGCTGGGTAACTGAGAGTCAACATCAAGGAAACTGACAGAGAGACTGTGGGAGCAGTCTGGGCCGGTTGGGTAACTGAGAGACAACAGCAAGGACACTGACATAGGGAAAGTGGTGGGAGCAGTCTGGGCCGGCTGGGTAACTGAGAGACAACAGCTAGGTCAGTGACAGAGTGACAGTGGGAGCAGTCTGGGCCGGCTGGGTAACTGGGGGACAACAGCAAGTACACTGACAGAGTGACAGTGGGAGCAGTCTAGGCCGGCTGGGTAACTGAGAGACATCAGCAAGGACACTGACAGAGTCACAGTGGGAGCAATCTGGGGCGGCTGGGTAACTGAGAGACAACAGCAAGGACACTGACAGAGTGACAGTGGGAGCAGTCTGGGCCGGCTGGGTAACTGAGAGACAACAGCAAGGACACTGACAGAGTGACAGTGGGAGCAGTCTGGGCCGACTGGGTAACTGAGAGTCAACATCAAGGAAAGTGACAGAGTGACAGTGGGAGCAGTCTGGGCCGGCTAGGTAACTGAGAGACAACAGCATTGACACTGACATAGGGAAAGTGGTGGGAGCAGTCTGGGCCGGCTGGGTAGCTGATACACAACAGCAAGGACACTGACAGAGTGACAGTGGGAGCAGTCTGGGCCGGCTGGGTAACTGAGAGACAACAGCAAGGACACTGACAGAGTGACAGTGAGAGCAGTCTGGGCCGGCTGGGTAACTGAGAGACAACAGCAAGTACACTGACAGAGTGACAGTGGGAGCAGTCTGGGCCGGCTGGGTAACTGAGAGACAACAGCAAGGACACTGACAGAGTGACAGTGGGAGCAGTCTGGGCCGGCTGGGTAACTGAGAGACAACAGCAAGGACACTGAAAGAGTGACAGTGGGAGCAGTCTGGGCCGGCTAGGTAACTGAGAGACAACAGCATTGACACTGACATAGGGAAAGTGGTGGGAGCAGTCTGGGCCGGCTGGGTAGCTGATACACAACAGCAAGGACACTGACAGAGTGACAGTGGGAGCAGTCTGGGCCGGCTGGGTAACTGAGAGACAACAGCAAGGACACTGACAGAGTGACAGTGAGAGCAGTCTGGGCCGGCTGGGTAACTGAGAGACAACAGCAAGTACACTGACAGAGTGACAGTGGGAGCAGTCTGGGCCGGCTGGGTAACTGAGAGACAACAGCAAGGACACTGACAGAGTGACAGTGGGAGCAGTCTGGGCAGGCTGGGTAACTGAGAGACAACAGCAAGGACACTGACAGAGTGACAGTGGGAGCAGTCTGGGCCGGCTGTGTAACTGAGAGACAACAGCAAGGACAGTGACAGAGTGACAGTGGGAGCAGTCTGGGCCGGCTGGGTAACTGAGAGACAACAGCAAGGACACTGACAGAGTGACAGTGGGAGCAGTCTGGGCCGGCTGGGTAACTGAGAGAAAACAGCAAGGACAGTGACAGAGTGACAGTGGGAGCAGTCTGGGCCGGCTGGGTAACTGAGAGACAACAGCAAGGACAGTGACAGAGTGACAGTGGGAGTAGTCTGGGCCGGCTGGGTAACTGAGAGACAACAGCAAGGACACTGACAGAGTGACAGTGGGAGCAGTCTGGGCCGGCTGGGTAACTGAGAGACAACAGCAAGGACACTGACAGGGTGACAGTGGGAGCAGTGTGGGCCGGCTGGGTAACTGAGAGACAACAGCAAGGACCCTGACAGAGTGACAGTGGGAGCAGTCTGGGACGGCTGGTTAACTGAGAGACAACAGCAAGGACAGTGACAGAGTGACAGTGGGAGTCGTCTGGGCCGGCTGGGTAACTGAGAGACAACAGCAAGGACGCTGACAGAGTGACAGTGGGAGCAGTCTGGGCCGGCTGGGTAACTGAGAGAAAACAGCAAGGACACTGACAGAGTGACAGTGGGAGCAGTCTGGGCCGGCTGGGTAACTGAGAGAAAACAGCAAGGACACTGACAGAGTGACAGTGGGAGTAGTCTGGGCCGGCTGGTAACTGAGAGACAACAGCAAGGACACTGACAGAGTGACAGTGGGAGCAGTCTGGGCCAGCTGGGTAACTGAGAGACAACAGCAAGGACAGTGACAGAGTGACAGTGGGAGCAGTCTGGGCCGACTGGGTAACTGAGAGACAACAGCAAGGACACTGACAGAGTGACAGTGGGAGCAGTCTGGGCCGGCTGGGTAACTGAGAGACAACAGCAAGGACACTGACAGAGTGACAGTGGGAGCAGTCTGGGCCGGCTGGGTAACTGAGAGACAACAGCAAGGACAGTGACAGAGTGACAGTGGGAGCAGTCTGGGCCGGCTGGGTAACTGAGAGACAACAGCAAGGACACTGACAGAGTGACAGTGGGAGCAGTCTGGGCCGGCTGGGTAACTGAGAGACAACAGCTAGGTCAGTGACAGAGTGACAGTGGGGGCAGTCTGGGCCGGCTGGGTAACTGAGAGACAACAGCAAGGACACTGACAGAGTGACAGTGAGAGCAGTCTGGGCCGGCTGGGTAACTGAGAGACAACAGCAAGGACACTGACAGAGAGACTGTGGGAGCAGTCTGGGCCGGTTGGGTAACTGAGAGACAACAGCAAGGACACTGGTAGAGTGACAGTGGGAGCAGTCTGGGCCGGCTGTGTAACTGAGATACAACAGCAAGGACAGAGACAGAGTGACAGTGAGAGCAGTCTGGGCCGGCTGGGTAACTGAGATACAACAGCAAGGACAGTGACAGAGTGACAGTGGGAGCAGTCTGGACCGGCTGGGTAACTGGGGGACAACAGCAAGTACACTGACAGAGTGACAGTGGGAGCAGTCTAGGCCGGCTGGGTAACTGAGAGACATCAGCAAGGACACTGACAGAGTCACAGTGGGAGCAATCTGGGCCGGCTGGGTAGCTGATACACAACAGCAAGGACACTGACAGAGTGACAGTGGGAGCAGTCTGGGCCGGCTGGGTAACTGAGAGACAACAGCAAGGACACTGACAGAGTGACAGTGAGAGCAGTCTGGGCCGGCTGGGTAACTGAGAGACAACAGCAAGTACACTGACAGAGTGACAGTGGGAGCAGTCTGGGCCGGCTGGGTAACTGAGAGACAACAGCAAGGACACTGACAGAGTGACAGTGGGAGCAGTCTGGGCCGGCTGGGTAACTGAGAGACAACAGCAAGGACACTGACAGAGTGACAGTGGGAGCAGTCTGGGCCGGCTGTGTAACTGAGAGACAACAGCAAGGACTCTGACAGAGTGACAGTGGGAGCAGTGTGGGCCGGCTGGGTAACTGAGAGACAACAGCAAGGACAGTGACAGAGTGACAGTGGGAGCAGTCTGGGCCGGCTGGGTAAGTGAGAGACAACAGCAAGGACACTGACAGCGTGACTGTGGGAGCAGTCTGGGCCGGCTGGGTAACTGAGAGAAAACAGCAAGGACAGTGACAGAGTGACAGTGGGAGCAGTCTGGGCCGGCTGGGTAACTGAGAGACAACAGCAAGGACTCTGACAGAGAGACAGTGGGAGCAGTGTGGGCCGGCTGGGTAACTGAGAGACAACAGCAAGGACAGTGACAGAGTGACAGTGGGAGCAGTCTGGGCCGGCTGGGTAAGTGAGAGACAACAGCAAGGACACTGACAGAGTGACTGTGGGAGCAGTCTGGGCCGGCTGGGTAACTGAGAGAAAACAGCAAGGACAGTGACAGAGTGACAGTGGGAGCAGTCTGGGCCGGCTGGGTAACTGAGAGACAACAGAAAGGACACTGACAGAGTGACAGTGGGAGCAGTCTGGGCCGGCTGGGTAACTGAGAGAAAACAGCAAGGACAGTGACAGAGTGACAGTGGGAGCAGTCTGGGCCGGCTGGGTAACTGAGAGACAACAGCAAGGACACTGACAGAGTGACAGTGGGAGTAGTCTGGGCCGGCTGGTAACTGAGAGACAACAGCAAAGACAGTGACAGGGTGACAGTGAGAGCAGTCTGGGCCGGCTGGGTAACTGAGAGACAACAGCAAGGACACTGACAGAGTGACAGTGGGAGCAGTCTGGGACGGCTGGTTAACTGAACAGCAAGGACAGTGACAGAGTGACAGTGGGAGCAGTCTGGGCCGGCTGGGTAACTGATAGACAACAGCAAGGACACTGACAGAGTGACAGTGGGAGCAGTGAGGGCCGGCTGGGTAACTGAGAAACAACAGCAAGGACACTGACAGAGTGACAGTGGGAGCAGTCTGGGCCGGCTGGGTAACTGATAGACAACAGCAAGGATACTGACAGAGTGACAGTGGGAGCAGTCTGGGCCGGCTGGGTAACTGAGAGACAACAGCAAGGACAGTGACAGAGTGACAGTGGGAGCAGTCTGGGCCGGCTGGGTAACTGAGAGACAACAGCAAGGACACTGTCAGAGTGACAGTGGGATCCGTCTGGGCCGGCTGGGTAACTGAGAGACAACAGCAAGGACACTGACAGAGTGACAGTGGGAGCAGTCTGGGCCGGCTGGTAACTGAGAGACAACAGCAAGGACACTGACAGAGTGACAGTGGGAGCAGTCTGGGCCGGCTGGGTAACTGAGATACAACAGCAAGGACAGAGACAGAGTGACAGTGAGAGCAGTCTGGGCCGGCTGGGTAACTGAGATACAACAGCAAGGACAGTGACAGAGTGACAGTGGGAGCAGTGTGGACCGGCTGGGTAACTGGGGGACAACTGCAAGTACACTGA
Source organism: Scyliorhinus torazame (assembly GCF_047496885.1). Taxonomy (NCBI): domain Eukaryota; kingdom Metazoa; phylum Chordata; class Chondrichthyes; order Carcharhiniformes; family Scyliorhinidae; genus Scyliorhinus; species Scyliorhinus torazame. The sequence continues at coordinate 348,929 of NW_027307829.1, forward strand.
CAGAGTGACAGTGGGAGCAGTCTAGGCCGGCTGGGTAACTGAGAGACATCAGCAAGGACACTGACAGAGTCACAGTGGGAGCAATCTGGGCCGGCTGGGTAACTGAGAGACAACAGCAAGGACACTGACAGAGTGACAGTGGGTGGAGTCTGGGCCGGCTGGGTAACTGAGAGTCAACAGCAAGGACAGTGACAGAGTGACAGTGGGAGCAGTCTGGGCCGGCTAGGTAACTGAAAGACAACAGCATTGACACTGACAGAGTGACAGTGGGAGCAGTCTGGGCCGGCTGGGTAACTGAGAGACAACAGCAAGGACACTGACAGAGTGACAGTGGGAGCAGTCTGGGCCGGCTGGGTAACTGAGAGACAACAGCAAGGACACTGACAGAGTGACAGTGGGAGCAGTCTGGGCCGGCTGGGTAACTGAGAGACAACAGCAAGGACACTGACAGAGTGACTGTGGGAGCAGTCTGGGCCGGCTGGGTAACTGAGAGACAACAGCAAGGGCAGTGACAGAGTGACAGTGGTGGGAGCAGTCTGGGCCGGCTGGTAACTGAGAGACAACAGCAAGGACAGTGACAGAGTGACAGCGGGAGCAGTCTGTACCGGCTGGGTAACTGAGAGACAACAGCAAGGACACTGACAGAGTGACAGTGGGAGCAGTCTGGGCCGGCTGGGTAACTGAGAGACAACAGCAAGGACACTGACAGAGTGACAGTGGGAGCAGTCTGGGCCGGCTGGTAACTGAGAGACAACAGCAAGGACACTGACAGAGTGACAGTGGGAGCAGTCTGGGCCGGCTGGGTAACTGAGAGACAACAGCAAGGACAGTGACAGAGTGACAGTGGGAGCAGTCTGGGCCGGCTGGGTAACTGAGAGACAACAGCAAGGACACTGACAGAGTGACAGTGGAAGCAGTCTGGGCCGGCTGGGTAACTGGGGGACAACAGCAAGGACACTGACAGAGTGACAGTGGGAGCAGTCTGGGCCGGCTGGGTAACTGAGAGACAACGGCAAGGACACTGACAGAGTGACAGTGGGAGCAGTCTAGGCCGGCTGGGTAACTGAGAGACAACAGCAAGGACACTGACAGAGTGACAGTGGGAGCAATCTGGGCCGTCTGGGTAACTGAGAGACAAGAGCAAGGACACTGACAAAGTGACAGTGGGAGCAGTCTGGGCCGGCAGGGTAACAGAGAGTCAACCGCAAGGTCACTGACAGAGTGACAGTGGGAGCAGTCTGGGCCGGCTTGGTAACTGAGAGACAACAGCGTTGACACTGACATAGGGAAAGTGGGGGGAGCAGTCTGGGCCGGCTGGGTAACTGAGACACAACAGCAAGGTCACTGACAGAGTGACAGTGGGAGCAGTCTGGGCCGGCTGGGTAACTGAGAGACAACAGCAAGGTCACTGACAGAGTGACAGTGGGAGCAGTCTGGGCCGGCTGGGTAACTGGGGGACAACAGCAATGACAGTGACAGAGTGACAGTGGGAGCAGTCTGGGCCGGCTGGGTAACTGGGGGACAACAGCAAGTACACTGACAGAGTGACAGTGGGAGCAGTCTAGGCCGGCTGGGTAACTGAGAGACAACAGCAAGGACACTGACAGAGTCACAGTGGGAGCAATCTGGGCCGTCTGGGTAACTGAGAGACAACAGCAAGGATACTGACAGAGTGACAGTGGGAGCAGTCTGGGCCACCTTGGTAACTGAGAGACAACAGCAAGGACACTGACAGAGTGACAGTGGGAGCAGTCTGGGCCGGCTGGGTAACTGAGAGACAACAGCAAGGACACTGACAGAGTGACAGTGGGAGCAGTCTGGGCCGGCTGGTAACTGAGAGACAACAGCAAGGACACTGACAGAGTGACAGTGGGAGCAGTCTGGGCCGGCTGGTAACTGAGAGACAACAGCAAGGACACTGACAGAGTGACAGTGGGAGCAGTCTGGGACGGCAGGGTAACTGAGAGACAACAGCAAGGACAGTGACAGAGTGACAGTGGGAGCAGTCTGGGCCGGCTGGGTAACTGAGAGAAAACAGCAAGGACAGTGACAGAGTGACAGTGGGAGCAGTCTGGGCCGGCTGGGTAACTGAGAGACAACAGCAAGGACTCTGACAGAGAGACAGTGGGAGCAGTCTGGGCCGGCTGGGTAACTGAGAGACAACAGCAAGGACAGTGACAGAGTGACAGTGGGAGTAGTCTGGGCCGGCTGGGTAACTGAGAGACAACAGCAAGGACACTGACAGAGTGACAGTGGGAGCAGTCTGGGCCGGCTGGGTAACTGAGAGACAACAGCAAGGACACTGACAGGGTGACAGTGGGAGCAGTCTGGGCCGGCTGGGTAACTGAGAGACAACAGCAAGGACCCTGACAGAGTGACAGCGGGAGCAGTCTGGGCCGGCTGGGTAACTGAGAAACAACAGCAAGGACACTGACAGAGTGACAGTGAGAGCAGTCTGGGACGGCTGGTTAACTGAGAGACAACAGCAAGGACAGTGACAGAGTGACAGTGGGAGTCGTCTGGGCCGGCTGGGTAACTGAGAGACAACAGCAAGGACACTGACAGAGTGACAGTGGGAGCAGTCTGGGCCGGCTGGGTAACTGAGAGACAACAGCAAGGACACTGACAGAGTGACAGTGGGAGCAGTCTGGATCGGCTGGGTAACTGAGAGACAACAGCAAGGACACTGACAGAGTGACAGTGGGAGCAGTCTGGTCCGGCTGGGTAACTGAGAGACAACAGCAAGGACAGTGACAGAGTGACAATGGGAGTAGTCTGGGCCGGCTGGATAACTGAGACACAACAGCAAGGACACTGAGAGGGTGACAGTGGGAGCAGTCTGGGCCGGCGAGGTAACTGAGAGACAACAGCAAGGACACTGACAGAGTGACAGTGGGAGCAGTCTGGGCCGGCTGGGTAACTGAGAGACAACAGCAAGGACACTGACAGAGTGACAGTGGGAGCAGTCTGGGCCGGCTGGGTAACTGAGAGACAACAGCAAGGACACTGACAGAGTGACAGCGGGAGCAGTCTGGGCCGGCTGGGTAACTGAGAGACAACAGCAAGGACTCTGACAGAGAGACAGTGGGAGCAGTGTGGGCCGGCTGGGTAACTGAGAGACAACAGAAAGGACACTGACAGAGTGACAGTGGGAGCAGTCTGGGCCGGCTGGGTAACTGAGAGAAAACAGCAAGGACAGTGACAGAGTGACAGTGGGAGCAGTCTGGGCCGGCTGGGTAACTGAGAGACAACAGCAAGGACAGTGACAGAGTGACAGTGGGAGTAGTCTGGGCCGGCTGGTAACTGAGAGACAACAGCAAGGACACTGACAGAGTGACAGTGGGAGCAGTCTGGGCCGGCTGGGTAACTGAGAGACAACAGCAAGGACACTGACAGAGTGACAGTGGGAGCAGTCTGGGCCGGCTGGGTAACTGAGAGACAACAGCAAGGACACTGACAGAGTGACAGTGGGAGCAGTCTGGGCCGGCTGGGTAACTGAGAGACAACAGCAAGGACACTGACAGAGTGACAGTGGGAGCAGTCTGGGCCGGCTGGTAACTGAGAGACAACAGCAAGGACACTGACAGAGTGACAGTGGGAGCAGTCTGGGCCGGCTGGATAACTGAGAGACAACAGCAAGGTCAGTGACAGAGTGACAGTGGGAGCAGTCTGGGCCGGGTGGGTAACTGAGAGACAACAGCAAGGACACTGACAGAGAGACAGTGGGAGCAGTCTGGGCCGGTTGGGTAACTGAGAGACAACAGCAAGGACACTGGTAGAGTGACAGTGGGAGCAGTCTGGGCCGGCTGGGTAACTGAGAGACAACAGCAAGGACACTGACAGAGAGACAGTGGGAGCAGTCTGGGCCGGTTGGGTAACTGAGAGACAACAGCAAGGACACTGACAGAGAGACAGTGGGAGCAGTCTGGGCCGGCTGGGTAACTGAGATACAACAGCAAGGACAGAGACAGAGTGACAGTGAGAGCAGTCTGGGCCGGCTGGGTAACTGAGATACAACAGCAAGGACAGTGACAGAGTGACAGTGGGAGCAGTCTGGACCGGCTGGGTAACTGGGGGACAACAGCAAGTACACTGACAGAGTGACAGTGGGAGCAGTCTCGGCCGGCTGGGTAACTGAGAGACAACAGCAAGGACACTGACAGAGTGACACTGGGAGGAGTCTGGGCCGGCTGGGTAACTGAGAGTCAACAGCAAGGACAGTGACAGAGTGACAGTGGGAGCAGTCTGGGCCGGCTAGGTAACTGAGAGACAACAGCATTGACACTGACATAGGGAAAGTGGTGGGAGCAGTCTGGGCCGGCTGGGTAACTGAGAGACAACAGCAAGGACACTGACAGAGTGACAGTGAGAGCAGTCTGGGCCGGCTGGGTAACTGAGAGACAACAGCAAGGACACTGACAGAGTGACAGTGGGAGCAGTCTGGGCCGGCTGGGTAACTGAGAGACAACAGCAAGGACACTGACAGAGTGACAGTGGGAGCAGTCTGGGCCGGCTGGGTAACTGAGAGACAACAGCAAGGACACTGACAGAGTGACAGTGGGAGCAGTCTGGGCCGGCTGGGTAACTGAGAGACAACAGCAAGGACACTGACAGAGTGACAGTGGGAGCAGTCTGGGCCGGCTGTGTAACTGAGAGACAACAGCAAGGACTCTGACAGAGAGACAGTGGGAGCAGTGTGGGCCGGCTGGGTAACTGAGAGACAACAGCAAGGACAGTGACAGAGTGACAGTGGGAGCAGTCTGGGCCGGCTGGGTAAGTGAGAGACAACAGCAAGGACAGTGACAGAGTGACAGTGGGAGCAGTGTGGGCCGGCTGGGTAACTGAGAGACAACAGCAAGGACTCTGACAGAGAGACAGTGGGAGCAGTGTGGGCCGGCTGGGTAACTGAGAGAAAACAGCAAGGACAGTGACAGAGTGACAGTGGGAGCAGTCTGGGCCGGCTGGGTAACTGAGAGACAACAGAAAGGACACTGACAGAGTGACAGTGGGAGCAGTCTGGGCCGGCTGGGTAACTGAGAGAAAACAGCAAGGACAGTGACAGAGTGACAGTGGGAGCAGTCTGGGCCGGCTGGGTAACTGAGAGACAACAGCAAGGACACTGACAGAGTGACAGTGGGAGTAGTCAGGGCCGGCTGGTAACTGAGAGACAACAGCAAGGACACTGACAGAGTGACAGTGGGAGCAGTCTGGGCCGGCTGGGTAACTGAGAGACAACAGCAAGGACACTGACAGAGTGACAGTGGGAGCAGTCTGGGACGGCTGGTTAACTGAACAGCAAGGACAGTGACAGAGTGACAGTGGGAGTAGTCAGGGCCGGCTGGGTAACTGAGAAACAACAGCAAGGACACTGACAGAGTGACAGTGGGAGCAGTCTGGGCCGGTTGGGTAACTGAGAGACAACAGCAAGGACAGTGACAGAGTGACAGTGGGAGCAGTCTGGGCCGGCTGGGTAACTGAGAAACAACAGCAAGGACACTGACAGAGTGACAGTGGGAGCATTCTGGGCCGGTTGGGTAACTGAGAGACAACAGCAAGGACAGTGACAGAGTGACAGTGGGAGCAGTCTGGGCCTTCTGGGCAACTGAGAGACAACAGCAAGAACACTGACAGAGTGACAGTGGGAGCAGTCTGGGCCGGCTGGGTAACTGAGAGACAACAGCAAGGACACTGACAGAGTGACAGTGGGAGCAGTCTGGGCCTTCTGGGCAACTGAGAGACAACAGCAAGGACACTGACAGAGTGACAGTGGGAGCAGTCTGGGCCGGATGGGTAACTGAGAAACAACAGCAAGGACAGTGACAGAGTGACAGTGGGAGCAGTCTGGGCCGGCTGGGTAACTGAGAGACAACAGCAAGGACAGTGACAGAGTGACAGTGAGAGCAGTCTGGGCCGGCTGGGTAACTGAGAGAAAACAGCAAGGACACTGATAGAGTGACAGTGGGAGCAGTCTGGGCCGGCTGGGTAACTGAGAGACAACAGCAAGGACACTGACAGAGTGACAGTGGGAGCAGTCTGGGCCGGCTGGGTAACTGAGAGACAACAGCAAGGACACTGACAGAGTGACAGTGGGAGCAGTCTGGGCCGGCTGGGTAACTGAGAGACAACAGCAAGGACACTGACAGAGTGACAGTGGGAGCAGTCTGGGCCGGCTGGGTAACTGAGAGACAACAGCAAGGACACTGACAGAGTGACAGTGGGAGCAGTCTGGGCCGGCTGGGTAACTGAGAGACAACAGCAAGGACACTGACAGAGTGACAGTGGGAGCAGTCTGGGCCGGCTGGGTAACTGAGAGACAACAGCAAGGACACTGACAGAGTGACAGTGGGAGCAGTCTGGGCCGGCTGGGTAACTGAGAGACAACAGCAAGGACACTGACAGAGTGACAGTGGGAGCAGTCTGGGCCGGCTGGGTAACTGAGAGACAACAGCAAGGACACTGACAGAGTGACAGTGGGAGCAGTCTGGGCCGGCTGGGTAACTGAGAGTCAACAGCAAGGACAGTGACAGAGTGACAGTGGGAGCAGTCTGGGCCGGCTGGGTAACTGAGAGACAACAGCAAGGACAGTGACAGAGTGACAGTGTTGAGCAGTCTGGGCCGGCTGGGTAACTGAGAGACAACAGCAAGGGCAGTGACAGACTGACAGTGGGAGCAGTCTGGGCCGGCTGGGTAACTGAGAGACAACAGCAAGGACACTGACAGAGTGACAGTGGGAGCAGTCTGGGCCGGCTGGGTAACTGAGAGACAACAGCAAGGACAGTGACAGAGTGACAGTGTTGAGCAGTCTGGGCCGGCTCTGTAACTGAGAGACAACAGCAAGGACACTGACAGAGTGACAGTGGGAGCAGTCTGGGTCGGCAGGGTAACTGAGAGACAACAGCAAGGACAGTGACAGAGTGACAGTGTTGAGCAGTCTGGGCCGGCTCTGTAACTGAGAGACAACAGCAAGGACACTGACAGAGTGACAGTGGGAGCAGTCTGGGCCGGCTCTGTAACTGAGAGACAACAGCAAGGACACTGACAGAGTGACAGTGGGAGCAGTCTGGGTCGGCAGGGTAACTGAGAGACAACAGCAAGGACACTGACAGAGTGACAGTGGGAGAAGTCTGGGCCGGCTGGGTAACTGAGAGAAAACAGCAAGGACACTGACAGAGTGACAGTGGGAGCAGTCTGGGCCGGCTGGGTAACTGAGAGACAACAGCAAGGACACTGAGAGAGTGAGAGTGGCAGCAGTCTCGGCCGGCTGGGTAACTGTGAGACAACAGCAAGGACACTGACAGAGTGACAGTGGGAGCAGTCTGGGTCGGCAGGGTAACTGAGAGACAACAGCAAGGACACTGACAGAGTGACAGTGGGAGCAGTCTGGGCCGGCTGGGTAACTGAGAGACAACAGCAAGGACAGTGACAGAGTGACAGTGGGAGCACTCTGGGCCGGCTGTGTAACTGAGAGACAACAGCAAGGGCAGTGACAGAGTGACAGTGGGAGCAGTCTGGGCCGGCTGTGTAACTGAGAGACAACAGCAAGGACAGTGACAGAGTGACAGTGGGAGCAGTCTGGGCCGGCTGGGTAACTGAGAGACAACAGCAAGGACAGTGACAGAGTGACAGTGGGAGTAGTCTGGGCCGGCTGGGTAACTGAGAGACAACAGCAAGGACACTGACAGAGTGACAGTGGGAGCAGTCTGGGCCGGCTGGGTAACTGAGAGACAACAGCAAGGACACTGACAGGGTGACAGTGGGAGCAGTGTGGGCCGGCTGGGTAACTGAGAGACAACAGCAAGGACCCTGACAGAGTGACAGTGGGAGCAATCTGGGCCGGCTGGGTAACTGAGAGACAACAGCAAGGACACTGACAGAGTGACAGTGGGAGCAGTCTGGGCCTTCTGGGCAACTGAGAGACAACAGCAAGGACACTGACAGAGTGACAGTGGGAGCAGTCTGGGCCGGATGGGTAACTGAGAAACAACAGCAAGGACAGTGACAGAGTGACAGTGGGAGCAGTCTGGGCCTTCTGGGCAACTGAGAGACAACAGCAAGGACACTGACAGAGTGACAGTGGGAGCAGTCTGGGCCTTCTGGGTAACTGAGAGACAACAGCAAGGACACTGACAGAGTGACAGTGGGAGCAGTCTGGGCCGGCTGGGTAACTGAGAGGCAACAGCAAGGACACTGACAGAGTGACAGTGAGAGCAGTCTGGGCCGGCTGGGTAACTGAGAGAAAACAGCAAGGACACTGATAGAGTGACAGTGGGAGCAGTCTGGGCCGGCTGGGTAACTGAGAGACAACAGCAAGGACACTGACAGAGTGACAGTGGGAGCAGTCTGGGCCGGCTGGGTAACTGAGAGACAACAGCAAGGACACTGACAGAGTGACAGTGGGAGCAGACTGGGCCGGCTGGGTAACTGAGAGACAACAGCAAGGACAGTGACAGAGTGACAGTGGGAGTAGTCTGGGCCGGCTGGGTAACTGAGAGACAGCAGCAAGGACACTGACAGAGTGACAGTGGGAGCAGTCTCGGCCGGCTGGGTAACTGAGAGACAGCAGCAAGGACACTGACAGAGTGACAGTGGGAGCAGTCTGGGCCGGCTGGGTAACTGAGAGACAACAGCAAGGACAGTGACAGAGTGACAGTGAGAGCAGTCTGGGCCGGCTGGGTAACTGAGATACAACAGCAAGGACACTGAAAGAGTGACAGTGGGAGCAGTCTGAGCCAGCTGTGTAACTGAGAGACGACAGCAAGGACACTGACAGAGTGACAGTGGGAGCAGTCTGGGCCGTCTGGGTAACTGAGAGACAACAGCAAGGACACTGACAGAGTGACAGTGGGAGCAGTCTGGGCCGGCTGGTAACTGAGAGACAACAGCAAGGAGACTGGCAGAGTGACAGTGGGAGCAGTCTGGGCCGGCTGGGTAACTGAGAGACAACAGCAAGGACACTGACAGAGTGACTGTGGGAGCTGTCTGGGCCGGCTGGGTAACTGAGAGACAACAGCAAGGACACTGACAGAGTGACAGTGGGAGCAGTCTGGGCCGGCTGGTAACTGAGAGACAACAGCAAGGACAGTGACAGAGTGACAGTGGGAGCAGTCTGGGCCGGCTGGGTAACTGAGAGACAACAGCAAGGACACTGACAGAGTGACAGTGGAAGCTGTCTGGGCCGGCTGGGTAACTGGGGGACAACAGCAAGGACAGTGACAGAGTGACAGTGGGAGCAGTCTGGGCCGGCTGGGTAACTGGGGGACAACAGCAAGGACACTGACAGAGTGACAGTGGGAGCAGTCTGGGCCGGCTGGGTAACTGAGAGACAACGGCAAGGACACTGACAGAGTGACAGTGGGAACAGTCTAGGCCGGCTGGGTAACTGAGAGACAACAGCAAGGACACTGACAGAGTGACAGTGGGAGCAATCTGGGCCGTCTGGGTAACTGAGAGACAAGAGCAAGGACACTGACAAAGTGACAGTGGGAGCAGTCTGGGCCGGCAGGGTAACAGAGAGTCAACCGCAAGGTCACTGACAGAGTGACAGTGGGAGCAGTCTGGGCCGGCTTGGTAACTGAGAGACAACAGCGTTGACACTGACATAGGGAAAGTGGGGGGAGCAGTCTGGGCCGGCTGGGTAACTGAGACACAACAGCAAGGACACTGACAGAGTGACAGTGGGAGCAGTCTGGGCCGGCTGGGTAACTGAGAGACAACAGCAAGGTAACTGACAGAGTGACAGTGGGAGCAGTCTGGGCCGGCTGGGTAACTGGGGGACAACAGCAATGACAGTGACAGAGTGACAGTGGGAGCAGTCTGGGCCGGCTGGGTAACTGGGGGACAACAGCAAGTACACTGACAGAGTGACAGTGGGAGCAGTCTAGGCCGGCTGGGTAACTGAGAGACAACAGCAAGGACACTGACAGAGTGACAGTGGGAGCAGTCTGGGCCGGCTTGGTAACTGAGAGACAACAGCAAGGACACTGACAGAGTGACAGTGGGAGCAGTCTGGGCCGGCTGGGTAACTGAGAGACAACAGCAAGGACACTGACAGAGTGACAGTGGGAGCAGTCTGGGCCGGCTGGGTAACTGAGAGACAACAGCAAGGACACTGACAGAGTGACAGTGGGAGCAGTCTGGGCCGGCTGGGTAACTGAGAGACAACAGCAAGGACAGTGACAGAGTGACAATGGGAGTAGTCTGGGCCGGCTGGATAACTGAGAGACAACAGCAAGGACACTGAGAGGGTGACAGTGGGAGCAGTCTGTGCCGGCGAGGTAACTGAGAGACAACAGCAAGGACACTGACAGAGTGACAGTGGGAGCAGTCTGGGACGGCAGGGTAACTGAGAGACAACAGCAAGGACAGTGACAGAGTGACAGTGGGAGCAGTCTGGGCCGGCTGGGTAACTGAGAGACAACAGCAAGGACACTGACAGAGTGACAGTGGGAGCAGTCTGGGACGGCAGGGTAACTGAGAGACAACAGCAAGGACAGTGACAGAGTGACAGTGAGAGCAGTCTGGGCCGGCTGGGTAACTGAGAGACAACAGCAAGGACACTGACAGAGTGACAGTGGGAGCAGTCTGGGCCGGCTGTGTAACTGAGAGACAACAGCAAGGACTCTGACAGAGAGACAGTGGGAGCAGTGTGGGCCGGCTGGGTAACTGAGAGACTACAGCAAGGACAGTGACAGAGTGACAGTGGGAGCAGTCTGGGCCGGCTGGGTAACTGAGAGACAACAGCAAGGACAGTGACAGAGTGACAGTGGGAGCAGTCTGGGCCGGCTGGGTAACTGAGAGACAACAGCAAGGACACTGACAGAGTGACAGTGGGAGCAGTCTGGGCCGGCTGGGTAACTGAGATACAACAGCAAGGACACTGACAGAGTGACAGTGGGAGCAGTCTGGGCCGGCTGGGTTACTGAGAGACAACAGCAAGGACAGTGACAGAGTGACAGTGGGAGCAGTGTGGGCCGGCTGGGTAACTGAGAAACAACAGCAAGGACAGTGACAGAGTGACAGTGGGAGCAGTCTGGGCCGGCTGGGTAACTGAGAGACAACAGCAAGGACAGTGACAGAGTGACAATGGGAGTAGTCTGGGCCGGCTGGATAACTGAGAGACAACAGCAAGGACACTGAGAGGGTGACAGTGGGAGCAGTCTGGGCCGGCGAGGTAACTGAGAGACAACAGCAAGGACACTGACAGAGTGACAGTGGGAGCAGTCTGGGACGGCAGGGTAACTGAGAGACAACAGCAAGGACACTGACAGAGTGACAGTGGGAGCAGTCTGGGACGGCAGGGTAACTGAGAGACAACAGCAAGGACAGTGACAGAGTGACAGTGGGAGCAGTCTGGGCCGGCTGGGTAACTGAGAGACAACAGCAAGGACACGGACAGAGTGACAGTGGGAGCAGTCTGGGCCGGCTGGGTAACTGAGAGACAACAGCAAGGACAGTGACAGAGTGACAGTGGGAGCAGTCTGGGCCGGCTGGGTAACTGAGAGACAACAGCAAGGACACTGACAGAGTGACAGCGGGAGCAGTCTGGGCCGGCTGGGTAACTGAGAGACAACAGCAAGGACTCTGACAGAGAGACAGGTGGAGCAGTCTGGACCGGCTGGGTAACTGAGAGACAACAGCAAGGACAGTGACAGAGTGACAGTGGGAGCAGTCTGGGCCGGCTGGCTAAGTGAGAGACAACAGCAAGGACACTGACAGAGTGACTGTGGGAGCAGTCTGGGCCGGCTGGGTAACTGAGAGAAAACAGCAAGGACAGTGACAGAGTGACAGTGGGAGCAGTCTGGGCCGGCTGGGTAACTGAGAGACAACAGCAAGGACAGTGACAGAGTGACAGTGGGAGCAGTCTGGGCCGGCTGGGTAACTGAGAGACAACAGCAAGGACAGTGACAGAGTGACAGTGGGAGTAGTCTGGGCCGGCTGGTAACTGAGAGACAACAGCAAGGACACTGACAGAGTGACAGTGGGAGCAGTCTGGGCCGGCTGGGTAACTGAGAGACAACAGCAAGGACAGTGACAGAGTGACAGTGGGAGCAGTCTGGGCCGACTGGGTAACTG